>NW_008238132.1:5580638-5614486 GCF_000691975.1 Corvus brachyrhynchos | reverse complement strand
ACAGTGTTTCAGGGACAGATCATGATGGTTTCTATCCTAGAGTTCCAAGTGAGCTTGCTTGAGCCTGCCTTATAACACCCTGTAGGTATGGAGGATCAGGCAGGAAAATGTCTCCCCTGTCCCATAGAGACAGCATCACCATGATCCTCTGCTTGGATCACATCTCGCTAACCCCACATGACTGAGAAACTGTATGTGAGTAGTATGGTTAAATCTGTGTGCATCTCAAAGGACATAGCCTCAAAGAGGCTATGCTTACTGCTGTTCCTGGAGTCTGACATCTAGAATATCCTCTCACCCATCCCCAGCTCTGCAGTAATTATAGAGAGGTAACTTCTTCTATAAGGCATATTGGCTCTGGTCCCTCATAAAGAGCTGGAACATGGTAGTTAGCCAGGGAAGAAACTCCCTGTGACAAAGACTTAAAACTCCTGGTGCCGGCCAGTGCTGGTCCAAAACTCAAAAAATTTTGGGAAAGGAAGGAACAAATCGCCTAGTATGAGTCCCTAGACAAAATTAAGATCCACTTGATTTCACTCAGTGCTCTGAGCTCAAAATTTCTGTCTGAGCTATGGCATGCACTTTAGGAAAACCTCCAATTGCTTTCCAAGGTTACCAGCAAGAAAACAAGACTGAAAGCATCCAGGAGGATTGTCACTTATGGTGCCCTCTTTCTGAGCACTGGTCATGCTTTGCATAAAAAGTAAACTTCAGCCCTGTCAGACGGAAGTGATTTGTTAATTTTATGCTTAGTGCTCTGTCTCCACTTTTACTGCTCACTCAGACAAACAGTGTGTGAGCCTCCGGTGTGGGGGCTGTGTGCTTTGACATGCTAAAGTCCAGGAAATGTTATTACCTGAGCTTTTCTTCTTTTTTTTATTTTTCTCTGTTTTTATGGTTTCTTTTTTTGTTTGTTTGTTTTTTTCTTGATTGAAAAAGATTAAAGTGAAAACTCAGAGCCAAACTTCCATGCCTGAACTGCAGTGACTATAATACAGCAAGGTAGCTCTGACCATTTCAAAACTGTGTTACCCACGAAATCAAGTGGACACCTCTAACATTCAGAAGTCACTGGAGGGACCATCCATCATTTTATTTTTCCCAGTTTGTTTGGGGTTTTTTTTCTTTCCAACATACCACAGAATTTAAAACTGAAGATCTACTCTGAGGAGAAAGGAGTGCAAGAAATGTTATAATTTATCTAAGGTGCCAAAGAAGAAGTGAAAAATTCAGCAAAGATTTTTTTTTTGTCATCTGCCCTTAAAACTAGAGTATATTGCTCTGAAACATATAATACTGAAAGGAACCCTTAATGCCATTTGCACTATTGCTTCAAGCTTGGCTGCTTGTAACTTAATTTCTCCAAGAGTTTTTACCTAAAAGCAAATTTCATATTAGGAAATGACACTGCAAACATGGATCACGGAGAAACATTTTCCAGCATCAGCAGTAGTACCAGTCCCAGAAGCACAAACTGGGGGCAAGTGTCCTTGGAGCACAAACTGCTTTGAAAAGTTCATCTGACTTTTTTTCTTTCTCTCACACCCAGTTTTAAAGACATAGAAAGGCACAGGAATCATGTCTGGGCATAGACCGGCGATAGGGGATACACATCATAAAGTCACCCCAAGACGCCTGTCCATGCACATGGAACCAAAAGGAATGAAGCAATCTGTGCCACTGGCTCATGACCATTTTCTTGCTATCTCTCCTGCAAGTTTTATCGTAGTGAAATGTCATACCACGGAGTTTCATTTTAGTCCTTGTCACAGGTGACCCAAAAATAGTCACCTTTTTTATTTTTCACTTTGATTACACCTGCTGAATTTCTGCGGACTGAACTTATTTGCTTCAAATCCTGTTTCAGCAGAGTACACAAACATGCATTTACTATTCAATAGGTTATTACTAGAATGGCTTGTAAACACTCTCAGGATGGAAAACTGTGTCTGTGCTAAAGCTATCCCTGCAGGGAAGGGAAACTAACGGTAGTGTGGAACATCTTCAATTTTTTGCTACTCTCGGCTTTTTTTTATGCAGAGAGCTGGACTTTGCAGCACCAAATGTGTTAGCACAAGGAACCAGAGACCTTTCATCCAGCTTTATAGTTTAAAATGTAGATGTTTATATCTAAAGTAATTGCTGTGGCTTCCTTTATATCCAAGGAAATAAGCACTCAGGGGATTCTGCTGCAGGTCCCCAGAGCTGGTATTGGTGGCAGCAGACCCCCTGCACCCATGCTGGAGACCGAAGTCATGATGGGTCCCCAGAGCCTTCCTCAAGAGTAAGGCAATCTTTTCCTTAAAACTTGAGAACCACGTATTTTCAGCTTTGAGGTCAAGTCATTGATTTCTTTCTTCAGTGAAAAAATGGAGCCAGTTTGCTGATAGTGGTGGCGTTTCTCCCTTCATAATCCATTTGAAAGAGGCAGGTAGCTCTGCCAAGCTGCTCGGTTCATGGGATTTATTTGTGTTTTCAGCTCACTGTGAAGCTTCAAACTGCCATGTAAGTATTATTGGGACAGTGTTTTCAAGACTATCTGTTACCAGTCTTACTGCTGCATGCTTGAGCACATAGCTATACTTTTAAACATCAAACCCCTCCATCTTGTACAGGCATTATTTATTTATTTATTTATTTATCTATCTATTTATTCCTGGACACCTTTAAAGGATCTGGAAATTAATTACATTGAATTCCATATGTATATGTGTATGTGTGTGTGTGTACGTGTGCATACACACACCTATATGTGGCTTATAAATATTTTATACATTTATGTGTAATAAATTGGAATTGTGTTTGAAACGGATGACCCGGAAAAATAATTAACCAAGCATGGACTGTGCCTCTTCACCTTCATTTTACCTCTGATATTTGTATTTGCACCAGTGCCTTGTTTCTACTCTTGCTGCCTGCATTAGTGACAACACAACCTGGTGAAATAGATGTGGGATGGTAAAGCTGTGGTGCTGAGGAAGCAGGAGAGCTCAAATGACTGGGAAAACTGACCATTGTATTTCCTGGGGTATTTACATGGCACACATAATGGTTAGCTTAATAATAGGAGGGTCAGAGGCCAGGCAGAAAGGAAAGCTATGGCTGCAGATGAACAATCCCCCAGCAAATAAGGTCATCCCAAGTGATGCTCTGTTGGGGAAGGTGAAACAGGAAAGCCTTATATATATGATTGCCTGACAAAAGATTTTGGGAATATGAAAACTACAGGCGACATCGAAATGAAAGCCACTTTTGAAATACCAAATCTTAGTTACTGAACAACTGGAAAACAATGGTATGGCCAACTGAAGGTAATCCTCTCTTGATTGAACAATACCCTCTGCTTGCAGGCAGGTCCAAGGGTCAGAGCAGACCCTACTAGCTCAGCAGAAGGGGTCCAAAGAGTAGTTTTTAGAAGTTAAGATGTAACACTCTATGGTAATATAAGAACTCTTATAGGCTGTAGGTAAATGCTATAGGATTTGTATCTTGTATTAGATTGGTTAGTGACAATTAGAATATTCAGTACAGAAGATGATTTATTGTATTGTAACCAGGACTTCACACACATTCTCATTCTTCTCTCTCTCTTATTCCACTCTTACTTACATCCACTCTACTTACTTGCTCTTACTTTTACACTCTTGCTCTCTTGGGCCTGCTCCGAGCTGCAGCTGGCAGCTCTAAGCAGTGCCCCTATACCCACGCC
Organism: Corvus brachyrhynchos; assembly: GCF_000691975.1. Classification (NCBI taxonomy): domain Eukaryota; kingdom Metazoa; phylum Chordata; class Aves; order Passeriformes; family Corvidae; genus Corvus; species Corvus brachyrhynchos. Next base: position 5,610,777 of record NW_008238132.1, on the reverse strand, counting down.
CTTTGCAATAAACCGCATGTTCCGAGATCTGACTTCAGAGATCTCTCGTCTCCGTCCGTCCCGACCGTCCGACCCACCCCAGAGCTCCCACAATGCTCAAGCTCTGTGAGAGGCTGCAGAGCTGCAGCCCAAGCCCCAAGACTCATTTCCCCAAGGCTGAATGCAGCAGGCAGCTAAGACTCTTTCTGCAGACCTAAAAGTTGTCAAGGAGCCTGGCCGTCTGCCAGGGCTTGTCTAGCCCTAAGGTAAATTGGAGTGGTCTTCAGACTGGCTTGCATATGTTTAAATCCCCTTCCTGGAGACTGTTACTGGGGATAACTTTTATTAAAGCACTGTAAAAAAAAAAATTTACCAGGCAGCTGCCTTTTGGTCTCTGCCTTCACCCCATCTCTCCCAGAGCAAGTGGGTGCTGGCTGTCCCTCTGTCATAGCCATCAGGCTGGAAGCAAGTCCTAGGGATGGCCCACAGTTCCCTCCCTGTCCCTCTCCCTTCCTTTGCCTTCTTTCTCTCTTGAAAACCATGTGCTCCCCTCCAGCAAAGTAGTGGAGTAGCAAAAAACTGTTACTGGGTGCTGCTGTGGTGAGACAGTCGGGGTCTCAAAAGAGGGAGTGGATGAGGTAAAGTTTTGAAATCTGAGGGTTGACATGCCAGGAGGGTGGAAATCCTGGGAAAGGGGCTTGTCATCAGTTCCTTTGCCTAAGTCCACACCTCCCTCACACATCCTGCAAATCACTCCTTGCAAGGCCAAAACTAATGTCTTTTGTCTTCAGGGGGAAAGACTCTTTGCAACCCATACTGAATCACAATATAGCAACTTTTCTAACATGATGTCTCCCTTTTCATGGAGAACTCAGCTGGGTACAGGCAAACACAAGGACTTCAGCCATACCTGGCTGCTTTTTCTATTCAGAAGAATTAGTACAGCTCCATGTCTGAGCAAGTCTGTCCTGCTGGGAACTAAGGAAGTTTAAAAGAAGGTGGCAGGTCTTACCAGCATAGCACAGCCCTCTACACCTATGAACTTCTGAGCTCTTCTATGTCAAGTCCCACTGTGTTGGAGCAACAGCCCTGTGGCTGCACTCACCCCACAGATTTGCCACAAGTTGCAGTGGTAGAAATCTCAAAGTTAAATTACTAAGAGTAAGCATTTCAAACAGGGCAAGGCCTGGCCCTCCCTTTTGCCTGTAAAATTTGTATATCAGTGTTTGCATTTGCAAAATACTTCTCTGTGTACTTGCACCTCTCCCCACTCCCATTTATCCCAGCAAATAGCTGAAGGTGGCAACAGTTTTATTTGAGCTTGCTTTTCAGTCCCAAGTGGAAAGAGTCTGTGCAAATTGCAAGGCTGACCTTCTGAAAACGAGGCCTTGAGTTACCCCTCTCTTGTATTTAACTTGAGATTTACCATATGGAGGGAAGATAAATTAGATAGGTTAATTAGGAAGCCCTGGAATTCTGTTCATCATTGTGCTATGCAATCATAGATGCATCTTGCCGTTAGGACCGTGAATATGCTGACATGGAGCCTTTTCTGCATGCTAGCCTCGTGGCATCTCCATCACAATAAAGGAGCGGGAGGAGAAGATGGTTGGAGTAGCCAAGCAAATCAGGAAAAACAACCAGCTAAATTGAGTGCTTTGTAATCTAATGCATTAAAGTCATACTCAATAAAGCTTGCCAACACTCCCTGGCCTCTCTGCTGCAAAGTTCACAGAGGCATCTGATTAGAATAACATGTGTCTTCTAAAAATCCTCTTTTAAAAAGATTTTCATTCTGGATGGGGAAAACATAATGAATTGGAAATGTCCCTTTGGGAGTGTGGGGTGAAGGGGGACATTCAACAAGCCCACCCAGCCCCAGAAGTCTTACTGTTCTCTGCCTGCCTCAAGAAGGAAAACCCATCAGCTACAGCAAGTTCTTTATTCCCTGCCAAAAATAAATAAAGAGAAATAGCCCTGATCAGTTTTTTATTCAAATACTTCACTGAAATTATGTGAAATCCAAGCCCAGTTTCAAATACCAGCAATATCAGTGACAGATCCAAGAGTCCCCAGGAACCTCATCCTTCAGAAAAGTGTCAATTTCAACATGTGTGTTATACGATTTAGGGTAACTTGTCCCAGGTAAGGCTTTTGAGGTTTAAGGGATGAGAGGGGACAAGGATTTGAGGAGAGATTAGGAATATGGTGAGAAAATGGGTAACCATGGGTAACCGTGTCATATCATGAGCAGAGGGGCAGAGACAAGTTGTGACATGGGCTGTCAAGAGTGAGAGGAGAGAGATGCTTTTTCTTTTTTTTTAAAGACAAGTTAAGTTTTGTGTCTGAATCTTGAAAACCAGACCACATGGTATGTTGTAAAAGAGTAGAGATTGTGCAACAAGTGCTTTGTCTGTGACTGCATGTTTGCCTGGGGCAGCCTCATGGACTGTGTGCATCCATGCTCTCTTTTTTTTATGCTCCCTTGAAGACTCTGAGCTTTTTCCACTTACAGAATAGTTGGTGTCAGTGTCAGAAAAAGAGTATTTCCTGGGCAATCTAGGTTAGCATAATGTTCCAGCTCTGGAGATGTTCTCTAGCAGTGTCACATGCTGCTTTCCCCACTGCCGTCTTAGCAGAGCACATCAGCCTCAGTAATGTCATAAATGGAGTGTAAAACCTTCTTGAGCAGGATTGTGTTGGCATGTTGTATTTCACACTGGTATTAGAGCCAAGAAACCCCTCAGGGTCTCTCAGACCACACCTGAGCAAAGCTTTGCTGGCAGCGATGATGTACAATGCACCTTCCCTTACTACAGTCCAGTTTCTCCAGACTTCTACTTTTGCAGCCAGGGAGTCTTAGGGGACACGTGATAGAAAAGCTGTTTCTGTCCAAGATGTGCCTATAGGTGTAGTGGAGAAGGGGGGAGATTGGTGGATATCCAAGAGAGATCCATGCTGGCCTTGATTGGACTCAATGACCTTAGAAGTCCTTTCCAACCCAAATGATTCTATGGTTCATAGCCCTTATCCAACAACTTCCTGAATTGCTGAAATACAGCAAATCTCGGGACCATTTAGAGGTCCTTATGCCCAGGAGAGCAAGAGGGAAGGGAAGCACCTGGTTTTGCTTTTCTTTCCAGACAGCTTTTGACAGTTTTTTTTCCTCAGCTCCTTTTCCTTCGGAGAGTTGAACTTTTGTTTTCCTGGAACTTCATTTTTTTTTTCCTTTTCTCTCTGCTGGACTGTTTCAACATCAGAATACATTGGGAGGACTTCCCACCGAGGCCTTGGCCCTGGAGGTGGGCCCACCACCCCATCCCAGGTCCAAGGAGGGGGAGAGAGAGATCTACAGAAGGACTCTGAAATTTTCCCAGGTTTCTCTCAGCAGATTGAGAAATTTTATTATTTAGCATCATTATTCCTTTTCCTGTGTGTTTGTTCAATAAATAGTTTTTATCTCTTTCACTTTCCTTCGAGGAAAATTTATTTTTTCCCGAACCTGGTGGGGGAGGGGTGGTTATAGCCGGCCCTCTCTCAGAGGATATATTTCTAGATTTGGCCAAACCGGCACAAACCAGCTCTGGCCTGGTGGGGTGGGATAACCTCCCTTTTCTAATCCAACTTCACCTGTGACAGCTGGGAACATGGGAGGTGATCAAATCTGTTCCTTGCCCAACACCCACACCACTGTAAAATCTAGTTGATGATAAAAGCCTAAGATAGCTGAGAAAATGTACAGTCAAAACAGAATTTCTGTGTACTGGTGCATGGGAAGAGCCTGTAATATCAGTCATATTCTTCAGTTGCATCTACAGTCCCCATGACCTCACACTTTCTTTGGAAAAATGGACAGGAACATACATGTGATATCTGATACCTGGAGGACCACTGAGCTGTCTTGGACTTGCAAAAAAACTGAGCAGTAAACCCTTCTTGAAACTTGGTACCAGACTCTGCTTTTATTTGCTCTGATAAAAAGGTTTCAATACAGTGTTAATGCACACTGGTTTTACTGGCAATTAGACTGCCAGCTTTTGTGTGGCATATGGCATTTTGTTGTATCAACAATTAGGTATTTACAGGCGTGTCATTTTATGCCTAAGGCCAGCTTCTGCCAAGAAGGAAGGGTTTGCACATATGGTGCAGATTTCCATGAACAAGGAGCTTAGGTAGAATAGCAGAGCACTGGAAGGTTGTGCTCAAATCTGATAGTACCTTGAAGAATTGTAATTTCTCCTTGCTTGTTCCATCTTGGAGATGTACAGCAATGCACTACCTCTAACCATTCCCTACAGTGTGTGACATAGAAAATAATTTTCCATTCTCTTTATGAAATTAAATTGGCATGTTACAATGTTACAATGTTACAATTCCTCCTTCAGGACATTTAAGAATATATCAGGAACCTGTTCCTAATCTCCAGCTGACACACACACAGAGTTTTATACTTCCAGTACAAGTGAAATTTGCTCCAATCCCCTGGTTTCTGCCTTGTCAAGTGCTCTTTTGCAGTGCATATGAAATCTCTGACTTTTAAAATAGTTAAAAATAGCTATGGGTTAAGAGCACTTGAACCTTCTCATACTCTTTGAAGACTAATTTAGAAAACCTGACAGGATTCATCATTCTGTTCCTGATCAGTACAATCTATTAACAGTGTTGGCAGTGAAGTACCAGCTAGAACAAGGGAAAATGACTACGCTCAAGTAAGCTGTTGAAATAAAAAGATATTAAGCAAAAGGCTTGGACATAATTCAGTAATGACCTTCATCAGCTGAAATGTTTTTGTGTTTTAAGTGAATTAATGAGCTATAATTATTGGTGATCTTGGAGATGGTGATCAGAGAAAACATTTTGCATAATGCAAACAGAGCAACACAAATGGAAGCCCTGTCTGTCTCAATCGGACAAGGTCTCTTTTGTTATAATTAAATGTTATCACCTTCGTTACTTCTTAAAACGTGCTGCACAGTTCATACTTTGACATCCTCATACCACCACACCATTGCTATTTATGGTACAGTCACATCTGTCATAGCAATGGAGGTTTTGAAGATGTTTTACCTGACTTTTAACAGATGGATGTTAATGGGATATTTATTTACAGAATAAAATTAAATTGAAACTGAATCTTAATGTACAATTTACATAATCAGCTTTGTTCTGAGCTGGTGAGCTGTTTTTCCAGCACTTGGGACCCTTCAGTCACAGCTGTAACAAAGAAACAGCCACTGAGAATGGAGATTAAACAATTTCCTAAAGCTAGAAGTCTTGATGAGAATCTATTATTCCATATTAGAATCCCATAATTTCTCCAGACACTGCCATAAGATCAAAGATGTATGTTAGAGCTTTGGCATAGCCCACAATCAAAAGGAAGATGTTCAATTTGCATTTGGAAAACATTTCTGGTAATTATATTTTTCTGATGATTTGAAAGTTTTGTGATTTTACCTTTTGCACCAAAAGCATAAAAAAATCTATTAAACCAGAGGCCCAGAAAGGCTGAAAAACCAAAAGGTATGTATTTGCAACAAATTTGGAGAGATTTGCTCTTACTATTTGTGCAATCTACCTATAATCCTCTGCCCTGCTGACGCTCAGCTCAGCTGGAATTTTGCCACAGGCTTCATATGGCACAGGATAGAAGCCTCAGACACAATGCTAAAAACATGTTTGGTGCCTAATCCCTAACTCTGAGGCTGCATGAATGGCTCTAGGGCTGCATAGGGTTGTTCTGACCCAAGTGCAGGACCCAGAATTTTTCCTCATTGAACCTCACACAAGTGGCCTCAGCCCATCTATCCAGCCTGTTCAGATCCTTCTGCAGAACCTTCCTGCCTTCCAGCACATCAACACTCCCACTCAACTTGGTGTCCTCTGCAAACTGACTGAGGGTGCACTCCATCCCCTTGTCCAGGTCATCAGTAAAGATATTAAACAGGACCAGCCCTGATACTGAGTCCTAGGGACATCACTAGTGACTGGCCACCAACTGGATGTAACTCATTCACCACCACTCTCTGGGCCTGGCCATCCAACCAGTTTATAACCCAGCACCCATCCAATCGATGACCAGCCAGTTTCTCTAGGAGAATGTTGTGCAAAACAGTTTCAAAGGCTTTACTAAAGTCAACGTAGACAACAGCCTTTCCCTCAGCTATTAAGCAAGTTGTTGTGGTGGCTAAGTCCACTTTACATGCCCCAAGTTACCCTAAAAGTGATCTCTCCCTACAACGCTGTGCTAGAAAGTTCTGCCTTTGTCTAGATTCTGCTGGTCACTCGCCCTCTCCCCCTCCCATCCCTTTTCCCATTGGCCCCTGTTATGCCATTCAACCTTGCCTCTGCTCCCCCCAGCCCTTAGACTATTGGTTTTGGATGCTCTGCCCACCTTTGGGAGTTTTTGGGATAAAACCTGCGCAGGTGTTCAGTTCTGGGTTCTTCTTGCCTCTGTTCCCTTTGGGGTGTTGCCATTAAATGCCTCAGAATTGCATGCAGAGAGCCCCTCTCGCCTCTTTGTCTCCGGTCCGTGCATAGGCTGTGTGTGTGACAGCCACCTGCACAGGTGAGATCGTGTGCACCCATGGGTGCTGGCAGAGTGCCGCCTAAGCCGTCCACGAGGGACCCAGTAGGGACAAACGCGGCATCAGTCCGCCAAAGCTCTCATTCAATAGCAAGTCCCCTTGTCACAGAAGGAGATCAGGTTGAGCAAGGAGGACCTGCTTTTCACAAATGTGTCCTGGCTGCGCCTGATCCCCTGGTTGTTCTTCATGTGTCATGTGAGGACACTCAAGAATATCTGCTCCATAACCTTTCCCAGTACCGAGGTCAGGTTGACAGGCCTGTAGTTCCCCAGACCCTCCTTCCAGTTGGCTGGAGGTTAGAGAGTTGACTCCCGGCTAGCCAGGACTGCTGGTAAATGATGGGGAGTGGCTTGGTGAGCACTTCCACAAGCTGCCTCAGTATCCTTGGGTGGGTTCCAATCAGCCTCATATGCTTGCGTGTGTCTAAGTGATGAGGCAGGTTACTGACCATCCACCCTTGGATGATGGGGGCTTCATTCTGCTCCCTGTTCCTGTCTTCCACCTCAGAGGGCTGAGTACCCTAAGAACAACTGATTTTACTATTAAAGCCTGAGGCAAAGAAGACATTAAGTACCCAAAGTCTTTTCTTCATCCTTTGTCACAATGTTTCCCCCAAGGATCAAGATTCTCCTTAGCCTTCCTTTTGTTGCTGATGAATTTATAGAAACATTTTTTATAACAGTAACCAGATTAAGTTCTATTTGGGATTTCACCCTTTTAATTTTCTCCCTGCATAACCCCACAACATCCTAGTGTTCCTCCTGAGTTTCCTGCCCCTTGTTCCAAAAGTCATAAACTCACATTTTTTTTCCCTTAGTTCCATCCAAAACTCTCTGTCAGGCATTCATCAAGTGATGTGACCATCTCTAAGGTCTCAACTCTTCCCACCTAACCTTGGCCACTCCAGGCTCTCTGCAGTCGGCGGGGAAAAGACCTGTACCTCTGGCACTCCTGCCTACCTCTACCAGCTGCAGAAGTTACCTCAGGTGGCCATGGATCTCAGTTACTGCTTTCATTTAAGTGCCTCCACCTAGGTGAGATGAATACCACTTTGGAAAATGTGGTTAAGTTTTAAAGCTGTCTGTTTTAAAACCAGCCAATGGCCACTGTAAGAAATAATTTCTTCATGAAACTTATCCAAGGAGTTACTCCCTCTCTTCTTTGCCTCTCACTGAAAGAATATTTTGAGTAGTCTGTTCTCAAATTGGACGCCAAAGAAGAGGACTGGTCATGGTACAGCCCAAAGGTTGAGTGAAAGACTTCCACCATATCCTGCATTCAAATGTACCCTTATGGCTAATTCTGAGCTAAACTGGAACTGGCTGGGAACCGGCTGGGAAAGAACAAACTGGGCTGCTGAGAACACCAACAAACAGCCTGCACCACCATGGAGAGCATGGCTTTTGGCTAGCACCACAGCTTTTGTAGTACATCCTCATGAAATCACAAGCAAAACTCTGGGAAAACTGTCTTCAGCAGTTAGCAGGAGCAAGCCAGGGCTCAAGGAAGCTCGTAACACTTTGAAAAAATTCCTAAATTGCAATTTAGGGATGGGAGGATGTGGTGGGGCTGCTAAGATGAGCAAAAAAGGCCAGGGTGAGTGTTCTATGAAGACAGTACAAACCCAGATGTATTAGACTGTCTAGAAATGAGAACAGGGAAGTCAGCATTTGCACAGAGCCCAGCTAGAGGAAATAATCCAATTTACAGGGAAGTAAGAGGCTGATGGTGACCTTGTCAAAAATCCAGCTTTCCAAAAATAGTATTGATAGATGAGTAGTGCAAAAATAAGGAGCTAATCAGCAACAATAAGGAGAGAGATAGAAAGTTTGTCTCTCTGCAAAAGGTAAATTATGCACTATACAAATGACCTCCATCCATTTCAAGGCAGAATAGCTACCAGTTTCCAAGGATGTGTAAACCAGTGAATTGACCAGGAAAACGTATTAAACCTACCCTTCCCATTTTTTCCCCAAATCTGCCTAAATTTTATGATAATTAATAAGTTCTTCCTGTAAATACCTGCTGCTGCACTTCTCTTCCATTTGTACCTGAAATAGTGTGCAAAAGCTGTGAGTGCAACTGTTCTCATCAGCACACACTCTAGAGATGGAGACCTGTAGGGACGGCCCCACTGAAGCAGTTAATGGCACTGGCTGGGGACACTGAACAATGGAGAAAATGGGCAGTGCTTAGGACCTTCCCCACACAGTCCTGTGGCACTCCACAGGCAACCCTGTCAAATCTCACCATCTGTCCCCACAGCACTAACAGATCCAGAAATATTCATGATCATCTGCCTTTCCAGCACCAACCAGAAATGATCCTCCACTGTTGTCACCAACTCACCCTGGTTTGTAACCAAATAAGCACAGGAGATTTGGTACCTTCTGGGATTATGAGAGTTTGAATAGCACAGAGTTCTCTGCAAGTTTAAGTGCTGGGCAGTCATTTATGGACATTGTCATCTCACTTGACAGTCTGGAGAAACCTTCAAGGAATGAGCAATTCAACTTCTCTGTGAGAGACGCCAAAAAACATGTGCCAGATATAGACTTTTTAATAACCAGGAAGATCAAAGATCCAAAGAAGTGATCAGAGTGCAAAGGGCTCACAAAACTTAATTCCTTCCAGGAACATCGTTAGCATTCAGAAGTAGTGTGTTCCCCTCAGGATCCCACACGTGTTCATGACATTTAAGCTCTGCCCAAACTAACTCAATTTTATTCACAAAGTAATAATTTCTCCACACAATGGAGAGATCTGAGTCAGCTGCTTAATGAAGGCATCTCACAGAAAGCAAAGCCAAGGACTGGGACACACTCCCCAGCTTGTGCCACTTCACCACTTGATGAAGCGCCGCCTCTGCCTGGGACTGCCAAGCTTCTCACTCTGAGACCTCCAAACCAAATGTCTAAGTTGGAGCTAATTGTCCTCGAAGTAATTATAGAGGCAACAGAGGGAAACGAGGGACTCCAGCTGGTGACACAGCCTACTTTTAGTCTAATAGGAGTCAGATAAATCACAGCCTGAACGTGCCCATTCCTTCCTACACGATAGAAAGGAAGCCCAGGGAGACTAGCTGAGATCTTGACGTCCTGTCCTGGATGGACACCTGACATGAGATGAGATGTCTCCTCCCAAATGCCTGGTGGAAAGATGCACTCCTAAGTGTCTTTCCTGCCTATGTATAGAGATGTGGCAGGAGTCAGTATCCTGACCACTGGCAAAAGAATGGTTTATTTCTTCTAACAGGACACAAATTAGTTTGTTAAGATATGAACACATGATCAGAGCTTTTTACTGCTGCCACCCCCCTCTGAACCTCTGCATTAGGGTCTTCATAGTCCTGTTTCTCCTCTTACCAAACATTAAGTTCAAACCCAGTGAGGGAGATGGCAAAGAGAAAAGCAGCATTTCTGGAGGCAGAGAAGCATCAACATGTTCCCCAGCATAGTGCTGAGGTATTTATCTATTTATAGCTGTGATCCTGTCATTAAGCAGGAGCAGCTGATGTCTGCACATCCACCTATTAATGAACATTGCTCCTCTTCTTCTCACCTGATTCTTACAGATGCAGCCCTACCTGCACCACTGAGAGCCAGCCCTTTAACTTCATGCATGAGAGATTTGCCTCAGCATCCCAAAGCCCTAACAGCAGAAGAAAATACCTGCTGTTTTAAGCCTCTGAAGTAAACAGTCATCACTTGTACTTGGCATGGTGTTGTATGAGTGAAATACAAGGTGAAAGATAGTTCATGCTTTAGGTAATTCGGTGCCAAATCACTTAAACTAGAGTGAAAACCTGCTTTTGGGGTCCTGTTGCAAGAGATGAACCTCACTGTAACCTCTCCTTTGCTTTACAGTAATGCTCCTACAATTGCTCTGCAGAAGTCGCCCTGCATCTGTCTTGTCAGATTACCCAAAGGCTGCCATATTCTGCCTGAAAGATTGTGACAAAGTGCACTGCATCTGGACTGTCCAAGAGAGAGGAAAATTCCTTTCCAGCCACTCTGGTCACACAGTTGAGACCAGATCAGAATTTCAAACCTGAGCATATCAACCGGCTCTCATCTCCTGTGTCAGCAGATCACTGGAGTCTGGCTTGTCCATTAGAGTGTGAGCAGATGCCCTTCTAAATACTGGCTTAAGTCATGGAACAGCCATCAAAACGCTGCTTTTGGCAACCTACTTGCTTGCTCTGGGGCAGCTAAAAACCTGCTTCATCTGACTATCCAAGAAATCAAGAGGGACCTCACTGTTCTGTGTGGGAGAGGTCCTGCTGCCTGGTCCATTCTCTCCTGTGGCCCCACCATGCAGTCTGGGAGGAAGGATCCTCCTTTATTTATCAATACTTTTTTAGCAGAGACTGTGAGTATGTCCTTGGACTACAAGATGGCACCCATAGTTCTCACTGTAATCAAAGCTGAGGTCCTCAAGCAATTACCTTCTGATAATCTAGGCCTTATTATCAGAAACATTGAAAAAAAATGTTGAAAAACATTATTCCTCACACTAGGCAAATTCATGACAGTCACCCACACCATATAACCAGAAGGTGAAATATATCTAAGTAGTGCAAGAAAGTTTCAGAATGATACAATGTTCCCCAGATATCTTCAGGATCTATTGGGATTTTATTAGGTTTCCTGTAAACAGGAGAGAAGATTTCCAGGAACTGCACTAGCAGCTCTTAGCACATTTCTCCAAGCTGATGCTCAGTTGCCAGCTTCTGTCCTGCTTCTTCATACACTGGGGAAGTGACGGCAATGATCTCCTTTTCCAACATATCCATTTGAGCTGTAATGTCTGACACAGTGTTTTTCACAGCATTCAGCTGCAGCTTTAATTTATTGTAATCTTCTTGGAAGGATCTGTTCACGTCATAGAGATTGTGACAGCACTGTTTCTCCCCAGGAGGACGGTTCATTTTCAGGAAGGTGTGGAGGAGCTCACATAAGTCCTGGAGAAGCCGGAGGATTTCATGCTCACCCTGCATACTTGGGACAGACTCGATCTTACTCTGGGTTGGAGTAGTTCTCTTCTTTTTACCTTCATGTTTCTGCTGGGGGACTGGGCCAGGGTTACCTTTTTCCACAGCAGTGATGGTGTCACTGTTCTTCTGAAGACCTGAGCTGGCATCTTTGCTCTCTCCATGGACTGTAATGGCTTTTTGGCCTTTCCAGGTAACAGGGAGTGTTTCATTCTCCTGCTGGAAATCTTCCAAGACTTTATTCTTTTCCTGGACTGCCTGGAGAGCTTTGTTTCCTGGGCTGAACAGAAGGCCTGTGTTCCCGTCTCGGAAGAGTGGAAATGGCTTATTTTTGTTCTTGAGGCTTTGCTGAATAGTGTCAGTGTAAATTACCTGGACAGATTTGTTCTGTGACTGGAGATATTTTAGAGCCTTGTTTTCTTCCCAGAGCATCCTGGTTTTGATCCAGAGGAGTTGGTTTTCCTGCCAGAGTGCTCTGTTCTCCTCCCAGATGCTCCACTCATTCTGTGCCTTCTTGCTAAAGAGTTTCTGGTGGGAAGGAAGGGGTGGCTGGCAGTAGATGTCATTCAGCCACTTCCCATCAATAAAGACAAACATCTCACCCCTTGGCTTCACCCGAGGGGGGCTGTATTCTGTCTCAGGCTCTGTACACTGCATGCTGTGGTTCCTCTGATCAAAGGCAGACATGGCCATTCTTTAGAAAACTGAGGAGGACTGTGGGAAAAAGCTTCTTCCAGGACTTCTTCAAGAGGCCACTGACCACTGCCAAGGACTTGGTGGCACAGTGGGGCTGGAGAAGCTTGATTAGGACTGAAAGAACAGGGAACACGAATGCATAGATTTACTGCCAAAATCCCAAATCAGAATTGAACTACACTAATGACGGGAACAAGCAAATAAATCAGTTCTCACAGCTAACCCTGTTACCCCTTTGATGCTGAAAGGTAAGGAATCCACCAGACACCTAGCTGGTAGAAGCTGAGAAAACTGGGGTCGGTAGATAAAGCAGCTCTATGGCAGCACTAAAAGCTATTGTCTGGAAACATGGACTTTTCCTTTGTCTCTTTACCTCATTTTTTACAGACCTGTAAGGGAGTAAAATGCAAGAATATTTTCTGCCTCAGAATAGCCTGCTCCCAAATGACTGATACACAAGCACATTAAAAATTGTTATGAGGCTGAAACAAACTTTTCAAAATAAAGCATTTTTAAAGGTTCATAGAAAAAACTGGCCTTGAGAGCAGGTTTTTCTTGTTGATGCTGAGTAGCCTGTGTTAACAGAATGCCACAAAAATGTTGTGGCAGTTTTGCTTTTTGATCTTTAAATCCACAATATGCACAGATCATTTGAAACTCCAAACCAAAGCCTCGAGACATCAAGACCAAGACAGCTTTGTTGCACTTTGCATGGTTTTTTGACAAGCTCCCATCACCATGGTCCAAAAACTGTCACAACCCATAGATAATTCTCCATCTTTCATTCTCATTTCTCCTGTCACTCTTTCTCCTTATATTCTTTGATAGCTCTGTTATTTTTCTTGCTTTCTAGCCCTGCAATAGTGATTGCTTATCTTTTTCCTACAGTCCATCTGCCTCTTTTTCACATCATCAGAAAACTCATCTCTAAATTCCATTCTGCAGGGCCAAACCTCTAATGCTTCTCATTTCAGACACAGAAACCTCAGACTTATCTGTTGAACACTCTTCCCCCCTTCCCTCTACCCAAAATATTGCAGCTTAAATCACCTTCTAGCCTTGGGTGAACTGGGGCAAATTAAAGATTTCAGTCCTCTACATGGGAAAAAAAAAAGCAACCACCCAACCAATAAACAATTATTGGTTTGTGCCAAAGAAAATCTTATTTTCTGCATTTTAACCAAAATTAAATTTATGTGATTTTCATGATCAAGTTATTTGAACTGAGGTTGAACTAGTTTTCATAACCAAATTGTTGGGATTCTCAGGGTTTCTGCATAGTGTTTCTAACAGCACAAATGTGGCTTTTTCGAGATTAAAAAAAACCAAAAAAAGTAGTTACTTGTCAAATTTTGTTCAGGTCTATTCCTCTCCCCCTGCTGAGGTCTCCCAGCTCCCCTGCTGTCCCTTGGAAAACCCAGTTCTGCCTTTGTCTCTAAGGAGAGTTTTACCTTCATGAATCTTGCCCTCATATCTCTACCCCAGGCATTAAGCAGAGGGTGGCCACCACCCACAAGTCCCTCACAGCCTCCAGCTCTGCTGTCCCATTGTGCACCCCCTGTCCTACTGTTGCCCTCTCCTTTTCAAAACCTGTTGCTCTCCCCTGTCCCTGTCGTTTCCACCAAACAGCACTGCATGTCCAGGCTCCTCCAACTTACTCCTGAGAGCCAACATCCATAGATGCATCCTGCACCCCTTTCCCAAGCTTGTCCAAACACTCATAAAATTACTGCTTCATTTAAAATCCAAAATGCCTTCATTTAGGAGAGAGCTATTGCAATATAGATCTGTCTGCAATAACATTTGATTTTATTGCAACCTGTTTACGTCTGAATTTCAGGGTTGTCTTCCATGTCATCTGCTGCTTTAGCTCATGTCAGACTTGTGTTTTCCTAATACCATTCCTCTGCTAAAAAGGATTTCCCCGAAGACTCTGTTTTGGACATTTTTGTTTCCACTTACACTACATCCGGAGCCATGCATTAGTCCCTCCCTTGCACCCTTTCCCCTTCAGCCTTTCCAATACATCCCATACCATCAGGGTGCCCACTCCCATTGTGTTCCCCAACAACTCCAAAATGGGGACATGGTGGGTGAAGGGGTAGGGGGCAAATCAGCCGCAGAGGGAACAGACCCCTAAGTATCCAGGGAAGATGCAGAACACATCAGCATCAGAAGCCCAGACCCACATGCCTATCACGGACAAGCAGCTACAGTTCTTGAAGTCACTTACAGATAAAGTGTTTAGACTGCACTTTTTCAGGATAAACTGAAATGCATAATATATACGACTTTGAAGGACATTATCTCGGGGACAATTAAACTTGACAATGGCTCTGTCAGCTCTTTTGCACTGCAAGGGAGTCATCAACCCAGGATTCAGAGAGATACTTCAAGTTCACAACGCCTCCCATATAAATTTTCCCCCCATCTCTGAATAATCCCAGGAAATGCTGGGCAGCTGGGTGGATGGGCAAGGCAGCCAGCTGGGGGGAAGCCACACCAAATCAAGACAGGCTGGGCAGTTTGGGAGCACTACATTACTCACCCAGCACACGCTCACCTTGTCAGCGAGGCCAGCGGTGTTCCCTCTCCCCACAGCAGAGCAAAGCAGCCCGGTCTGAGGTCTCGCTGCTGCCGGGGTGTCCAGAGGCGGCGGGATGTACAGCAGGGGACAGGGGACCGAGGCTGAAGTGAGCACAGGCAGGGACCTTGCCCCAGCAGCAGCCACCTGCCCCCCGACCAGTGGCTGGGGACTTCTTCACAGCCTCCTTGCACAGCTCACTTCTGCGCTCCTTCCCCGCTGTCCTCACAAGATTTGCTTTGGTTTTTCCCAGCATTGCTCTTCTGGGTTATTTCTCATGGAAATGACCTTTCTGCTAGCTCGGCTCCCATGCCCTTTCCTGAACCCAGACTTCCCGATCTCCCTTTGATGCTCATAACTGAGAACAGTTTGGATGGATTCTTTCTCCATCACACCCTCTTAAAAGAAATTTTGCTTTTATTCTGAATCTTCAGATTATGTTTGTTGCTGAACTGATCCAGACACATTCAAAAATCGCTTCCTTGTATGCACTGTGAGAGTTGAAGTTTTTTTCCAAGGACAACATGAAGTTCTTCTTTGACTATAAGTTTAAGAGCAGACTATAACTGAACCCTATTAAGAAGAAAATAGAATATACAGGGCATTCATGCATTGCAGGTTTAGATATTATTTGAGGCAGCCATTCCCACTTCCACATCTTTACATTTCTAATGTAGTCTTTCTTATTTGCTACATCTTTCAGAAGTGGAATTTTTTTTTTTTTCAATCAGGGTTCTTGAATAATAAATACAGCATTTAATTTCTTTTCCAGTGAAAATTACCAAGTTGACGTCAGCCTCAAGGTGACTGCTGTTGCTTTAGGAACTTGGAGGTACAGTTCAGCTTTGGTGTTATATGAAAATTATAAACTCAGGTATAAAATCCTTCTCTGTAATTGCTCCCTTGCTTATATTTAATCTTAGACAACAAAAAAAACATCACCGGTTACTATGGCAACTCCCCAGGGAGCATCCTTCTTTATTTGAGCTCCAGGATCCTGTACAGGAAAACAGAAAAATGTCCTCAAAAGAAAAAAGATTTTATCATGGGCTGCTTGTGCTTGTCCTGCCATCAGATGGGAGTTTAAGGGTGCTACCCAGTGCAGACAGTTTTCAGGAGAGATGACTGAAGTGTCCACTCTGAACTTCTGCAGAACTGGGGCTATGGACACTGAAAGTGACCTTTGATGAGCATTTTAAGGTCTAAGAGCTGACTAGAAACTGAATTAATAGAGAGAAGTGCAGCACAGGACTAATCAGCAGGCAAAGCCTGCTTCACCAGAACCATGGAGAGCTAAGTTGATAGTGAGTGTACCTTTGCTTTTCTTATGCAGTATTTTCCTTAAAGTTTTGTAGAGTTCTTCTGCCAAGTCACTTTTTTGCTGAAAATTATAAATTCAAATGCCAATACTTTTGGATCAAATTTAGTGAATATCATCAGATGTGTTTATGCACACATCAGAATTGGAAATGCTGCAAGAGCTCATGGCAGAATTTTTTATAGCAGCTACACTGATTTCTGAGCTGGACCCTCAAAAGGACTGAGATGTCATTCACAAGATTACAAAGGCAGAAATAATGCTGAGTGTGTTCCACTCCCTGCCAAGAGACAAGTAACCCCTGCTCTGTAAGAAGGATTTGAAATAACTTTCCAGCTGAGTGCTTTGTCCATGCAGCTTCAGACCACTCAATTTCTCAAAAATGTTTCACTGTACAAAGAATTAAATATTAATTGGAACCAAAGCCTTTTTCCCCATCCTACCTGCATACCTTATACCAGGCTGGTCAGCTGACTTTGCTGTCCTTCTTCTTGGAGGTTATCTGGTTCTAGAAAGGATCCAGTGGGAAGAAGTGTGTGATCCTACATACACTCATATAATATTCTCCATGGTCCATGCTGGGGTGCAAGAGGTCACTGTCCAGTGATGGGTTGAAAGCTGGAGGAAAGTGCAAGGTCTGAATTGCTGCCATGAAGGTCTTGCAAGAAGGACCCTGAAGACCCCATACCAGCCTTCTTTCTATTACAGATAGTGGCATCTATCTGCAGTAAATGTCATCCCTTTCCATCCTTTGCTTTTGGGTTAGAAGGTCTGGTAAAGTGCCTGAAGTCAAAATAATCTGTTTGGAGTATTTTTAATAAAAAGCATGGTATATTCCCAAATCTTTATTTGATAAAACCAAAAGCATCTGCTGCCACTTTCTACCATGCCAAGCACGTTTGTGCTTTTGGAATGCCAGCCTCTGTTCATGTCAGTGCAGGCTGGTCTCACCACACACTCACCCACTGTTCTCCGGGGCATTAAGCCTGGATGTGAATCCCACCTAGTCACTAAAAAGACTCTTGCATATTTGCGTGCTCTTGGATCATCTCCTGATGTCAATAACTGGGTGGGGAGTAAAAATTATGTTTTCTCAGTTTTTGAGGCAGTGAAATGTCTGGAGGGAGAGGTGGTGATAGCATAGTATTCTGCCCAGGAAGAGATGGTCAGCAGTGTGAAAATCAGTAAAGAAAAACTCCAGGGTTTTTTCAGGCAGATAAATTGCTTGAGGGACACACCTATGACAACACCTATTTGGACTAATTGTCCTTCCAGGGACTTCACAGTGCTGCTGCCATTGTGCCTCAGTGTAACCTGTGCACACTCAGTGTTGTGCTGTCCTGGGTTGCAGTGTATTCTATCACCATCCTCATGAGGTGTTGAAATCAGGTGGGGCAGTGTTTCCTTGCCTCCTCCCCCCAGACTATCTCTCTATTAATGGCCCATCATTGTCCTGCCACATGACTCAGAGATAACTCCCTCCGGACTATCTCCTGTTAATGAGCCTAATCAACACTTGGCCTCATGACTCATTACCCCATTGTGAGATGCTCCACCCAGAGGGAGGAGCCAAGCATCCCCATCCTGGATATAATCTGAGATTCTGAACACCAGAGAGAAGTCTTTTCCTCTGGATTTCCAGAGGACAGGAGCTACACAGCCACCATGGGACCTTCTGAGGAAGAGCAGACCTTTTTTTTCTACAGGATCACTGCTTCAAGAGGACTGCAGCCACCATTCTACCAGACTGCTACCACCACCCTGACTAACGGAGTCAGGTTGTATCTTGACTCTGTCAGTTTGAACCGGTGTTTTCTTTTAGTCTTTCTTTTTTTCCTTTTCTTTAATTTTCCCTGTTAAATTGTTATTCTGACTTGGTGCCTCCCACTGGTTTGGTTTCAAACTACCACATGTGCAAATCACCAACCCTGCATACTCCTGTCAGCACTGGGTCAGCTGAGAGCTGAAATGAAAGGGGGAAATATCTACTTTCATACCTTCCTTCTGATCCTAATTTTATTTTAGACATTGGGTAAGTCATCTGTTCCCATACCCCCATTTCCTCAGGTTCTCAATGAGGTTGGGATGCTGACTTTCTGATGCAATCTGTCAAGAGAATTTAGTTCTTACTTGTAAAGTGCCTTGAACATGAAAGCATGGCAGCAGGGAAGCCCTACACACCACTCTTATTTATCCCCTGCTTGTAATACACACATTGTTTACAGGGTGAAGTAAAACGTTTGACTTTTGCTAGTAACTGACATCTTACAGACATGTCAGGCTGTGTTGTTCCACCTTAGATCTCATTCTCACTTTGCTTGCTTTCTAGTTTAGCTATGAATATTTAAAAAAAAATCATCAAATCCCATGTGCAGTTTCTTGGTCAACTCTAAGCCATTTCCTGTCAACACTGTCTCTGTGTGTTGTACCTCTGTGAGCCTTGCCAACAAAAACCAGCCCAATTACCTTGTCACGCTCCTAGTTCTGTCTGAAAAGATCAAAATTTACAGAGCATTCCGTGCTGCTGAAACAGCCAGTTGTTCACTGTAGAGTAAATACCAGAAGAAATGATCACTGGTGCACTTGTTCCAGTTCTGAGGGCAGGGAGGCAGAGCTGACATTTCTCCCGGAGGAGTTCTGTGTCCTTTCTATACACAGGGACAATTTGGAAGGGTACAATCACCTCGGTGTGCCATGAGTGAGTGTGGGGTATCCCCATGCCCTCCCTGGGACACTCTGAGAGGCAGGCCTGCCACCAGGCTGTGCTGGACACCCTGTCCCTGATCTCTGATACCCACAAACCCCAAACAGCAATAGGCACTAGTGTTCAGGAAACAGACTTGAGGCCCTGCTGGCTTGTCAGCCAAGTGATGTTCAGTCCTCACCACTGCACTGATTAGGTCTCTGCTGACTGCTCTTGAGCTGTGAGGTCCTGCAAACAGGTGCAATGTTTGGGAGTTTAGGGCATATCAGCTCATTCTGAACACAGAGCAGCTCTTCCAGAGACAAGTCTCTCTGGGTGAGAGGAAAAGTCAGTGGCTCCATTCCTGATTGACAGGGAGAAAATTAAGGGTTCAGGCTTATTAAACAATCTCTAATAGTGATTTATGGGATCCTGTACATTTTAATCTAACAAAAAATGTTTAAATCATCTAATTAGCTAAGTGTGTAATCCTGTATATTAATTGTCTATTAGTCACTTCTTAATTATAATGGAATGCTTATCAAATAACGTGATGTCCACGTAGCACCAATTTAAATCATTATCAGACTAGCTCCTACTTTAATAAGGATCTGTTTAACTGGAGTCTAACCATTTCATTTTGTTTTAAAAGCTCTACAGAAGAGGAAGCAATCACCTTTAAAAAATAGTTTTCCATTAGGACTTTCTAGGACCTATACTGTAAACAATGCTACATGAAGAATCACAAAAGCAACGTAAAAAATCCAAGGAACTGTCAAGGAACCTGGAAACCCAGATCTTGTGTTTAAGTTGCCCAGGAGTTCCTTGGTCATGCACACAGGCCTCCCATCATTTTTGCCTGACTTCCTCTTTGTTGGCATGCATCGCTCCTGAGCTTGGAGGAGGTGATCCTTGATTATTAACCAGCTTTCTTGGGCCCCTCATCCTTCCAGGGCTTTATCCCAGGGTACTCTACCAAGCAGATCCCTGAAGAGGTCAAAGTCTGCTCTCCTGAAGTCCAGGTGATTTTGTTGTGTGCTCTCCTCAATGTCCTAAGGATTCTAACTCAGGAGTTTTGCGGTCACTGTGGCCAAGGCTGCCCTTGAGCTTCATATTCCTCATCAGATAGTCTTGTTGGTGATAACCAGGTCCAACATTAGCACCTCTCCTCATTGGCTCCTCTGTCACTTGGAGAAGGAAATTACTAGCAGTGCATTCCCAGAATGTCCTGGATGGTTTATGACCATTGTGTTGTTCCCCCAGCAGATATCAGGGAGTTTGAAGTTCCCCATAAGGACCAGGGCTTGTAAACATGAGATCACTCCTACCTGTCAACAGAGGAACTGATCCACTCAGTCTTCCTGGTCAGGCAGCCCACAGCAGACCCCTACTACAATGTCACTTGTCCCTGCTCTCCCTTTAATTCAGATCCAAGGCTCCAAGGTGGCACCTCATCCATCCCCAGGAGGAGCTCCATGCACTCCTCCTGGTCATTGACACTTCCTCCTCATCTCCTGTCCTTCCTGAAGAGCCTCTATTCTTTCATTCCAATGCTCCAGTCAGAGAAGCCAGCCCATCACAGCCCTGCAAAAATGCATGCACAGGTCTCTAATTCCTCTTGCTTACTCCCCATGCTGCTTGCATTCGATAAAGACATTTAAGATGGGCACCCCCTTAAGCTGATTTACTGGCTGGAGTGGCTGGAATCACATTGTGCTGCTCTTCAGGTGCTCTCCTGCTGACCTGCGACCCCTCTCCAGGCTCTGAGCATCTCTGGCTGGCACTGGCCTCACACTAGTAGGAGTGGGATGGATTGAGGTTTCCCTCCCCTGGCAACATTAGTTTAAAGCCCTCCTCTCCAGCCTGGCAAGTCTATGAGCAAAGATGCTCTTCCCCTTCTCTGGCAGAAGAGCCCCATCAGCTCCCAGGAGATCAGGTTTCTCAAAGAGAGTCCCATGATCTAAGGAGCCAAACCTCTGGCTGTGGCACCAGTGCTGTAACCATCCTAAGATTTTATATGGACTCTTCCCTCACTGCCCTTTCTGATTACTCATGCATCATCTTCCAAGAAATTTTGAAATGGCTTACTTGGAGTTGTACCCATGTTCCAATAGGCAAACACTGCTGAGTACAATTCTCTCAGTCTTTATAGGCATGCAAGATTTGTTCTCCCGTTTTTTTATCACCAGATCTGCAGGAGCAGACTTCTAGTAAGGCACAGGACCCATGTGGTAATCTTATTAAAAATTAGATTTGGCTTTCAGAATCAATCTTACCCAGTGGGTTTCTCAAATGGTAGTGCTGTCACCTGAGTTTTGCAAAGAGCTCTACACTCAGCTCCCAGGACTATCCTTCCACAGCATTTTTGCCTGTTACAATGGCACACAGATTTTTACTGGAGCTGTTGGGCTTGTGCAAAGCAAGCATCTTATGAAAGATATAAATATCTTGAAGGATGTCTGAAGCTTAGTGATAGACAGTGTAATTTTGCCAAACTAGAAATGCAAAAAGCGCATTAAAAAAAAAAAGATAATATAGGCTCATAACTAAACTTAAATGTGGAGTGGTACAGAACTGAGATAATTTCAAGCTCTGTGGAGCACTGGTTTACCTTTTCTAGCACATATCATGCCTTGATGGGCCATGGCACATTTTGCTTAGAGGAACACAATTTTAACATCTGCTCATCCCAGGGTTTAAATTGGTGCCAGAGTACTCTTTTAATGGTATGCCAGAAGAAGAGAGGTTTCAGCAATGAAGTAAGAGAATAAACATTTAGAACCCAGGTACTATTGTTAAGCACACCTAGGAACAATTAAACAGGCAATTTTAGAAATGTTATGTAACCCCTAGGAATGATTTTATGCCAGAGAAGCAGCCCCTTTTACCCATTTCCCTCAACTTTAAACCTACAAAGTCTGTCCTGGGGTGAATGGAGGTTACAAAAGTTACCTGGTTTTCCAAAACTGCCTGCAAACCTCTGTGCAAATTCAGGGTCACTGTCTGTCCAAGTGCTCTGTGGTGACACTTGAAAAATCACTGGAACCAGAACATACATCCACCCAGAGAAATGTAATGAGAAAGAAATAGGTTAACCTGTCTTCATATGTGTCCAGAGGATATCATTAACATTAATGTAGTCATAAAGCAGCACCTGCTGGCTCAACGCAGCAAATCTTTGCCTACTACCAATTAACTCTTCAAAAAATAATAGAGAACAGTTTTTGCCCTTCTGCCCCAAGCAAAATAACTTGTTTCCTGTTAAGCATTATTAATTATAATGTCCCTGCTGCTTTGCCTCACTGAAATGAACAGTCCCATTAGTGACATAAGCTTCATAGCAAGGTGTATCTCAGCAAGAGCAAGTGCAGAGTTATTGGGCTTTAAAAAATATTACACTGCTTTTTATTACTATTGTTGTTCCTTACTTGTTGTAGAGCTTTCACTCTTAACCATCCAGAAGGAAAAAAACCCACACATCTCACTCAAAGTACAGATCCCACCTAGGTAATGTCAATGATTCAGTGAACAAAGTCTGAGAAAAAGGCTTAGGTGTGGCAAGCTGTGTGATAAGATGGGCAGAGACACTCCCCCAAAAAAGCTATAACCTTGTTCTGCATTGCTGAGTGTGAGCTGCAGTCAGACTGCCGATGGGAAGGGAGAAGGTGAAGGTGACCCTCCCTCTGTGGTCAAGTGCAGGGCTCTGTGGCTGTGCAGCTGCACATCAGCTGGGTGCTAGCAGCTTTCACAGGCCCTTGGCTCTCCTCCAGGGTCCTTTTAGGACCAGCTCTTCCCCAGTGCACTCAAGCAATGCAGCCACCCCTTGTGCAAGGTTTCTGCTATGGTGTCCAGTGAGGTCACTTATACATACACAAGCTTTGTATCTCAGATTTACAGTGTATAGGTCACTGTCTCTTCTGCAAGGTGTCTCTTAGAGCACATTTCATGTTCTGTGGCTGAGCTGCCAGCCCTGTCTGACACCCTGAGCAGACACCACCAGGTCTGAGCACTCCTGCTCTGAGCAGAGTTGGCTGTACAAGAAGCAAAGCTAAGCTTGTTCTGCCTAGGGAAAGGACAGCTCTTCTCTTTCCACCTGTGTGCAGGGATGAGGTGGCAGATATATGCAATGCCCATTAAAATATTTTACATGGTATTTAACCTGAGCATTTTGGTGGCAGCCATGATCCATCTGAGCTTTCTGTACAACAAAAACATTCAGTATATGGCAGCCAGCCCATTAACTGAAATGCTGCTTTGCATAACACAAACACTGAGGTTACACATTGTGCTTGTGTCACCCTTCCTATCTTACCAAAGTCACTTTCTGCATAGACAGGGTGTCAGGAATATGATTTACTGGTTTTGCTTGTCAGTGCATTGCAGCTGATCACAGACCAGATATCACTGCTGAATGGACAAACACCAAGGACACTGGTTCCTGTACTTAGAACAGAAAGACAGCATTGTGCAACTAGTTCCTGTCTAAAGCCAAGTTGCCATTAGCAGCTTGTAGAAAGCTGCAAGACTGCTCCTCTAAACGTGTGCCTGATTGCATGTTTATTCACAGAAAAGTACAGTTGTTCTGGCTGCCAAATCTCTGTCAGCCCTCCTTTTATGAGACAGCCAAGTCTTTCCAGAGCCATGAAATGCTTTGTATTATTTGCTGCTGTGATTGTCACATCTTCTGTATCTAACAAGGTACCTGGAGACTGTCCTTCTATTTCTAGCAAAGATTTCTACTTTACACTAATAAGAAGACAGCATCCCAACTCCACCTTTTTGAGGCAGAAAGGGGCACTCCAGTGACCTGGGAAGCCTCATCTGGAATGACTAAACCAAAGCCTGCCGTCATCTTACAGACAAGGTACATGCCATCAACCTGTATCTCCCTCACCTTCCACCTCAATGCTGATTAATTTCTCCAAGTCTTATCCCAAGAATTGCTGGTGTGTGTGGCTCACAGGCCAATTTTTGCAGTGCATCTTTATCTCCTTTGGCTGATTGATCGAAGATACCGTTACCTGCTGTACTGTGCAGTCTCATTGACTAGGTTCAGCCTTGCTAACTTCTAGCCTTCAACAGTCATAAAGCTTGCTAAAAATAAAGTTTAAAAACATCTGGAATCTGGATCTTTATAGAGGTCAAATTTCCTTCTCACCCCTGGTAGAAGGAACTTTCTTTCTAATGACAGTGGATGATCTCTTGCAAATAATTAGACATCTACTTATTTGTCTTTGTTTTGTTATATTTACCTTTGCTCTGTGATTTTCTTCCCAGAATGATTTTCCTTGTTAGGTAAGTAAAAGACTGCACTATGGGGATCTACTTCATGCAACTCTGCCTCAGAAGAGAAAAGCAGACAGACTAGACAGCTGGCTGCCTCCAGCTCCCCTGGCCAGTGTGATTGCAAACAGCCCTTAGAGTCCTCTCCATTCTGTTACCTACCACTATTTCCAATTCCTGCTCTTTGCACCAGCTCCATCCCACCAAACACAGAGCCCTTAGAAACCATTGCCAGCCATCTCCATTTACATCTACACGTATCCCCCCTATTTCCTCTGTTGGGAAGGCCCAGGCAGTACTGTTTAAAGGCAAAAATTCAGATGCAATAAACACACTTGAGCAAATGAGATTAGAAATTGCTTGCTTCATGTTGAAACCCATCATCCTTGATGTACAGCTGCCACCAAAGCACAGCCATACCTTGGTGATGGTGAGGGCTGAGCTGCAATCTCCTGATTGCCGCTGAAGAGACTGCTTCTGAGATTTAGGTGAATGGTAGTGCCAAGTGAAACTGTTATCCTTCTGTGGGATACCTGTTTTCGTGAGGAAAACATAGCACTGGAAGCACAGGCACTCACAGAAATCTGAAGCAGCATTCCTTCAATATTATGCATATGAAACATCAATACCTCAGAAGTAAAATCCCACAACCTTTTTTTTCCCCCCCAAACAACAGAATCACTGCAAAACTTCCTAAGTAAAGAAAAGCAGATATGGGTAACAAAAGAACTAAAATCCAGTCAGAACACAAAGTTTATTAAAAAGATGGTTGTTTTAAATGCCTTGACATTTGCAAATACATTTAAAATAAATGATAGAGATAGTGGCTCTTCATTATACTGTTGTCTTTTGTACTGTGCCTGAGAAATCACAGGTACAGGTTCACATACATGTCACTGCGCAAAGTGGTCGTGGTAATCATTTTCATGGGGGAAAATAAGCACTTGAAGGATCATATATTTTATGTCATGAATTCAGTTAATGCACACATCAATCAGACTGTCAAAGCTGTTTACAGCCCATGACTGGATGTTTCCAGCGTTTGACATATTATATCAAAGAGAACCAGAATCCTTGAAACATAATTTTATTGCTCTCTCTCTCTACTCAACAGCTTTCTTCCCATTTTCGATTTTTCTGGTAAACTCTTCATGCCATTTTCAGCTGCTCCAGAATTCCACAGTCACCAGCTTATTAGCAACATCAAGATCACATTATTCCTCTTCTGAGAGCCTGCCCTGGGTTTCCCCCAAAACTTGCAAGGACTAAGATTTGGAATATTTAGGTGGGTTCAACTACCACATCCTTCTAAATTAAGTTACTGTGGTATTCCTTCATGTGTTTGCACATCACTGTCTAGTTTCTTCCATCCAATTTCAAAAATGTACTTTTATTCTTTCTTCTTCATGTTCTTCACTTCTTTTTCACTTTTGTACTTAATGACTTTATGTCTGGCTATTGATTACAAGCTCTGTCTCCTCCGGGGTTCATTCAAAGTTTAGAATCCCAAAAGAGTCCCAAAAGAGGGTGTGAGAAGGAAGAAGGGTTGGAGGATCTATATTTTTTTCTTGTGAAAATTGATAACTCTGGAATTAGAAATGACCCTTTCTTCTATATTTTTTCCCCAGATTAAAATCGTGAAGAGATACCAAGTTTTCTCTCCATGTATACCACATGTAACAAAACAGGGATTTTGGAGTTGAGTACTTCAAGCCATGAAGACACAACACTCACTGAGTTAGTAAGTACCAGCACAGGAAGTTTCAAGCAGCATGCACTGGAAAGATAAATGCTCAGATGTGCTTTATACCATCACCAAATGAGATCAGCTCCACCCAATGGACTGTCCTTAAGAGACAGACAGTGGAAGTGACAACCAGCCCATGAAAAATGAAGAGGAGTGATTTATTCAAAGGACCAAATATCTCACAGAAGTGGGCAGGGGGAAGGGAGGAAAAGGCAGGAGGGGAGAGGGCAGAAGTGGTCCAAAACTTGTGCAGGCAACTGCAGCATGAAACAACCATACCAGTATTACTCCAAGAACTTGGTCATTAAGTTTAATGGCTTGTTATCTGTATGAAGCCTTCAGCAACACAGTAAGCCTGTTTTCCCCCACTCCACATCTTTACTGTTGAATGCTTTCTTTTCTCTCTGTCTGTCTCTCCATTTTAATCTAAACGTACATCTGGTTTGAGTGTGACTATGAAGCAGACTCTTAGCAGGGACAGAGGTGTGTGCCAGCTGCAAACAGCCCCACTCCCATCCTTTCCCAAGGATGGGCCACACCTGAGGACAACAAGCCTGCAGTGCTGTTATCAGCCAAGAACCTGCTCCAAGAGTAGCAAAGAGACAGCATGCCGGGTTGTGCTGGCATGCAGCAGGATTTCAAGTCTTTCAGGTGTTGTCAAACATTGTTTTACTTCAAGACATTTATTAAACACTGGATTACAGAGTGCCCCGATAGGTTTGCATGAAGGACTTTGTGAGACTGACTCACAGACTGATAGGATAAAGATGTCAGGAAAACATTCAAAATTTACTTTTGGCAAAAGTCGAGAAGAAGAAGTGGAGAGCCTTCCAAAACTTGCTGCAAGTAGACTTTCTCACATATCTAACAGGGAAAATAAATGTGCAAATTCTGAGACACTACTTTGAATCACATTAGTGATTTGAGATGCTTCATCATTCTCTGCATCATATGAACTGCAGACTTTTGATTTCCCAGACTCTGCTAATAACAAGCCCTATAATTAGGTATGTGTCCTTTGCAATCAGCACTACAGCTTTCTGTTCAAAGGAGAAAAATTGTAGGGTGAGAGAACCACTCAAGAGCATAGGAAAGCTGTCACTGGTGTAGTGTGGCTGGCTAATGGTTTCAAAAACTTTATTAGGTATGTAGCATGCTAATAAAAATGTTCTTGCTCATTTGTCTGTCTGATTGAACGCACATGAGTTCTGGGTGTGAGCTCGTTTTCTCAGCCACCAGTAGCTAAGTAACAGATTTCTTCTGATTTCCTCCTCCCCGTACCCTTGAGCCATTTGCCTGGATGACTGACCACAGACTGTTCCTGCTCAAGAGGCAGGATTTGCTTTCGAAGTTTGATACAGCAAGATGATGTAGAAAGGCAGGATGGAAAGATGCTGCCTAGGGATTTACCCTCCTATTTTACCCTGGTTTTTATTTTGCCCATGCAGTTTGCTGGTTTCTGACTTGAAAAGAAGAGCCCAAGCATGTCAGCGGGCAAAAATCAGACTGTTATTTGACTATCTTGGAAAGCTTTGAGAGGCAGCAACAAGGAGGCTTCAGTGTAAAACCGCGGCCTATTGAAGTCATGATGACATCAAGAGCGTGAAGGTTTTACAGCCAAAGATACAGACATTTTGCCACTCTTACAACAGCCATTAGAAGAAAAAGAGCAAAAATATGATTACTCTGCCTACAGTAAGGCAAAAGTCTGCTGCTCACTGCATTGCACTGTTGAGATCACAGCAACTCCACAAGCCATTCTAGTGGAGCTCTTTGGACCCCATTTTATGTCTGGAGAAGTAAATTTCCCCACCGAGTTGTCTCTGACTACATTTTAAAAATTAATTTAATGCCAGTACATCCCATTCTTAACTCCAGCAAAACTGCCTTTGGAGAAAGCAATGACAGCTCTCAGACAAATTTTCTGCCCAGTACTTACCTGAGAGTCCCTTCATCTCTGAGGTTTCCAAAGCCAGGAGGGCTACTTTCAGGGACACATGTATTAAAATGAATGCTATATCCAAAGGACTGCATGCTGCGGGGCTTGATTGGATTTGGACAAAGAATGTCACTTTCTGAAGTCAACCTGCATGTAGATCATTTTTTTTCACCACCTAATCATGATTGTGAGAACGTAAATCATGCGAATTACAATGAGTGGAGTTGATGAATGTGCACCACAGGAACTCCAGCTTCAATCCCCTTCGAGGTCACCACTGGAGAAGTCTCTTCCCTAGGGCTTGATTTCTACTGCCTGACATATTCCCTCCTTAGCCACACTCTTTTGAGGGAGATGAGAAATACACCACCTTTGCTCCTGTTTTGCCTATAACCTCTCTCCTTTTAACTGGAAAATGAAGCCCTCTGTAAAAGCTTCGTGCAATTTTTTTTTTTTTTACATTGGCTTACAATCAGGCTCTTAATAATTGGATATAAAGTGAAAATCCTCAGGAGCACAAGAGTTAAGTCTGCAAGTGCACGGGAATTCAGTCCTCTCAATATTTATGTTTAGCATTAAATACTTCATGCAAAAACAATGACTTTGACTCCCGAGGCTTTCCCTCTCTTATCTCAAAAACTGTTCGTACACATGCTGCAGGATCCCTATGTAAATATAAAAAGGGGATTAAGTTGTATGTGTAGTAAATCCTGTTTTTACATTAAATAGTTAAGAGCTAACAGAGGGCCTTTGGATTAAAAATAGGTCCCTGTTTGCTGAGCAGACTAAAGTATTCTTTCCTCTGGCTTCCCTGCCATGCAGGAATTGACTTTTTCCTGGTGAGAAATTAAAGGGAATTATAAAATCTATAGTATATTAGAGGTATGTTCTGTACAATAAACGATTTTGATTTAAACAACTGTATATTAGGGAATGTCCCCAGCCTCCACAAAACCGCTCCTTGTTTTGCTATGGGAATCTGTGCCCCAGCCAATGTATGACAGTACCATCGCATAAGAGACTTCCATACTCTTAGGGAAATATTAGGGCACAAGATGAAAGTTGATATCACAACTGTCTGAGTAGGAGGCGAGGACTGCCCCTGGCCCCAGACATCATCTTTGACCATCATCTGGTGTTTTCTCTTCACCCTTTGCAGCAGGATCCAGCAGGAGGAAAACTCCTCCAGACCCACCAGATCAGTTGTTACTTCTAGGATCACATATCAAACACACTGGCATTTTGGTTCAATTTTTATGGCTTGTCCCACGATGAGGAAAATCAGGCTGCAGCATCAAGCTGAAGGACACATAAAGCAGAGGGCTCTGCAGGCAGCCCAGCTGATGTCCGCTACCTTGGTCATGTGTTTTTTTGTTTCACCCATTCTCATTTGTTCCCTTAAAATATTTTTTAAAACACCAAAACACTGCCTAGCACGAGGAAAATTCCTCTCTCTGAGTCTTGTAAGACCACCCCCCAGGTCCACAATGAACACAGTCGCCAGAGTGGAAAATACCCCACAGAGTCTGATGGAGGGACTTAAAGGAGCTGACTGCAGAGGGTAAAGAACAGCTGGAAGCAGCAGGGAGGAAGCCACAACTTCTGGACAGCACCGGTACACTCCCAGCTGGACTCAGGCAAGCATTCCCTTTAAACCTGGCTCTCCTTTCAAGAAATCTGTGAGTGAAATGTAGAAGCAGCTTTTGCCCAAGTCATTAGCCTTTGTAACTTCCCCAAGCCCTTTCAGCTCAGACACTCAGCAGCTGCCAGAATAAGCAGCAACCTTATTTCACCTCTGGATGGTAGAAAAAGAAGTCACATACACAAAAGACCTAAACCCAACAAGCTGGAGAGTCCTTTTTGAGGACAGCAGGGGTTACTAACCCTGTGCTCCAGCACCGGCAGATGGATGGGGTGAGGATGTTGCTGTGCTGTGGCCCATGGGGGCAGCTCATACCAGGGAAGGCTCAAGATGCAGCACACAGCAAAAAAGAACAGCAAGGAATACTTGGGTGGAACCTGCCCACCATGACTTAGATGATGAGATGCCCAGGCTCTCCTTCTGAGAAGCACAGAAGGATGATTCACCCACCCTCCCTCAGGGCTTGCTGGGGCAGGATGCCACAGGTGCCAGCAGTACGATCCTTCCTCGGGACAAGCTTGCAGGCTAGTGTCCCACTTCCAGCATGCCAGGCAGGCCTGACATCTCTGGATGTGATCTCACAAATACTCCACCACAGCAAGTCCCTGTCCCCTCCATCCCCCAGCCCTGGCCAGTGTCCCACAGCCCCACCAAAATGTTCAGGAAGGGCTGCCACCTTGCAGGACCC
>NW_008238132.1:5517509-5580616 GCF_000691975.1 Corvus brachyrhynchos | reverse complement strand
GAAGAGGGAAAAGAACAGCGGGAAGCAGCAGGGATGGAGCCACAACTTCTGGACAGCACCGGTACACTCCCAGCTGGACTCAGGCAAGCATTCCCTTTAAACCTGGCTCTCCTTTCAAGAAATCTGTGAGTGAAATGTAGAAGCAGCTTTTGCCCAAGTCATTAGCCTTTGTAACTTCCCCAAGCCCTTTCAGCTCAGACACTCAGCAGCTGCCAGAATAAGCAGCAACCTTATTTCACCTCTGGATGGTAGAAAAAGAAGTCACATACACAAAAGACCTAAACCCAACAAGCTGGAGAGTCCTTTTTGAGGACAGCAGGGGTTACTAACCCTGTGCTCCAGCACCGGCAGATGGATGGGGTGAGGATGTTGCTGTGCTGTGGCCCATGGGGGCAGCTCATACCAGGGAAGGCTCAAGATGCAGCACACAGCAAAAAAGAACAGCAAGGAATACTTGGGTGGAACCTGCCCACCATGACTTAGATGATGAGATGCCCAGGCTCTCCTTCTGAGAAGCACAGAAGGATGATTCACCCACCCTCCCTCAGGGCTTGCTGGGGCAGGATGCCACAGGTGCCAGCAGTACGATCCTTCCTCGGGACAAGCTTGCAGGCTAGTGTCCCACTTCCAGCATGCCAGGCAGGCCTGACATCTCTGGATGTGATCTCACAAATACTCCACCACAGCAAGTCCCTGTCCCCTCCATCCCCCAGCCCTGGCCAGTGTCCCACAGCCCCACCAAAATGTTCAGGAAGGGCTGCCAGCTGGCAGGACCCCCCACCGCCCTGACTGAGAACATGTGGCATGGTAATGTGGGAACTATGGCAACAGAATCCCCATAGAACCCCACGAGAACCCCAATGGATCCCCAACAGATCACCAACAGAACGTGGGGGGGACAAACAGCCCAGCAGAACAGTGAGAAGAAGAGTCCCAACAACACCCAGGGATACTGAGGACATCGAGGGTGTGCCAGGCACCTCCCAGCCAGCAGATCTCTGCCTGCTCCTTGTGGCGGGGAATCTCCTGGATATTCCTGCCCAAAGACGTAAGGCTGTTCTGGGACACCTGTGCAGAGCTTGATGCGGACAAAGGGGTTTTTGTGGTTATTGGATGCTGCTGTACAATTTATCCCCATGTATCCTCGTTGAACTCAATTTTGCTGTTCTCCTTCCGTTTTACTTTTCACATGGGAGATGAAAACCAAACCCCTGACGGAAAAAACCTACCCTGTATAGGAGTTAGGAAGGAAGGAGGAGGAGGAAGCTGCAGCATGCCCCAAGGGCCATTGCTTTCCCTGCAGCAGGCAGGAGTAGAGACAAAAGAGTGGGGGATAGAAAGTGAAGAGATACAGAGTCAACCTCCTCCCTTAGCCCCCCAGCCATCCCTGAGATCAGAATTTCCTGAGATGTAGGAGCACCAGTTGACCAGACCATACTATAACATACCTTAATAAAAATTAAAAATGGAAAGGGGAAATTAAGAAAAACATTCTCAAATATATGTTGAGCAAATCCTTGGGAGAGCTGGAGTTAGTGCACCCTCTGCCCCCTCCTCTCTGACAGCAGATACTGCTGCAGACCCTCAGGTTGGCAGACCCTAGAAATGGCACATGGGGACAACACATCCTGGCAGGTAGCTTCTTGCCAAGGTGCCTACGGACAGGGCACAGGCAAGAGGTTTTTAAGGCATCCGGTAGGACTGTGCCTCAGCAGGGTCAGTGCTGACAGCATTGCCCCTTGGCTTCTTTCTCATTTTCCATGTTCTCTTCGTAAAAAATATTCACATTCCTTTATCTCTTTATTTTCTTCATCATAAATTTCTACTTCTTGTAGAAGTATTTTAAAACTTGTAGTTTTAACAGACGGTTCTGTGAGTATATGTATTTCTCCCTTTGACTTACCATAACATTTATATTTCTAGAGGTGCAGCATAAATAAGAGGCTCAGTTGAATAGCCTAAGGATAGTTTATTCCATCAGGGTAAGGAAGAGACACCAGAGAGCTCCTCAGCTCTCTCTCAGTACAACTGGCTCAGTATAACTGTGATTTATTCTGCTCTAAGCCTGCAGCAGTTGTAGTCACTTGGTATCACTGCAAATTTACACCGCTGGTGTTTGGGTGCATTGTGACTATGACCTTTAGCTCTATGTGTAGGGGCCAATGGATTAGTTATGCATTATTCGCCACCTCTAAGAAGGGCTGTTCTCATCTCTACTAAAATATTTGGCTGCTGCAGAGGGCAGGACAAAACACAACAGAGCCTGGGCTCCTTTTTGCACTGCAGGACATGAAGCAGGAGAGACTGTCCTGCCAAAAGGCCTTTGTGTGCATGAGAGCATCAGGTCCTGCAGGCCAAAATGAAGAAAAATGTTTCTACCTACAGTTTGCTGCAGTGTTAGAAATCAAAACCGCAGCCAGCAGTAACTTCAGCTCTGTATTACCCAGAGCCAAACTCAATAAATCCCTGGTGTTGCTGTCAGGTGAGTCCTTTACTCTTCCAAAGCAGGAAAAAGATGGAACCACTGGCAGTTAATTGGGGATTTCTGTGCTGTCAGACAGTCTAACTTCAGACCACTTCTTGTGTCTCATGCCACAAGTCCCAGCATACACACTAAGAACCATGATTTATGGCTGGAGCTGCCTTGCTTTACTGTGTGGTGTAATTGCTATGCTCTTGAAGTGCCAGGCTTTCTGAAGAGCATTCATGGACTGTAGCTCCTCAGCTGTGTGTCCTGTCTGCTCCGTGGCCCAGGCAATGGCATCTGCCAAAGTCAGGTTTTAAATCCCAGCAGTAGAAGCTGGTAGTCTGATTCTGCATACCCCTTTTAATCTGCTTATGCTTACATATTACAAATGCAATTTTTTCTGTCTTACCAGAATAAATGGGTTCCATTCTTAATTGCGGGTATTACTGGTTGCAAGCAGAGGCAGCTGGTTCTCATCCCTGCACCTGCAGAACTAGCAGGATCTTTATAACCTCGAGGCTGAGTGAATTCTCTAGGGCTTGGAACATCACATATTTGCCATATATTTCTGTATTTCTGTAAGCCTACTAATGGCCACTGCGTGTTACGGAGAAGTAATCAGCCACTCAGCTGGAGCCAATGTCAGTTCTGTGGTGAGATCCAGGCTTTTGGATGCAGCCCTTTGAATGGAAAGACACTGCTGAGATGAGTATTCCTGGATCTGCTGGTGCTTGCAGGACTGGTAGGACGCAACAGGCACAAGAACTGCACAACAGGAGACCACTCAAGAGTCTTCTGTGTGATTTACAGTGACCAATTGCTTTCCAAACATCTTTCAAAGTGCAAAGTACAGAAACAGAGTTATTTTAGGAGATTGTTTTCTCCACAAGAGTAGTGGTTGTAACTCAGAATTTGGAGACCTACTCTGGACACAGCTTCATTGGCAGAAATAGATGAAACAACCTGCTTGCTTTTAATAGGCTTGTTTGGAAATTAAAGTCCATAACCGTGTTGGGCTTTTTTTAGAGAGATAGCTATTCTATTGCATTATGTTATATATATGAATGTGTATAGTGTGTATAACAGTACTGTGTGCGTAATGGGCACACGACTCTCCTTGAGTCTGAAAATATATGCATACCTATATGTATGTATACACAAACATATCTGCCTCTTTAACATTTAAGGAAGTGTGGAGCCCACCACCCCCACCTGCCCTTGGTGGGTGGTGTTAGGCTGTAGCTCTGAGCATCACAGCACCTGTGGTGCCAGCCAGTCCCTCTGCCCCAAAAACATGGGGAGACTGCAGTGACGCTTTTCTGGAGGCCCCAGTCCCTGTTGGGCTGTGGGTGTGACAGTTCCTGACATTGCATTGCAAAGTCCTGCCAGAAAGTCACATACAAACAAAGCCGAGGCATCATCAGATGCCTTTCATTGCAGTGGACTATAAACTAGATTATAAATCCCATAGGATCAACCAGGCATAGCTTAGAGGGAAAGGTTCCCTCTACAAGCACAAATATCTTGAAGATAGCAATGGAAAGCAGAGCCTGACTAAACTCCTATTTACATAGTATTCTCTCCAGACCTGCTTTGGTGCAGAAATTCCACTGCAATCTCTGCATGTGGAAGTCTCTCTAGTCCTGTGTACATAGCACTACTCTACCTTTTGGGATATGTGCAGGGATCTTACAGCCGGAATTAACTTAGTTGACATTTTGCAGTATGACACAGAGTTTAATTCTCATTTGATGGCATTGCACTCTCTGTCTTCTGCCTCTGCCTGGGGAGTTACAGATGTACAAATAAAACCATTTCCCCTGAGATGATACTACAGGGAAGGTGTTGTCTCTTTTGCACCCAGCAGAGCTGTCTGAGATACTGGGTCCCACCAGCTAATATCAGTGAAAGAGCTTGACAATATCTTCCTGGCCATCCTTCCCCCCAGTGGGGCACCCCAACCCAGGGGATGTGGTCATAGAGAGGGTGAAGTCAGCTTCATTCTTAATGGGGGATGATGGGAGAGCTCAGAGTAAGGAAAACAAAGCTTTGATGGGGAGGCTGGCAGTTGTGATGGGAACACCCATGTGGGGCTGGGCAGTTTGGTTTGGCAGCCTCACTTTGCTCAGGGAAGTGCCACAGGATGGGGATGGCAGGAGGTGCTGCTGCGGCCTTTCCTGGGCATATCCAGCCTGGCTGTGTCTGAGAGTACAGGACTGGGGGGGTTGCGAGATGAGGCATGACAGCAAGAGCTAAAGAAATATCAGGGTAATGGTGCCAGGGAGGCAATTCCACTGTTATTAACATAAGCACAGCCATCGCTCTGCCTTTGTCTCCTGATGAATCAGAGGAAATTGCCTCCCAAGCCCTTCGCCTTCCAGCTACTTCAGCTGTGTTTTGTTTCTCTAAGATTCAAATATTCTGACTAGATTTCAGCATATTATTATGAGAACAGAAGAGCTATAGAGAAAGTGATGCTTCACAGAGGAAATAGCCAGTAAATGTTGCTTTGAATTCTCTTGCTTTTTATGGCAAACTCTGATGTCAGGGACAGATATGGTTTTGGAGAAGAAGTGTTGCAGTGCTGCAGATGTGTTTATGAATACTTAGTGACAATCTCCTGTGACATTGCAATGGGCAGCTTACCATCATCTATGAGATTTTTAAGCCTGCTATTTTGATGTAGCTGATTCTTCTATTTAATACCAGTCCCCATGAACTATGATTTTACAAAAGCAAGAGCACTCTTTTTTGTGTGGCGATCCTATCTGGCCAGATTAGCAAAATGTTCTATTCGCATTTTGCAAAAATATTGGAATTTGTAATGAAAATATGCCTCAGGTCAAGTGAAAAATGTAATGGTTTGATGTCAAAATCCCAGAATGGCTCATGATGGAGAGGGTGAGGCAAACTTCCAAAGCAGGAATATTTAATTTTGGCACTTTCAAAATGTGGCATTCCATCCCTCTAATTTGCCATGGGCTTTTTGTTTCAAATATTTCTTCTGATGAAAAAAAGCATGCAAACAAAAAACAAAAAAACAAACCCACTCCATATTTAGAATTCAATAAAATAATTCATTTGATCCTCTTCAGTTTCTTTGAAAAGTTCAACATGAACACTCAAGTGCTGCGTTCCTTCAAACTGTGCAGAAACTGCTGATCCGGGAGTTGTGCAGCTTTGATGTGCCAAGTGCCAAGAAAAGGTACTCTAAAAGCTGCTGTAATTCAGATTATTCTGTGGGACCATCCTGATGGGTGTGAAACCTCAGTCTGGCAGGTACAGTACAAGCACAGAGACAGAAACTGTTTGTCCTGAAGGCTTTACCCTCCTGATCTATGATTCCCATAGGGTCAGATACATGTTTTTGTGTGGAGTGACACAGACAGAATTGGATAATCCATTCAAAACATTTTTTCACCACTGGAAGAGTAGTTCTCCACACTTCTTGTATGAGGTGATTTTTTTTCTTTTGTTTTGGAGAAAGTCAGGATAGGAAGGGTGGCAAGGCAACACAGACAATCTGTATATGAAGGGTGAGATCCTGCCCTTGGGCATTGCTGCTGCATGGGACCAGGCAGGGAGCTAAGCCCACAGGTTCACGGCTTGTGCTCTTCCACTGGGTTTGAGAAATGCTCAGCTCAGTTGTGCTTTTATTCATTCCAATTCCCCTTTTTCAAGGTTGCAAGAGAAAATATTTTAAAAGCCTCACTAATAATACATTACAAAACATCCTCTAAAACATTCATGAAAGAGAAAGAGTTCAAGGAGAGCAGTCAGTGTTAAGCGATGGTGGTGGGCAGGGACACACGTGGGTGAAGCACCGTGCACAGACACAAGGCCAGCACAGCCCTTGCCATGCAGACATTGTGAAAGTGGCACCAGCTTGTCCCAGAGCAGTGTCTGAGCTTGCTGAGATCTATGCACTGCAGTCCCAGGCAAATGGCAATTACAGGGCATTCCAGAAGGACGCGGGTGGTCCTGAGTTGGAGGAAGATGCAGCCAAAACAGCCGGGTTAGATTTGACTTCCAAACACAAGGTGGAGAAACATGATTATTACCCTGTGCTTGGCACTAGTGAGGCACACCTGGAATGCCATATCCTGTCTGGGCCTCCCCAGTATGAGAGACAACGTACTGGAGAAAAAGGTTACCAAGACATGTAAAGGCTGGAGCTTATGTGCACTAGAGGAGGTTGAGAGAAATGGGTCTGTTTGTCTTGGAGGAGAAAATACTCAAGTACCTCTCATTGCTGCCTGAAGCTGCCAAATGAGAGGGTAAGGACGAGACAGACTTCTCAGAGCTGCCCTGTGGTGGGATAAGGGGCAACAGACATGCACTGGAGTATGGGAAATTCCAATTAAATATTAGCAAAAATATTTTCAGCACAAGGGGGGTTAAATATGGAAGGCAGAAATGTTGTAGAATCTTAGCTTTTGGAAATACTTAAAATTTGCCTAGGCAAAAAACCAAGGACCCTGATCTAGTTGACTTGTTTTGAGGAGAGTCCTGAGACCCTGGTGACCTCCAGAGGCACCTTCCAGCCCTGCCTGTTCTAAAGGTCTGTGACCACAAAAACTTGACAGAGAAAGCAGAATGACAGCAGTACGAAGATTAGCAGAGCTAATTACATAGAGATGTCTTAAAGTCTGATTAAGAAGCAAAGGAATCTTAAAAATCTGTTACAAGAAAAATGGCAGAACAGTTCATGAAAGGCAGAAATGACAGACTTTTCCAAAACTAGCCCCCTAAAGAGATTAAAATTAAACAACACAATTAGATCACATGATAAGAAGATGCTTTGCATCCCAGTAATGAAGGACGCAGTGTAACACTAGGTTCTCTACAGTCAGGTGTTGACAGCTAATCTAGACCAAACTGTAGTAAGAAACCTTTGAAGGTCTTTCTGGGTCATTTGCATCAGTTTTCACAAGTACCTGGACCAGAAGGAAAGCTCCAGAAAACTGAAAAAAAAATTATCCCAAGAGAAGGATAAGAGGAGGATCAAATGTCATCCTTAATGTGAATTCAACACAGAGTTAGGGAATATGGCTTTTGCCAGACCGACTCAGTGATTTCTTTTAGTGAGATGTATAAGTTTGATTGACAAAGGTGAAAATACTCATACACTATTCATGTGCTTCTCTGTAGCACTTGAGTTCATTGTCTCAGGCACCTGTATTACACAAGGAAACCGGTTCAGCCTTGTGGATTCAAACGTGCTAAACACCGTGTCTCAGACTTACAAGGTCTTCAGTACGCAAGAAATGGTAACAGAGGACCATTGCCAGAGCACCTCAGAAACAGCCCTGGCTGGGACCCTGCCTGGGCAGCGTCTTCACCTTGGACAGTGCTGTGCTGGTCCTGCTTGGCCTTTGCCTACTCCCTTCTCAGAAATTATTCCACTGGGGAAGCCCAGCTGAGGGGTGAGGAGCATGTCCCACTAAACCATCCCAAGTGCACCTGCGGTGCCTGGGTGCGAGCGTGTCTGTGGGCTCCCACAGTGCAGGCAGAGACCTGTCTGCCCAGAGCAATGGAAGGTTTTGGGTCTCCTGCATTGAGAAAACACCTGGAAACAGCCATCTCAGTTTGCAGTCAGACAGAGCAGAGGAGCATCATGCCCAATGGGAATTGACAGGGAGGGGCAGGCCAGGAAAGAGGAGGTTGCAAAGCACTAGTTCTGCCAAACTAACCTTATTATTTTTCCCTCCTTTATCTTTTGACATTAAACAGACTGAGTGGGTGAACGGAAGATGCAGACACAATTAAGCAGATATTGCAAACAGGAGGGTGAGTTGATTTTATGGCTAGTTTATGTTTCAGACACACAACTATACAGAATAATGCAATAAGAAAAACCATGCAGTATTTACCCTGGGTTTATTCACTGCAGGTCCTCTGAGAGCTGCTTCTGTTTGTCTTTATTTAATTGGCATGGTCGGATGGCCATCAGCAGGTCCAATTAAACAGATTCAATAGATTCCACTGTACATTTTTATTTTTTTCTCCATCAGCGTGTAGCAAAAACTGTCCAAAATAATTTGTCTGGGTACTAGTAATGAATATAAAGTGCAGCCTGCACACAGTAAGTTTCAGCTGTACAGCATTTTACAGCCAAAGCACACTGGGTTAATAACGGAATCACTGATGCAATCTTTAGTACAGCCTTAGTGGGGAAGAGGGTAACATAGTTTGTTATGATGTGAGATATTTGGTTGCTCAGCTTTGGGCAGATCTGAAACACAGATAGGCATTATGTCATCCTTTGTAGCTATCTTAAGCTTTGGCCTTAAGTGTTAGGTAGGAACTGTTTAAGAAAATCCCACCAATAGGACCCGAGCATGACCTTAATATCAGGTATTTGTTTAAGTGCTTTGTTGAATTGGAGCCTAGTAGATCCTCTTAAAAAGAAAGTGATTTTCAATCTAATAAGGTTATCTGAGTGTGAACATTTTAACTACATCAATCAATACGCCCATCAGGAGTAAGTGACTAATGGGATTTCTCTTTTCTTTCTTTCTTTGTTACAAGAATGATGAATTGACTTTGCCTGTTGCTAAAGATTCTCATCTCCTTAATGCATTGCAGATATGTTTAATGGACATAAGCTGTCAGGGTCTTGCAGTAACCAGTCCCGAGCAAAAATATTTCCCCTTTGGATTTGGTCATCATATTCCAGTTCTGCTCTCACAGTGGAAAATTTGAAAAGGCTGGAAGAGGAATATGCGGCTTCTAAAGAAGCCTTCAAAATGCAGAGATTGCAAGATTATATTGAGCAGACTAATCTTGCTCTCTTCAACGAAGAGACAACTAGGAGAACCAGCAGAGATTTTGTCTGTGATGCAGAGCCTGGAGGAACTTCCTCATCCCTTCCTGCAAAACAAGCAAAAATTGCAATTGAGTTTCCTGAAAGACCTCTGAAGAAAGAAGAGATATCGACAGGTATTTTTCAGCAATCTGTTACAAGGAAGGAGAGAGAATAACTCAGCGTTTCTGGAGCTTTCCTACATTTCTGTCTGCATATCATAGAATCATAGAATGAACCATCATAGAATGGTTTGGGTTGGAAAGGACCTTAAAGATCATCTATTTCCAACCCCCCTGCCATGGGCAGGGACACCTTCCACTAGACCAGGTTGCTCAGGGCCCCATCCAAGCCAGTCTTGAGCACTGCCAGGGATGGGGCATCAACAACTTCTCTGGACAACCTGTGCCAGTGTCTCACCACCCTTACAATAAAGAATTTCCTCCTAACACCTAATATAAATCTTCCCTCTTTCAATTTAAAACCATTCCCCCTTGTCCTGTCACTATCTGACCATGTAAAAAGTCAATCTCCCACATTTTTATAAGCCTCTTTTAAGTACTGAAAGGCCTCTAGTGAAGTCTCCCTGGATCCATCTCTTTCCCACACTGAACAACCCCAACTCTCCCAGCATGTCTTCATAGGAAAGGTGCTCCACCATTCTGATTGTCTTCATGGCCCTCCTCTGGCTTCATTCCAGCAAGTCCATGTCTTTCTTGTGTTAAGGTCTCCAGGGCAGGACACAGTACTCCAGGTGGGGTCTCACAAGGATAGAGAGTCAAAATCACCTCCCTCAACTTGCTGGTCCCAGGCCTTTTGGTGCAGCCCAGAATGTGGTTGACTTTCTGGGCAGAAGGAGTACATCACCAGGTCATGTCCAGCTTTGCATCCACCAGAACCTCCAAGTTCTCCTCCACATGGGCTGCTCTCAGTGAGTTCTTCCCTCAGTCTATACTCATAACTGGGCTTGCCCCAACCCAGTTGGATCACCTTGCGCTTGGACTTGAACTTCAGGAAGCTCTCATGGGCCCACTTCTCAAGCTTGTCTGGGTTCTTCTGGATGGTATCCCACCCTTCTGGTGCGTCAACTCCACTGCTCAGCTTTGTTTCCATCTGCAAACTGGGTGCACTTGATCTCACTGTCATTGAGACAGTGTCATTGATGAAGATATTAAAGGGCACCGGTCCTGAGACAGAGCCCCAAGGGACACCACTCATCATCAGCCTCCATCTGGACTTACAGCCATTTACCACGACTCTGGCTGCATCCATCCAGCCAATTCCTTATCCACGGAACTGTTCCCCCTTCAAATCCATGTTTCCCCAAATTGGAGAGACGAATGTTATCTGTGACCATGTTGAAGGCCTCAGTCACTCTTCCCTTGTTGAGTGTTGCAGTCATTCCATCATATGGTTAAATATGAGTGCCATGCATGGATAGCTAACATGGTGATGGATTGTGAGGAGCAACATATGCCTGCCCTTCCCTTCCTGGAAGTGAGGGCTGCATTTGTCTGGATTGCTGGGCTGGTATGTACCATGTTTTGGGCAAAAAACCATTGAGTTGTGAGCGCATGGTAAGGAGCACCAGCACCCAGACCTTAATCCCAGCCATGGAGAGAGCTCATCACAAATGCAAAGTACTCATCTGGAAAGAAAGGAAAATCAGAATTAAAACAAGAAAGAGTTTAAACACAAAACCCACCCATCCATTTTAGGAGCATCCATTTTCATTTTTGTCTATATCAGAGCTGCTCTGTTGCACGTAAATGCCAGCGAATTAATATTAGACAGATGTCTCTCTTATGAGACTCCTCAAGCTCTGTTTACTTCAGATAGATAGATAGAT
Source organism: Corvus brachyrhynchos (assembly GCF_000691975.1). NCBI lineage: Eukaryota > Metazoa > Chordata > Aves > Passeriformes > Corvidae > Corvus > Corvus brachyrhynchos. The sequence goes on along the minus strand of NW_008238132.1, from coordinate 5,569,495 downwards.
AGGTAGATAGATATAGAGAGATATCTACATCCTGGTTTTAGTAACATTTTACAGCTCATTGAGTAACCAGCCAGAATAGGGTCACAGCTGTCCCCTGCAAGGGGGTGAAGAAGGGACAAGTGGCTCCATCAAAATCCACTGGAAGGGAACAACACAGCAGCCCTGGGGAACAGCAGCTTGTTGCCTACACAGGGAGAGTCAGGCTTTCTGCAACACAGACTGGATCACAAACTGAGGTCCAAGTGGACCAACTTGGCCTTAACCTAAGTCTAAACCATTTTTTTTGAGGGAAGATTGGGCTTTTTCCATTAATTCTTCTTTGAACATGGTATGAACTGGGACTCCACTTGCTGTAGGAGAGCCCCTGGCACAGCCTGCTTTGGCACAGTCAGAAATGTACAGCCAGCATGAAAGAGCCAGGCTATTCCTTGAAGGGTTACCTATTTCCTAAGGAATTCATGCATTGGTCCTCCTTGGGGGTTATCAACAGAAGTGTTTTCTGCTCACTTTTGCATTTTTCTCCATAAAAATTTGCCAGCTCCTAAGAATGAGAAAATAAACTGTTTACACACATAAGGTTAATTTTTTAAAGAGCTTTCCAGGTGGAAACCAAGTATTCTTGTCAGGGATACATGTGAGCTGCATCTTTGAGGACAAATCTATCCTGGCAAGAGGCTGAGAAACCACCAAAAAAGACAGGAAGCAAATGCATGCAGAAACCTCTCTCAGGGCTATCCTAGGCAGTCTTTTCTTGGATTTGCACATCACAATTAAAATTCAGGTGATATATGAATTTTGTTTCAGCCTGTTTCAGTAGAGAGCTAGTATGTAGACCCAGGAAGATTTACCAAGGAAAGTCAAATATGGGAATGCCTCATTAGGGACCCAGTGTCAACATTTAACATGTCTTCAAGAATTTGTACACTACAGTGGTTCACAGGGCTTTTTTGGCTTCTTTTGATCTCTTTTCATTGTTTTTTGTCTTTCGTAAGAGTGGCTTATGTAATCTGAACAGTAACCTGCATTTCGATGCTTTTTCTTGCTCCTTGTCACAGCTATCTATACCTTTCTTTTTTACCACATCTTACTTTTCTGCATTTTCTTTCCTACCATCTCCTCTGCCATCCTACTGCCCTCCCCAAATGCCTCCTTGTAGCCCTCTTTCCCCAGATCTCTACATGTCCATAGGTGCTTCTCCTCTCTCCCACCTACTTCTGCATATGCCTGCCCTAAATCTCTTCCCTCCATCCTCTCTGATTTTTTGGAAACAAGGTCACCTGGTATGGAGACGCTGCATCAGAGCTGTATCACCTGCAAGAGCACGTGAGACAAGCCGAGATGTACAACTGACCCAGTAGATGTGGGTCATCATCACAGGTCTGCTGTGCTCAGCACGCAGAGGGAAATGTGCAGCCTGTGGCCGCTGAATGAAGGCAAACCTGGAGGAGAAAGGTGCTGTTCTGGCAGCTAGCCCCTCAGGGCACCGCATCTACCTGTATGATGTATTTGGGCCAAAATTACCATTTGGGGTTCACTCCCCATTCTTGTAGCACCATGACCTTCCCACAGAGGGGCACCGCCAGTCCTCTGCACCCCATTGCCCCTCTGCAGCCACATACACCCTTCCAAAGAGTCTCTAAAATAAGGAGACCCAAGCTGTTTACAGATGAAACCTGAACAGAAAGGCAAAGTAAATTAACTTGTAACTCTTGTCTCTCCCTCTGCAAAGCCTGCCCTTGGTCTCCAGCAACTTTTTTTACGGTTCATTTTCAGAAGCTTTTTCTTTGCTCTCCCTCAATTTATTATACCATTAAAACCGATGGGGAAAAATGTTCCTCGTTAAGGTGAGAAGGTTTTATCTGAAATACAAAATAATGAAATGGCAAGAAATCTCAAGGCAGGGAGAAAAACCAACCAACCTGCTGTTCTACACAAAAAGAGGATCTTTTTTTTTATTTATAAAGAAAGATTTTTCTCTCCCCTCCAGCACGAGCAACACATTCTCCATCAGCTCAGCCCACAGGATCTGTGCCAAAGGAATCCAGGTAAGCAGAGTAATTGGTAACATTTTTCGATATAGCTCAGTCACGTTAGGCTGTATTTATGCCATACACAGGCAAGCAACAGGAACACTGAACAACTGGAAACTTACAGTGTGCCTGAGACATTCACAGCCTGGCAGCCTCTGCTGTGCCCCTGCTATTAATAAACTGGAAGTTATGGCTGTCCAAGGGGTTGTCTTTGGGCCTTTCAACATCAGCTGTATTAAAAGGGATGTTGCCAGCCTCTGCAGAGGGGTTTTTTAATTTTCTTTTTTTATTTTGTTAGACAGATAAATCCTACACAGCATCTCTCAAATCAACTGAGATGTGTGATTTTTATTTTACAGGCTGCTCTTCCAGCTGGGGAAAAAAATAGGTCTGATTCCCCAGCCACAGTAAATCAGCATAATACCACCCTTCCCACCACCAATGCTGCTGCAGCAACACGGATTTACACCATCTGGAGATGCGGCTCTCTCCTCCCGTCTGCCCGATGTAAACATATAGACATGTCTAATCTTCCTGGCAGAGGGAAGGTAGAGAAAGGGAATTGAATAAACAATCTTGTTAAGAGGCAAAGACCAAATTCTTTTTCAGTGTACTTTAAACAGCCCTCAGTTCATTAAGAACAATCTTTATAGGAATATCCAAATTTTTTTTTTAACTTTTTTCTTAAAATATGTTACCACATGTGCTTGGCACCAAGGGAAATGGGTATAAGCACCTGTTTTAGGTAAAGCTGTTACACTGTTCCACGAACACGCTGCAAGGTAATTTTTTGGATTATATTTTATAAATTACATTCATATAAATTGTAAATATGTTATAAACATTTAACATGTAAATTTAATTATCCAACATTTATAAAAATAACTGTAATAAATTCATAACTTTCACCCTGAAAGAGTGCAGACTTTATTTCTTCCCCAAATTTTGAAAATGTTATGGACTGAAGTAAAACCTCTGATGACAAATCAAGGGAAATCAGTCTTAAAAGTTCCCTGGCTAAAGTCATTACATGAATGCAAACAAAAAGAGATTTCCCCCCATGTGAAGGTTTGTAAGAGGGCACCACACAGTTCCAGCTCCCCGCAGGGCTGGCCTGAGCTGTCCTTGAGGGCCTGGCCATGATTTGGGGTGCATGCAGCCAGCTGTCCATGCATTGCTGAGGCTGCACCCCGGCCCCTCATGGGCAGGCAGGTTGGTCGGTCTGAGCATGTCTCATCCTCAAGCAAACACCAGCCTGACCCATGGAGCATCCCAAGTCACCCACCTACCCCCTGGTCCCAGGAACAGGGGCTTCCATAAGATTTGGGCTTGATACTGATCCCAGTTAACCTGCACATAGCCCTTTACTGGGCTCTACTCCTCCTGTGCAAGGCAGGAATTATGGCATTTTACTGTCTCAGGAGAGCTGGTAGAGCAAATACACAATGGAGGCACCAGAGCACCACTACTCTCCCTATTCCTCATAAGTTTTCATCCACAGATGCAGTAATTTGTGTGTGCTGTCCCCAGAATCCTTTACAATTCATAGGTAACTAATAAGAAAGCAGTGATGTGTAAAGGCCTTGTTGAATTACTAATGGATATAAACAAATTTTTTAAAAATTTAAAAAACATCCTTCACTCCTTACCTGGAATCAGATCAAAGTCAAACCCCAAACACAGTTTGTTCAGTATCTTATTGTCATGATTTTGTAGTTTGTTTTTTTCATTTGCCAAGGCCACAGGTATCTTTAAACTAGTATGCCACAGGAGCTCTAAAAAAATTATCTCTACATTATACAGATAATAGTGGCTGGACACCTTGATAGGTCCGTGTTATAGGCTCAGAATGATCTTGTACCCTGACTGACAACTTCAGGTGAAGGCAGAGAGTGGAAGGGTGTATGGAAAGCCTCAGTTGCTGCTGGACATGCTGTGGTAAAAGAGGGGCATCCCAGCAGAGTGCCAGTCCATGTGAGTGCAGAGGGATACCGTATTGCCAGCTGAATGGGGGTCACCCAGTGCCATTTGCAGAACCGTGTAAGCTGAGGTCAGCAGGAGGGTGATTTTAGGACTGATACGATTTTGTTTTGTCCAGTGGCAAGGAAAGCAGTAAGACCATAGGAGACTCTGCACAGCTGCTGCCAATACTCCCTGTCCATTCTTATGTGATGGAAGTTACCCTTCTCCTCTGTGCTGTCCTCAGCTTTGTGAGGGCAATTCTCCCCTCTGCGTGCTGCAGAGCTAATTTCACAAGGATAAATGCGTTTCATGACCTGTCTCCTGAGTTCTGTTCCTCTCCTCTTAAGCAGGGTGCCCTCCTGGTAAGCCAGGGCAATGCTAAGCCCCTCACCTGATAGCCCAGCAGCTAAAGAACATCCCCAAGAGTGCTCTGAGGAAATGTGACCCCAGTCCACTCTCTCAAAGAGGAGGGATTAGCTGATTTTGCTGTGAGATGCACCTGGAAGGCTGCTCTCCATCACCACCCTAAGCCATGAGGTCACAGCTGAGGGATGACACCTGCTGAGGTGGGAGGATGCCCAGAGGTGCTCAGCATCTCCAACCTAAGTGTGCCAACATGGGCTGCCTCAGCCAGCAGAGATGGTAATGACACAGAATGGAGGAATATTCCAGTCTTTAGCTTCCTGATTTTAACAGGCCTCCTCAGGTTGATGATTCCCTCTCTTTTTGCCTGAAAAGGGGAAGTTAATTCACTTCAAATTGACTAGCAGTTCAGTCTACCATCAATGTGCAAAAACTCTTCCTCCCCTCCCTGCCTTATGCAGTCCTCAGGTTGTGCCTCCTCCTTGCCACCAGTAAGACAGGCTTCAAGGCCAGCATCTCCTTTTAGGCTAGCACAACTCCTCCACCTCCAGACATCCAGGCTTCAAAGGACATTTGAGGGCCTTCTGAACCATTCACAAATGTGATTCAAATCAATCACATTGATTTCCAGGGGCTCAATAGACACCTCAGTGTTTTAGGGGATCCTGGCCTAAGGGTTTCTCCATGAGCGAAGCACAACATTGTCACCAGGCTGTCTCAGCCCACAAGGGTTTATGAAATGCTTAGCTAGCAAAACAAAAAGCATTAACTTCTTGGCTACAGCTTTCTGCCAAAAGATAGGCAGGTCGTGCTTCAATGCAGATGTCTCAGAGAAAAGATGTGCAGTGCATTAGAGAGCTGTGACTCATAGAATAATTATCCTTGTTTCTCATAGTTTATTAATAATTTAAACCCAATCTTGATGTTATTGATCTATCATTGAATTGGAGATTTATTTCAGATCTGTAGTCACTGAAGCAGTAAATTTAATCCCCCTTTCCTCCCGCCCTTCCATCCACTAAACTCACTTTATAACTAAAACATGATGTTTAGGCTGTTTCAGTAATAGCACAGGAGAAAAAGAGCTCAGAGGCAGTGGGTGGCAGGAGCAGCCTTAAGCCCACATAATTCCAAGGGGGACCATACAAGGTTCGGCTTTTAATACATCCTTTTGACCAAACCATCTTTTCACATGGTCTCAGGGATGCCAAAAGGACCAGAAGCTACTTGCTGGCATGTGTATCACAACCAGATCCTGGAGCAATTTTTCCTGTTTTCATCTAGATTTGATTATCCACGCCGACGGTTAACCATCAGTTTTGCATGCATCATCCCAGCTGTCCCACTCTTTGTCACAGGTACGAGCTCACCGAGATAAAAGTGCCCGCAACACGTGGGCTGTTGCAGGGCACACAAGCTCTTGTGCCTGATACTAATCTTACTTAAACTGCCAAAAACCTGAAGCAGCTGCCTGGGTGTCCCAGGAGCACCATGAGTGTAAAATCCATTTATGTGCATGAAGGATCAAGCCTAGAGAACTGTAATGTGAAGACTCTTACAGCAGTGCTCACTGGGCTGTACCATGTGTCTGGTGAATTCAATAATACAGCAGCAAGACTTGGCCTTTTAAAAGAAGCCAGGAATAGAAAACAGCATCCTTTATGGCTGTAATGTGCCCAGAAGGGTGATATTTGTAAGCAAATGAAATACGTTTTTATTAGGCCAATTGTAGTGTGCAGTTGGGTAGGAAAATGTGTTCTAGGCAGTACCAACTCTTTCTCAGGTCTGGAAGAAAACAAATGTGCCTAAATGCTCATCTATTCTTCTCCATCTATATTATTGGTTACAATTAAATATATTTTCATCCTCTCCCAGCCTATCCTTGCTGCTGACCTTGGACCCTGCAGCTGGAACCTCAAGGCGGGTCTCTTGGCCATCATCGGGGTCCCTGCAGCTATAGAAATGTGTGACAGGGCCAAGCTGTCAGCCTTGCTCTGAAAAGAAAACTAAATGGGTGTCACAAGACAGAGGATGTGTTGGTGTGGTAAGTGCTGCATGCACCCACAAGTGTGTGCTCTTAGTGTGTCTGGTGTTCCTTGCTCAAGTACGAGACATTCCTAGAGAAGAACAGCAGGAAAACAAAGCACAGCAAACTCAGTGTAGTTTATGTTTTCCAGAGGTATCATCCTTAATGAAATAGTCATGAAGCTCAGCTTTCCTCGATTTGTATTTGGGGAAGATTTGGGTTTCAGTTTATGTTTGCTAAACCTGGAACAAGACCAGGGAAATGTTGGTATTTCTTCAATCTTACAGGACAAGGGATGGTGCCAGCAGTAACACATCAGGGTGCAGGGGCTGGGTGTTGCAGGGCTTTTGGGAGGGGAACAAGCCCTGGGAAATCCATGTCTGGACATGCTGCTGGATGGCTGGGTCCCTGTGTCACTGGGTCCCACCTGTACTGATGGGATCATTGTCATCAGCAGGTAACAGCTCCTGCAAGGCCTGGGCTTGGTGGCATTAGACCTTTCTCTTCTCTGAGGCTTGAAAGATTTCTTTGGTGAGTTTTCACCTGAAGGCATGAATTCCTGGAAACTGTGGCTTTCCTGCAGTTGGAAAGGAGTGACCTCCCTTCCTCCCTCTCCTTGGTGAAATAGGTGGGGTGAGCGATCAAAGTCACGGGTACCTATCACCAGTGCAAGTCTGTACCCACCTGGGAGGGCAGCAGATTTGGTGCCTCTCTAAACACATAACCTCGACCCAGTTTAGTCCTGCCCCAGGCAGTTAGGAAGGTGTTTTCAGTACTGAGCAACCAAGCAGAGAAGCTGAGCACCCCTCAGGGCTTGGTTCCCCCTGAATATGCCATTTAACATGTTTAGGCCTCACTGCACCCTGGTGAGGAAATGTCTTTCGCTGCACTTTTAGGGTGGGTAACTAGAGAGCTGTGTCCACATCTCTTTCCCCCCAGGCTGGGTGCCTACTACTCTGACTTGCTCACTGGAGGTGTCTGTTCCTGGCTGTTGACAATATTAGGCTCCTAATTCAGGTTAAGCATCACTTAGGGTGTTGACCTTGGGCCCTATTTCAGCTCACACAGGACACGTTTGGCTTTCTGGGCTGCGAGCACACATCACTGGGTCATGTCGAGCTTCTCCTCTCAAGCAACACCCAAAGTCCTTCTCAGGACAGCTCTCAGTCTACTCTCTGCCAAGCCTGTATTTGTCCTTAGGGCTGCCCTGACCCATGCAGGGGACCTTGCACTGGCCTTGTTGAACTTCATGAGTTTCCCATGGACCCACCTCTCAAGCATGTCCAGGTCCCTCTGGATGGCATTTGTCAGTATACTAGTTTGAAAACAAACCAGTGGGAAGCACCAAGTCAGAATAACAATTTAATAGGGAAATTAAAGAGAAGGAAAAACTAAAAGAAAACACTGGTTCAAACTGACAGAGTCAAGATACAACCTGACTCCATTAGTCAGGGTGGTGGTAGCAGTCTGGTAGAATGGTGGCTGCAGTCTTCTTGAAGCAGTGATCCTGTAGAAAAAAAGGGTCTGCTCTTCCTCAGAAGGTCCCGTGGTGGCTGTGTAGCTCCTGTCCTCTGGAAATCCAGTGGAAGAGTTATCTCTGGTGTTCAGAATCTCAGATTATATCCAGGATGAGATGGTTGGTTCCTCCCTCTGGGTGGAGCATCTCACAATGGGGTAATGAGTCATGAGGCCAAGTGTTGATTAGGCTCATTAACAGGAGATAGTCCGGAGGGAGTTATCTCTGAGTCATGTGGCAGGACAATGATGGGCCATTAATAGAGAGATAGTCTGGGGGGAGGAGGCAAGGAAACACTGCCCCACCTGATTTCAACACCTCATGAGGATGGTGATAGAATACACTGCAACCCAGGACAGTCAGGTAGAGAGTGATTGCCCAAAGGAGAGGATAGGCACTGTGGTGAAGTGTGCTCCAGCATATTCCAGAATAAATACCAGGCAGCGGGAGTGACACAAGTGCAGTCACTGCCTGTGCTCCTTCTCTTTGCCCACCCCAAACCTCTCAGTCTCCCATCACTGGGGTGCAGCAGCTCGAAATCTGCAGAGGGGGAATTCCTGGAAATCTGGCTCTATGCCTTCCCCTGCCCTGCAGCTTGTCCCAACAACCCTACCTTTGCTTGCCAGGCATTTGTATAAATAGGATTAACATCCACAGTTACACTTAGCTAGGTTGCAAATTACACAGGCTATCAAGGCTCGTGCTTCAGGGCATACACTGATTACCATCAGAGGGGCAAAAATGAGCTTTTCCAATAACAGAATATTGCATGATTGACTGGGAACATTACAGGGCAGAGTGGATTAGCCTTTGCCATCAGTATCAGTTATATGTCATTACCACATCAAAGCACCAGACCGCTCCCATTCTGGCAGCGTTGAAGGCAGCTGGGTCTCGAGGAGCAGGGTTGGTTGTTGAAACCCACACAGATTTTGAAGCTGCTTATAAAGTGTGCCTCCAGCAAGCTGTGCTCCCTGCTCCTGCTTGACTGCCTCCTGGGCTGCATACCTTTGGCTGGTCAGAGGAGCCTGCCTGCCTGCCTGCCTCTCCTTTGCCTCCTGGGGTTTCCTGGCTCTGATGAGATCAAGAGGTATTCAGAGCATCTGGGACTCACTGTAACAGAAGGCTAGAAGGCACCTTTACTTTTAGATCTGTTGACGCCATTCCTATGGTGTTTCTAGAGGCTTGCAAGAGGAGCTGGGGTCCGTGTTAGCTTTCTGCTATGGATGAACGCTTTGCCCACTTTCAGGTCATCTCATTTCCTTCATCTTGGCAGCAAATGACTGTCTCATTTGAATGGAAGTACTAGAACTGACAGAAAATCTAAAATAAGAAACATAATTAGCAGCAAAACTTTTAATTCTCCTTTCTAAGCCATTTCTAAATGTGCTAGTGCTTATTTATTGAACCTGGCTTGGCATTTAGACAGCTCTTTTTAGTGCTAATAGGGTTGATTACCAGGTTGAATACTACAGCTTGGAGGAAATGGCTGCTCACTGTTCAGAGATGCCAAGTTCCCTTGACACAGAAATACCCACCTTTCTTCACAGGAAATGTGTATTATTCAGCACAAATATATTAAAATAAGGCTGTCACAGGAGCCACAGGAGTCACAGATGCCACACCAGCAGCCCATGCATGAGGTGTGTGGCTGTGGGATGCCAGGGCTCAGCATTTCTGGGGCTAAAAACTCTCTCCAGCACAGGCAGGACAGGGCCAGCCTTTGTGATGAGAACTGGGCTGGGGTTTGCTCCCAGATCACTGGCTTGGCTCTGATGCCAGGGGGCACCCTGGGGGTGGCAGGACCCCAGACTGTGATCCATGGGGAGATCCAAAGAGGAGGATTAGGGGAGAGGGACATTCGCAACAGGAGAAGAGGAGGAGGAAGAGGAAGCTACCTGGTTTTCCCTGGTTACAGTCAAGAGCTGGTGTTTCCTACCCTTGCCCACTTGCAACTCACTGAAATCCAAGACTCTTGTCTTCCTTCCAGAGCCAAACAGAGCAGGGTCTCCTTCCTAATAGAAATCTAGGGGCAAGAAATGTGGGTGGGGATTTTTCTCCCATTACAGTCTTTATCAGAATATTTGCCTCAGTGTGTGTAATGGACCTTTTTGTGTTCCCTCTCCTGCAGATCAATCAACAGGACAGATGTCTGACTGTCCTCCTGTCTCAATGTATATCATCATTACTCCTTTGGAGCTGCTGCAAAATAGCACAGGTGTCAATAAAAATAGAATTTGGACTTTCATTTACTTTCATTTAGGCTTTATAGGTGAAAACGGTAAAACAAACCTCGCCTTCATATTACTGAGCATGTGATGTCAACACAAGGCTGCCTGGGCGATGCAGCAGCCTCCAGAAATAGGGCAGGCTCCTGAAAGCTGAGAATGTCAAGCCAGCCTGGCCTGACAAGCTTTGCCAATGGCTAGCCAAGTGCAATGAGATTACCCTGATCTGAGAAACAGAGATACTAGAGCTCGGGAATTTCCCCCTGGGTGTGATTATCTTGTAATAGACACTATCCCTCATTCTCATTTCTAGCTGGGAAGGAGGTGCAGAGTGAGTTTACTGGTTTGTGTCCACCAGCTTGTAAACTGCCAAGGCATGGCTTTCAGGGCAACCTTGGATAAGTGCACAGGAACACAAATGTCTCTGTCATTAAGGTGCTGAGCTTTCAACCAGAAGGGTCACTCGCATGTTGTGTCAGTGCAGTGTCCAGGTGTTTGTTTCTAATTTACTGGGGGAAGATTTAGTGAATCACTCAGATTTGGATTGACCATTAGAGCCACTGTTGCACGTTTTTTGCCCTTGATCTCTTGTTGCTCATACCCAGGATTCTCTTTCAATGATGCCTTGGAACAATAAACCCAGGGTGAGGCAGGCCAGGCAAAGTGAGATGCATATGAGAGGTCTGAGTGGAGAACAAGGTGTTATCCCTTGGTTATCTGTTGCATTCCAGAACAACTTGGCCTCCAGCTGAGAAGCCTTGTCCACACAGGTGAAGAGTTTTGCTTTGGGAGCTAAAGGAAAACGGGATGCACCTGCCTGTGGGTCTTGGTGGAAGACTTTTTAAGGTGAAAATTGTGTCTGATGTGGGAACAGAGACAGGCAACAGCACCAGACACCTACACTTCAGTGGCTACACTTCAGCCACTTTGCCTTAGTGGGATACATGCCCTGGTGTGAAATGCAGGACAGAGGGATGACTGAAAATGGTCAGCCCCAAAAATACACCCAGCCCAGCATTCTGCCCTGGATGAGACCCAGCAGATGCTCAGGAAGTGATACAAAAATAGAGCAAACTTTTGTTTATACTTCCCAGAATACTTTCCATTTCCCCAGTGGTCTGTGACTCAGGAACCTGCTGAACTGTAGATGCCATCTCTGCCCTTGCTGGATTCCTCTTCTATCAATCAGCTTACACCCTACTGAACCAACACAAACTTTAAACATCCACTGTACCCTATGGTGAGGGGTGCCACAGCTAAAAATGTCCTCTGTTTATTTTGAATTTGTCACTTGATCATTTTCTTAGATGTTCACTCTCTTCCTTTGAAGAACACTGAATAATATGAACAGCTGTTTCCCAATCACATCGCTCTTCCTTTCACAGAACTCGGTCATATTTCTTCTTCAGTCATTTTTTTCCTCCAAGATAAAAAGTCTTAATCTATTCAGTCATTCCCTGAATGGAGGCCCTTTTGTGCTTTTGATCATCTTCAACTGCCTTTCTCTGTAACTTTTCTATTTCTTCTATATCATACTTGAGATCAGTGAATCAGGACTGCACAATGGCATTCAAGAGAAGGGAGACCATGGATTTACACAGCAGCATAATGATTTCCCCTGTTTTGCTCTCTCCTCCTTTCCTAATAATTCCTAGTTTTCTGTTTGCTTTTTTGATTTCTACTGAGTCTTGAGCTGACATTTACATAGAGTTATCTATTATAACCTGAGGATTTTGCTCCCAATTGGTAATAGCCAGCTTGGAGCCCATTATTTTGTATGTAAAGCTAGGATTGTCTTTCCCCATGCGCATCACTTTACATTTATTTACATCAGATTTTATCTGTGATTTTATTACCATTTCATTCAGTGCCATGAGGGTCTTTCTGCAACTATTCACAGTCAGCCCTTTGCCTCAACCACTCTTAATATCACCAGCAAACTTCTCCTCTCTCTGCTTGCTGCTATTTTGAGATTATTTATTCATATTTCGAAAGCATGGGACAATGTTTTGGCTAATTTAACAGCTTCCTCTCTCAGATTTGAAGTGCCAGCTCCCAGGGAGAGGGGAAAAATGCCACTTCCTGAGCTCTTGGGGTGTCACTGGAGAGCAGCTGGCGTTTCTGGGAATAAATGGCTGGTTGTTTGGTGAGAAAAAAACAGAAATTACCTGTGAGGAGCACTTTCCCAGTGGTGTGTTTTCATGGGAAGCAGCACCTTGCAGCAGCGCCCAGAAAAGGATCAGTGCTGGGTAGCAACAACAGGGGCTCTTCTTTCTGCTGGGAGTGTCCTTGTCTGAGGGAAGAGCTGGAGAGTTGCCACTGCTATTTGTAGACGAAAGGAGCCAGACCAAGTATCGCTCCAGCACCACAGGGGAGCAGGAAATTAATTCACCTAGAGAAAAAAAAGGAGAGGGTTCCTCATCCCTGTCCAGTGGTACAACTTAGAGCCACAGCATCACACAGAATGTTTCCTTCTCCTCTCTGGCTCTAGTAACTTCTTGTTGCAGCCTCTAGAGCCAGGCAGTGCAGGATTTGCCAGCTCTTTGGTGAGAAGCCTTTCAGAAAAGGCGGGTGGCTTCCAGAAAAATGCTCTGTGGAAGTGATTTCATGCTCCTGCACCTGCAAGGGGAAAAAGAAATTGTCTCTTCTCTGATGATAGTGCAAAAATTGCTTCAAAGGACAGAGGCTCTCCCCTTTTAAGAGGCTTAAGCTTGACCATCAGAAAACCAGAACGCTTTTGATGACAAAAGAAAAGAGCAGGCATCAGTGACTCAAGCATGAAGTGTTTCTTGAGCCGTGGGAACACTTCCGTCTCCTGGCAAAAAGATGTGTGCGCACATGAATAAAAAACCGACTGGTTTCACAGACCCAGGGAGCAAAACAGAAATTCAAGAGAGGGCCAGTGGCAGACCCACTGAAATTGCAGCCGTCAACCCCCTCCTCATCTGAGTGGGGAAGGCGCTCAGCCACCCAGGCAGAAGTCCTTATTTCCACCCCAGCCTTTCGGCTGCTGGCCGTGCCACTGCCCACTCTGGGGACTGAACCTGAGGACCTGCAAGTGACCAGGCAAGGGCTCCTCCAGAGTGGCTGAGGATTCCAGCAGTGCCTTCACCACTTATTTAAGGGTGAGATTTGGGCTTGGTGCAGTGTGCCCAGAGCCAGCTCAGCAGTGGTGAACCACACCAGCATGGCTCACACATCTGCAGAGCCCTGCTGCATTGATAGGGGGTATAAAATCAGCCCCTTCAGTTCCTGTTACAAACTTCGCACTTCATTCAGGACAGAGCTGGAGGGTCTTTGCCTTCCTCTCTCGATGGAAGGTTTTTGGGAGGAATGAGTAATAAATAACTACCTTCTCACCTTCTCACCACCAGAAAGGCAGATGTGGATGGTAGGCAGCAGCCTGTGTAACTCAGCCAGCACAAACCCACAATGCCTGCAAATAAAGATGGATAAGATGCAAAATGCACAGGTGCCATTCATTGGCCCTGGTGGCACCAGGGTTTGTGCTGTCAGCCAGCTCATCCAGCCCTGGACCACAGCTGGTTGAAAGATAAGGAAAACCCATCTGGGAAGAAACCTGGGGAAAGATGGGCTGGATTTAGGTGACAGGACTGATCACAGTAGGAGGCACAAGAATGACTACTATAAATACCACAGAGAAGAAAAAGGCCCTTAAAGCTAAACCAGACTTACACTGCTTTGGAGCCATTATCATAGAACCACAGAATGGCAGCATGGTTTGGGTTGGAAGGGACATTAATGATCATCTGGTTCCAATCATCTAGTTCCAGCGCAGGCTATTTTACTTTCCAAAATGCAAATTTTCTAATTTCCCTTGAAGATTCTTCATATTAACATTGTCTTAAAAACTGACTGTGTCTTGATTTTTAATGTAGTTTCTCAGGGTTTTCTTTTTAAAGAAGAGACAGGGGCTGCTTTTTGAAAAATTGTTTTTAAAGTGTTAAGCCTCTTTTTTCTCTTTTTTTTCCACTTTCTCAGTGCTTCACAGGATGTTAAAAGAAGGCCAAATTCCCAAGTTGTCCACATTTTCATATGAAAAACAACTACAACTTTCTACTGAGCTCTCCAGAAGGAAGTGTAAACATACCGTGTTTGTGGGAGCACAGATAATTAAATATAACCTACATTTCCTGACACTATATATATATATATATATATGCCTTTATGAGAACAGTCTAGATCTACATCCAATTTAGTTTTTAAAAAATTAATGGCACTGATGCTGATTTTCCTTTGTCCTCCGAGGAGACCACCTGGATAGAAGACTCTGCAAAGTGCACCTTTTGCAGGGCTCCTGTAAAGCTAATCACAGCAGCTGTAGATTGTAAGGAACCATCTCAGGGAAATGGGAGTCTACCAGCACTGTGGGAGCATGGCTGCAGCACAAGCTTCGTCCTGGCGAAAAGGGAGTGACCATCCCATGAGAGTGGCAGGGAAATAGACTTTACCCACTTCCATACCATTCACTTCTCTTACCCCCCAAACCAGGCTGCTCCATTCCAACTGCCCAACAGAGTCAGATCCAGGGTCTTTAGAAAGGAATCACTAGGGGAAGAGCTCCTGGTCCCAGGCCAACAGTTTAACAGCACAGGCAAAAGCTTTACAGGGTCCAGAGAGCCTTGAATTCATGAGTAAGGACATCACCACTGTGTCCAGCAAGGGATGAGGTATCCTGGGACATCCCCTCCAACCCAACTGCCAAGAGAAGCAGGGCCCCAGTGCCTTTTGTCCCAGCTTCCGTGACCCTGGGAGGACAACCAAGGACTGGTGTTCTGCCCCATCAGCCAGGGGCTGAAAGGGATCTCCCTGACAGCTCAGGCCCCTGCAGCATGGCCCTGCTCTTCCCTGCCTGCTTCTCCTCTCCCTTCCCCAGCCAGACAGCATTGCAGTTTCTGCCAGCATGCAAGAAAATTACCTGTGATTTATCACACAATCAGTGACTTTGTTGGCTTTTTTATTTTGGACATAGAAGCACATTATACTGCTCTCCCCCACTGAAATATAGGGGTAGCAAATCCTCCTGCCTGGTACTGTCTGTCTTTTTAGCCTCATAAAAAGCCTGAAAAATGAAAGCAGAAACAAAATCGTCAGTTTGTTGCTTTTTTGTTCCTCTCTATCCCTTACAAGCAGGAAGGAATTCTTAGCTACTCTGCAGAGCCAAAGCCTGCACCTTCAGATTATTAAATTGGTGCCAGAGCAATGGCTGGTGTCACCCACATCAAGTGTACAAACTGCCTCCACCTGGGAGCTGCTGCAGATGAGTTCCTCAAGTCCCTGCCACAGACACAGCCCGAGCACAGTCCCTTTCTTCATGTGAGAATTGGCTGCTGCATTAACAATGATCTCTCTGCTTCCCCCTCGCCTAGTTGCCCTGCATTCTTCCCAGAGAAGCAGGTGGCAATGCTGCTTATTTCTATCAGAAAGTATTAAACGCTGCTCCCTTGTAATGCTGGGAGCTAAGCTCTTAGCTAAGAAATGTTTCTGTGTTGCTTGTCAGTACCTTGCAGGATAAATTACTTGTGTGTCTGATGAAAAGAGGGCTGCTAGCAAATTATATCATCAGAGAACAGCTAATAACATAGAATAAAAGGAGTTATCTTTATATATGAAATGTGGAAACACAGAAGTGAAGGATGAGTTTTCCTCAGTTATTTGAAAGGGTTTAATTAAACAGTAAGCAAACAAACAAAAATACCCAAGGCGAGGTGGAAAGCACAGATTGTGATGGTCTGGTAGTGCTCTGGGGTTGGTACCAGTGGAGGGGGGAAGAAGACCTGGGGCAGCACATCCCCATCCCCTCTGTCCAGGCAGGCATCTGCACCACACTTCCACATGGAGCCCCAGGTGACCACAATGGAAAAATGTGGGCTTGTTACCTGCAGCTGTGGGGGGAAGCCACAATAGAGTTGGTTAGCTTTAGGTCAACATTGCTTCTGGTTTGTTTCTCATCTCCAGTGAGTGTTCCTCACTAAAGAATGACTTAGGTGACCAATTTCTTGCAGTCTAAGTTGTTATATGAGGTGAGTGATGTCTTTAGTAAAAGCTGCAAGCACCTGAGCCATCAAATAATAATTTTTGACATCCCATTCCCAGTGTCCAAAGTTTCCCTTCAGAAAGCTAGTATCTGGGGGAATCAGTAAATCCCATCTCAATTTACAAGTCCTCCCCATGCTAAGGCAAATTAATGGACATCTTAAATCTGTAACCAGCTATTACAAATCATTTTAAACAGCTTTTGCAATAATGCCTCCATCAGACTCCTACAGTCCTGCCGTTTGCCTGCAGAGATGTTGCTGCTTCATCCATCACACAGCAGCCAGGTTTTACAGCCTGACACCGAGGAGATCCTGAGCAGCACCAAGCCATCGCTGACATGCCACGGGTTTCTCCTGACCTCACAGGACCACATGCTTCCCATCGGTGTCAGCCAGCTGCTGGCTCACCCCCGAGGTGGGGCTGGCTGCTGCAACACATCCAGCCTCCCCCAGCACCTGCAAATTAAGGGCAGTTCTGAGTGACCACTCTGATATTTGTGAATGGAATGTGATCGTTTTGATGGGAGGAAAAGAGAAAACTGACAGCTTGTCCTGCTTATGGACAGGCTCAGGCTTGCCCATGGCTGGAGCTGGAACATGTCACAGATGCAAAGTTAGGTTTTTATTTCTTTCCTGTTGGTTTCTTCCAAGCTGCAGCACCAGGTAACACTGAGGGAGGCCAAGCTACTCTTGCAGCCCAGTGAGAATCAACTTCTTCATGCTTAGGCAGGAAAAACTCAATGCAACACATGCTGCAAATGACAAAAACTCTCCGTGTGCCACAGCTGAGGGATGCTCCAGCACCCAGAGCTGTCTACCCAGGATGTCATAAGATGGGGAGCATCAATTTGTATTTGTATGTGTGAATATGGACTGTTTTCCCTCACATGCTGCCTTTCCCTCTCCTCTGTAGTTTGGCAAGGCGATTTCCCATACCCAGCCACACACACAACCATACACACCTGCATGGAACACCTCTTTTCAGGGTCTCTCAGATGTAGATGTGCAACAGGAAGAGAGGGACTGTGGAAAGATGACCAGGGTAAAGAAGATGACGGTGTGGAAATTGTGGAGGGGAAAATACAGATGCTACTCCCTGGATGGAACATGGTCAGCATATCCAACCTCCCACACACAGCACAGCACAATCTGAGGAGGACTAAAGGGAGGGTGGAATGGAGACACCATGGCCAGGCTCTGTTGAAACCCTTGCAGACAAGGGAACTCAGTGGTACTTTCCAGCTGATAAGCCCCACAGCAGCTGAAAACCAAGGGAGACAAAGGAAGATGTTCTGCTGTTGAATCAGCAACTGTGGTGAATTCACTCTCCTTGGACTGGCACATGTCCCCATCACAAGGGTCACAGCTTTCTGGGGGTGTTGGCAGACCAAACACAAAGGGTTTGAGTTAATCTCCCCTTTTCACGTGACAGGGACACACACACACGCAGCTGACACACCACCCAAGGGGTTTTTCTGCCTTTAAGGGACTCATGGCTCTCCAAGGTGCCATCCAATTTCTGTAGCGTGCTTTTACCAAAAGACAAAGATTTACCAAAAAACAGCCCTTCACTGGATGCATCAGGTCCTAGAAGCAACTCTTGAATGGAAAAAATGGAAGTTTGGTCCAATTGCAGACAAAATGTGGTATTTGGGACCATGAAGTTGTTGGGTCTAAATTCATCCAGCTGTGTGTTACTCCCCAGGGCCACCCTGGACCCATGCACTGGGATCTACTTAGGCTGGGAAGGGGCCAACCAAAAGCACTGAAAGTGCCCTGACTTCCATCACTCCCACAGCCCATCACCATGGAACAGAAAGGGCACATCACCATTAAATCCTGGGTTTAGGATTGAATTGACTTACTGTTCCCCAGGCGCAACAATCCTGTCTGCTTCAGTGTGGGGTCCCAGCTCCTGATGAGCACTTGCCATGACATCCCTGCTCCTGCCTACCAGCTCTTTGGAGAGCAGCAATGAAACCACCCAGTGGAGATAAACCTGGGACTGCTGCATGGGACTGGTCACAAATTTTCATGCAGAAAAATTGCTGTTCCATTCAAAACCAAATTTCCTGCCTGTGTGGCTCTTAATGAAATTCCCTCCTGGGAAAGCATTAAGATGAGCTGAAATGCTGTTGCTGGAGGGTAAGAACAACACTCACAAATTCATTTTGAAACACTGTTTCTTTTCAAAACATTAATATTAAATGTCAGTATAAGCACAAAGCTTCTGATTTTATCTAAACAGCATTTCACTTAACATGAAACAAGCATGTGGGGAGAGGAACACCAAAATCCTTTGGTATTTGTCACCACTCACTCAGGTTTCCCACCTCTGACCCCTCCTCAGAGGTGGAAATGCTGTTCTGGCCAGGGCTGAGCCCCACTCGGTGCCAATGTGACTGTCCCAGCCTACTGGTATGTAGCCCTGTCTCTTACTAGAGGCAAACACAACTAGTCAGCACTGAAATAATGCGCTGCTCGTGCTTGGTTGGGGGCTGAGGCCTCAGGGGGAAGGATTCAAGTTGTCTTCCCTGGTGCAGGCACATACCAAATGCTGGCAGCCCTCACAGCAATATTCTGTACATGGTCACGGGCACATTGCTAATGGAAACAATTTCTGCAGTGGCTGTTCAGGAGGGTGGCAGTGAGCCAAAGCCCCAAGTGTGCAGAACCATAAAGCACTGGCTACTCCTCTTTGACCCCCAAAATTCAGACTTCTGCTCAGAACCATCTGCTCTGTTAGATAAGGAAGTCATCTTCCTTGTCCCACTACTTCTGGGCAGCCCACTCCCAGCCCACTGGTCTGGAAGAGGATCAGCTCCCAGGGGGAGCTGTAGGGTCAGCGTGCTCCACGGGCACAAAGGGAAAGGGCACACACGGCATGTTGCATGGTGAAAGGCTGGGTTCTGAGACGCAGGATGCCCTCCCACTCAGCCCCACCTCACAGAGTTTAGCATTAACACCCTTCACTCTGCACGGGCTCTCTTTGCAGCTGAAAGATCCAGAGAAGTCACGCACTTAGGCGGCCAGAAAGTAAAGAGGACCTCTTCCTTCAGTCCAAAAACATTCAGCTCAGGAGCCTGCTCTCCAACAATCAGTGCTGCAATATTTTTGGCAATCTCCTGAGTGATATCACTCCTTGCATCTCATTATCTTCTACCTGCATGAAATACTGAAATGCAAGAAATTAGTGCTCACAGCAAGCAGCCACATCAGCATTTCAGACCAACTTTTCTCTTACCAGGGTGGTAACAGTCACTTTGCAATGAAAATAAAGCTCCTTTCTTCAAGCTCACAATGCCCATCTGTACATCAGGTCCTGGTTTGCCTCAGCTGACAGCATGTGATGGATCCCAGTCTGATCAGCAGGGTTACACACCAAAAACTCAGTACCCTGAAGCACATGGCTTCCATCCTACAGCTGGGGAACCGGAGATTTGGGAACTGCTTGTGCCAAGTGTGACTGACCAGCTTGCTCTGGCTCTCAGCCAGACACACCTGGGCTGGTGCAGAGGGGATGGCAAAGAGCAGCCTGCGCACATGGACCAGCGGCAATTCAAGAGAGGGAACACGAGGTCTCTCTTGGGTTTCCAGGCTCCAGCTGATGGCAATTCCCATGGCTTAGTGGTGTGTTGCCCACCACTGAAAGGGACAAACAGTGATTCTTTTTTCTTTTTGCTGTATTTAGAGGCCTTTATATCAAATGTCTGATTTGCTCCACTGTACTGGCTGGGATCCAGGGCTCAATGAGAATGAAAATGCACAAGAGCAGAAAACAGCATTTGTGGACAGAGCTGGATCTACCTGCAGTCATCAGGATTTGCTTCAGCAGCACAGACTCTTCCTCCTTTTCATACCCGCATCACTTGGTCAATACCAAATATGCAGTTTGAGAAAAGGACTATTACATTTTGCTTGAAAAACACATGGCACAGCAGATTTTGCTGCAGGCACCACTGGTGTCCAAAAGCTGGCCAGGCATTCACCTCATTTACAAGACACAATCCAAAGGGCCAGACCCCTAGAGGAGGCTCCAAGCAACCAGGAAGCTCTAGTCACACATCACTGCCCCACACCACTCAGACAGAAGCCAAATTCCACAGGGAAGGAGAGCTTTTCCTTTGATAGTTCATTCCAATGACATTGTGAAAGCCAGAGGGTGAAGGGAAACTTCATGCTGGCATTATAGGGGGCAAACTAGAAGCTTCTGGATAATGTGTTTTACAACACCAAGGGCCAGAAGAGCACTCTGGGGTAATGAGAAACTCTGGGTAGATGAGTCTTTGAAAATCCAGGCAAGAACAGTCATCAAATACAGTAATACTAGTGTTTTCTGCCACTACCTCCCAAGCTCTCTTAGTAAAAGCCAACTTAGTTAAAGTAAGTTCTTGTATTATAGTTGTGGTTCCTTCCTCCTAACAAAATTGCAAGGAAAGAGACTATTTAGTCACACAAGATTGCTTGTCAGTAAAGAAAATACAAATTTACTTTTATTATAACCATAAAGAGGCATTAATTTAACAATTAGCTGTACATTCAGCACTAAGGTATATATCTGTGCCAAATAAACTCAATTCTCTCACTGCTAAAAAAAGAACACTTCTCAGCAATGCACTGCCTGTGCTTACAGGATATTTATTGTCTCTGTATTACAGTTATCTTGACAGACAAGCCTCAGGATACAGAATAAAGCTTAACTCTTGGACCAAAATAGGAGGCAACATTTTTATTTAAAAAAATTAAAACCAGCAAGTTTCTAGTCAGATAATATAAAGCATCTTAAATTAATCTTTTGAAAGTATTTACACTATTTGTAAACGTAAATATCTGAAACTGTACATGTTTAAACAAATGTTCATTTAGCAAACAGGCTGTATAAACTGATTGCTCTTCTAATCTTTCCACCAGCTGTCCTAGAGCTGTCTGGGTACTCTAAGAGAGAAAAAGATCCCAAGCACAAGAGTGACTACTGCCATGGTTTACCCTTCACATCTCTTCTGTACAATGTCTGTATTAAGTCAGTCATAACTCTGTACAGTGACCATGCAGTCCTCTGAAAAACTTTATAAAAAACAAATATACATATATTACAACACACTGGACATTATTTTACAGCCTGTATTTCTACAAAAGTAAAGGGAGAGGGCAAGTTTTTCTCCTTGTTAGTTCCTTTAGTTAATTTTTAAGGAGTCATGTAAGGTCCTATGAGTACCATTTATGTACCTGTGCACCACTGCTGCAACATTTCTTGTGGTAGCTTTCCATCCTACCATCTTATACTCCAGCCTTGTTATTTATAACAGGAAAATTATTAAATCAAAATACCACCCATGTGCAAGGAGATTTCTTCATATTCAAAAGTACAAAACAGGCTTTATAAATAAGTTAAAAATCTGCCACATCACCCACTACAATTTCATTCTGCAGGGCTGCACAATGAAGATTTAAACACTGAGACACTCTGAAGTGCTCACTGCATTAAGGGCCAGGCATTTAGCATCCAGCTTTCCACACAAATGTCCAATTAATGCTCACCCAACAGCCTGCACTGTTTACCACTTACCGAGTACTTAACCTCTCTCTACAATGCAGATTTGACAGCCTTGCACATCGAGTTTCAGGCATCCCCACACTCCTGATTAGCACTTACTCCAGGGCACAAAGGCTGTGCAAGTTCCAGACCCAGTTCCCACTTTAAACCATGTGACACCACCATCTGATCTTGGGAAAGGCAAAAAAACCAACTCTGCCCTAAAACTAAGTACCTGAAAACCTCAATGCTAAGCCTTGCTGGAAAGCATCTGAAAACATGCAGTTCCCTCAGAAACAACAGAAATTATATTGCACAGCTTTCCATTGCAAATCCCAAGGATGTGAGACTCTTTACATGGAGAAAGGCTAGAGTATGAAACTTCAGGTCAGACCTCACAGCTCCCAATCACAAGAGTATAAGAAAGACAGAACATCCAGTGTTCCAAGAAACACTTCACATGTGGGAAATTAAGTTTTCCCAAGCAAGAACCTCTGAATTATTTTCAAGCATGTGATGGATTACCAGGATTTTCAGGGAAGTTAAAGAAAAACTCAGAGCATGCCTGCTTAAGTCAAATTGTCATACCAATGTGCTCACCTTCCAAGTCTCACAAATAACTATTCCTGCTCTCATTTGATTCCCTGCACTGTATAACCAGCGTGTCTTTGAAAGTGTGACTTTCCATTGCCTGTATCAGCTCATTAAGGGAAAGCCAGAATGGCTTTTACATTAAAAAAAAAACAACAAAAAAGGTTTTCAATTTTGAAAATATCTGGAAAAGGCAGTAACTGAGCTTCCATAAGAGTGATCAGCAAAGGGGTTTTTGTTTCATTTTCTTCGGCCCACTTCTCAAGCCAGTGAACAGGAAGACCTTTAACAAATCAACAAACCAGTTCATTTTGGTTTTTTTCCCTAAAACAGGGTTTAGCAGCCTGGATAGTTTTGATGCAGACTGGACTGCACAGTGGTATCCTTCGTTTACTTTAAGCAAATGTCTTTGCATTCCCTTCACTGCCTGGCATTCAGCTGAAGCTTATTCCAAGCAGCCTCACTGTTGGGCTACTTGGACATAGACAACAGTAAGTTCACCTGAAAGACAAAATGAAAGTCTATGTTAGACAGAGCAACCAAGTTACAAAACTGATGTATCATATTTTAACCTTTAAACAGGATTCCGGGGAAGCACATTAATCAGAAGACAATTACAAAACAACAGCCAAAATTTCCATTTAAATGCCTACTCACAGGCTTTTTAAAATTCAGCTGCTGATGATGCTGACCACTCATTTCAGCAGTCAAAACTACTGTGACAAACTTCCTAAGATATCTTCATGTGTTGTCAAGAAATTCCAAAGAACTGGCACACTGGCAAAAAATGTTACCATTCATCTCAAATATCTGAAACACATTTGGGATCCTTCACAATATTTGTTTCCTACACATTACAATATTGTTTTCCATACACTTCAGTTTGCAGGATAAGTGATCCCAGGGTTCATCAGATAAACAATTAGAGGAAGCCACCTCCTCTAGGATAACCCCACCTCCTCATGGTGCATCACTCCCACTCAGTGCTCCAGGACAGTTATCACACATTCCTGGGGCCACACGCACTGCAGGCAACATCCTCTAATCCATAAACTAGATTACCTGTTTAAATACCTGTCATCCTGTGATAATCAAGATTCTACCCACATTCCCTAGACTACTAAGGTCCAAGTGACATTTTTAAAAGCCTACTTGGTTTCTGACAGAGAATCCTAATACAGAAAATCCTTAACCCAAATCATCTCTGAGACTAAAGACCTTACCATGTAGGGTTACACTTCCACAAACATCTGCACATTTCCTCAATACAATTCACTTCAGATGCACTCTAGTAATTCATTCTCGTGCTTCCTAAATGTAAAAGCTGCTGCTTTTTGTATTTGTCAAAAGCAAGATGCCTTCAAATGCACAGGTTTTTTTAAGGCATATTCACTGGCTTTGATACCTTTCCAGGAAGACAATGCCAGGAAATGGCAAGACTCTTCTACAGTGCTGTACAACCCAATCCCCAGCAACATCAATCACCACCTTGGTTTAAGAAAATCTATTAGATATTTATTAAAAAAACCCAACCAAACAAAGCCTCCTCCTAGCTGAGAGCCTAAAGATCAGAAAAAGCCCAAAGTTTAATCATCCAGGATTAAGTAGGATAAAAAATAAATAAGGACTCTGAACACTGGAAATAACAAAAAATGAAAAAAATCAACGTTTAAAAAAGCCAGTCACATGGAAGACCAACTGATAAAATAGGGAGCTTCAATATATACCTGTTCCATTGAAGGACAAGCTATGATCTGGAGGTCTTCATTACTAAATTCTTCCTTTAACAGAGTATGGAGTTTCTGGAACATTTGCTGAATGTTATTCTTTTAAAAGAAAGAAGAAAAAAATCAATATTAAAAAACGTTAACACCCATCTTAAACATGAACCAGAACAAGCACAATGTACATGGAATAGCTACTGAAGTGATGGGGTAGGGGCAAGCAGCCAAGCATTAAGAACTTGTCTAAAACAAGCACCAAAACAGCTACAAGGAATCCACATTAGTTGTGAGATAAAAACTTCAGCTAAGATGTGCTAAAGTGAAACACTGAGTCCTGCATCTGGAAGTTTAAAACTCAAGCTTGGTTCTTCTGGTGGTTTACAGTAGGTTTTCCACTGAATCTGTATCATCCTCTCTGCTTCTGGTGTTCCTGCCATGCATAAGTGACCAAAACCTACTGGTTTGGTGTTGGACAGAGTTAATTTTCTTTATGGTAGTTCATTTGGTGCCAAGTGGAAGATGTACAGAATAAAGAGCAGCAGTTACTTCCCTGTCATATGTGTGTGTTGTGTAGCAGAAGCAAGAGCAGTTTGGATTTGGCATTTTTAAGCTACAGATAGCACCACGAAACACCTCCAGGAAAACATGGCAGCAATACTCACCCTGACTGGCTTAAACAGAATTAACTCTGTATCTTTATTGGACAAGTATAAGGACATGCTTCGTAAAGTTGACGGCAACTTTGTTTTTATTGTCTTGTAAGTGGAAGAGACTAGATCGTTGATCTTTGCTGAAAGTAAAAGAAAATATGTTTAACAGGCTAAAGCGGAGTTTGGCTCGCTGAAACCTACGCTCCAGAAAATCACCTCCACTCTTCTGGGCAGATCATTACCACAGGTTTGAGTGGAAGGGAGAGAGGGGGCGGCTGGGCTGTGCAGTATCAAACCCATCACAGGACCACAGCGTGCCAGATACTGCTTCCTTTCCCTGCAGAAAATGCATCCACCCCATTTCTGAAAGCTACCACATCCTCCTGATGTTTCTGAAATCACAGCCCTCCAACAGCAACAAAAAAAGCAAAGTTCTACATAGGCTCCCTCCCAGAAAATTTATCTGGAAAAGGAACTTCTAGGAAATAAACAGTGCTAGTAAAGAGAACAGAATATCACAAATTCTCCTTATTGATCACAGGCCGTGTCTATGGGAGGAAAGACTGCACCGTAATCTGGATTTTGAATCAATCAGACCGGAATCCTCTGTCAGACAAGACCCTCTCTCTTTATTGCTCGGAATTTTAATGATTCTACAAGATCATTGCTTAAAGGCCAGGGGAAAAATACATTCTGTAGTTTTAAAGTACTGCAGTTAATATCCTATGTGGGGTTTTCCCCCCTTCAGCTTCTGCCACATCTAAACTTTTTGCCTAGTCCTGTTTCCCAGACAAATGACTCCAAGAAACAGCAGAAGCTCTACTTCAATCTCTACACACATAATTATCTCCAAACAAACATTAAAAATACTCCTGAAGAAGTGGGAGATGTTAAGTAGAAGCTCAAGTTAGCCCTTGAGAGTGTCTGACCCATTGAGCAGCACTGAATTATGTATGAACATGGTTGGCTTTGCATCTTAAGAATATGATACAACAGAAGGTATGAATTGGAATAATCAGATTTTTCCACCCTTTGCATCTTAAGAATATGATACAACAGAAGGTTCCAATGTATGAATTGGAATAATCAGATTTTTCCACGCAGAAGCACAACTTTGTAATATGAAGAGCAAAACAACCTAGGAACATCTAAAACTGCTCCAAATGTTCCTATGAAGCATTGACATTTAAATTTTTAAAAAGAGGGAAACAAACCCGGATTCCATTTTTGCATAATGACAGAAAAACTGAAACCAAAGTAAATACCAAATGTACAGACAATAAGGGCTTCAATGAGGATACATTCTTTCCTACAAAAGCAAAAGCTTTATTATAACGTAATCAATTAATTCCTTAAGCACATTCTGTATGCAGTTGCAGAAATGCTGTTTACATGCAAGAACAGTCACAGCTTGAGAAATACTCAAGGCATTAATCTACTGCACCAATTAACTACATATTCTGAAGTTTGTCAGGTTTTTAGAGCTGGCTTAAGACATTTCAAATAGCACACAAGCAAAAAAGAAAGCCAGGATTTGCAATAAAAAGGTAGACAGTTCTTATACGCAGAATTTTTCAAAATCAATCACAGTCTCTCAGTCCAAGTTATTCTGACCACCTCTTCAGTTTCCTATTAGTAACATGAATATAAACCAAAGTAAATACCTGGCTGTGCCCAAGGTTGCTGTGAAAGGCTGTAATTGGGACCTCCTTGAGTGGCCATTGTTTTTAAAGCAGCTACCTAAAACAAGTAAAATCAACAAAATGATGTTTCTTTCAGTTGAGTTCACAACAAAGTGACCAAATAAAAACAGCGCAACTCAGATACCACAGTGCATGGAATCTCCACTGCTCTCTCTCTTCTATGACCTGACTTAACAACACACAGGGGAAGCAGCTTTACAGAAATGCAATTCAAAATTACAGCTGTGATAAATTCTTGAAAGTAAAATTCAAAATGGGATTAAATTTACAAAGATGTTTAGGCATCTAAGGATACAAAACCTCAAAAGAGATTTATCCTTAAGCAGCTTGGTCAAACTCCCCAGATTCCAAATGAATCATTGAGATCACTCAGACAATCTATCAATCTCACCAGTTACCCATCTACATTTTAGGCTTGCCACTGACCTCTACCCCAGCGTGACAGGTATGAGTAAATTTAATACTGTAATCTTCTAAATTCTCAAAAATCAGCAGCTGGGATATCTGCAGTCCATGCAATGCTGTAGCCCCACTTTCTGAGAGGTCATGTCACTTATTCTCAGCACCTACAGTCCAGAATATATCCTATTGTGAGGTTTTCTCAAGATACCTAGAAATCCTGACCTCTAGAGCAGGTTCTAGAATGAAATGTATTGTAACAAGACATCTCATACTCTAAGACCTCCCTCAAGAACACACATGACCCAAGGCTGTTTTTGAAGGCTTACAAATGCAGTCAAAGTGGTTCTGCAAAAAGAAAAGCTCCTGCCAACTTTCACACACCTGTTCCAATTCAATGAAAAGCTAAAGCTTCTTGATCAAAGAACACAAGGGTTAGGGTTGCTTTTAAAAACAAACTATGTCATGTTCCTTTAACTCATTAATCTCAAAAATGCCTGGAAAATTGCTTTGTTGGAACTTAAAAGGAAAGAATATTATCTTCAGCTAATCACAGAGCACTAGCAGCTTGTCCCATAACCAATTTAAATACCAATTCCTTTGTCCTACCAGTACTTCAGTTAGGTTAACAAACATACAACACCTTTGTACCTTTGTCATGAACTCCTCCAGCTGTTCTATAAACTGTTTGGTTTGCTGCTGAATAAACTGCTCACAAGCTGATTTCAGATGACGATCTACGTCTTTCTTGGAGTCGATATAATGTTCTCTGATTTCTGGAGTACCCTTAAACAGAGAATGACAATTCTCTTCTTTTTATTTGCCAGAGATCACCACACACTTAAATGACCCAATTTTTCTTAATGCAATAAGACACCACATTACCTCCAGTAAGAACTGTATCAAGGCGTTGTTGCTGTTTAGCCTAAAAAATCTTGAAACTGTCTTAGGATTCAGGATTTTAAATGCTGCATCTGTGAATCAGAAAGTCACTCACACTGTAAGTCAATGCCATTCACCTCCAGGAACTACAAACTCTAATCCCTCATTTATGCATAAAAAATGGCCCAGCATGAATGATTATAACTGTAACATTAATGATGCACAAGTGCACATGCACAGAAGCACATAAAGCTTAATTCACTATTTTTCAATGGCACCTATGGTACACCTGAACCTAACAGTTGCACAGTCTAAACAGATAAATAAATTACAAGAAACAAACAAGTTACTGCAGTGCTATGAGCATGAAAATTGTGTGAGCTCTCTGCTTCCTGTTACTGTATCTCCAAGTGGAAGACTTTTACATAAGCTATTTAAGCGTTTACAAACAATATGCAGAATTTTGCACACACTGCCTGGGAAAACCAAGTACAGTTGCATGAAAGAACTACAAATTGGTGCTCTGAACTTAATTGTTTTAGTTAGGACTAAAAACAAAGCATCAAGGTTGATAAACATTCATGATTATGTTCTCCACAGAAGTCCCAAGAAGGAAAACCAACAATGTCTGTAACTAAGACAAGATACTGGAATTACATCTATAGTCTTAACAGGATGCTGTCAAGCTGAAATCTAGTCAAATAGGGAAAAAGAAAATTATCAATAGTTGCAGTATAGCTTATTACCCTACTGTCAGCGATTTAACATCCTACACATCTATCTGGTTTCTTTTTTTTCATTTCAAAAGGAATTCGGCACTCTGTATAAAACAGAGGGAGGGAAACAAGACCTAAGAGTAAAAGAAGTGTTCTCTGAGGCGTTAAATAAAGAGGGAATACCAAATACGCAGGCTTGTAGGTGTTGCACTGAACTAAGAATCTGCACTCCTATGCAGTGAAAGGTGACCACAGAGAAAGATTATTTTTGTTCTCTGAATTTTTTACCAGAAACATCAGAAATTCCAAAGACTTCCCAAATTCTTGTTTAGAAGCCTATGAGCTAGTCCTTTATCCCACTGCATATTTCAGTTACATGAACCTTAACATTATACTACTTCAAAAAATTGGGCAAAAGCATGACTTTTACAGTAAGCAGTATCTCTTCGTCTGTAAATACCAAATTAGATCTTAAATCTGTGTGCAGGAAGTTTGTCTAGAACACAGTAAAATTATTAGCCAGGTTTTCTTCTACAATTCATCCCAAATATAAAAGCCCTACTGGCCTATGCTACACCACAGAAAGAACTAAGCACAACATACATATTTTCAACACCACTGCCTCCACCACCCAACATAAAGAAAGTATTTTCCAGTACTTACCACTACCACCTGCAAAGTACTGGCTGGCACAAAAATTTATTCCATTAAATGAAGATGGAGAACAAACTTGTGTGTCAGCCAGGACAAGACACCAAAAGGATGTATTTGCCCTTTAACCTCCAGTCAACTAGAAACCACTCAACAGGTAGGAGGTTTCATTGATGTTCAAATGCAACAAGTGAAATGGTTAGTGTAAGAAATGCTTGCTTCAGAGTTAAGACTGCAGCAAATCAGACAGCAGGAAAGAGGAGTTACTTCTTCAGCTTTCTCTTCTGGAATGGAAGGAGAGAAACTTGACATGCTTCCCGTAGTTTTTCCCATTATCCTTACAGCTTGGAAAGTGCATGACAGTTCAGTTTTGTATTGAGAGCTTTTTTCCTGAATTTTACAGGGGAACAATAGTACAATTTCAAAAACCATGGTCATGGCCACTACTTCTATTTTCACTTCCTACAAGAGACACGCTTGCTACATAATATCACCCAACAATACTATTTATTGAACTTGCAAAATAAAAAATCTTTCCCAAAACAAAAAAGTTCACACAAAGGTCCAGGAAATCTTAATTTGTTCCAGGTAAGTTGACCATGTATTGTTAAATTCACCTGCTAAGCACCAGTAAGAAGAGATATTCCTTTAATGGGTCAGAAAAGGGGAAAGACACGTCTGTGCAATAAAAATGTAGATTACTTAGCTGTTCTTAAAAAAGACTGGATAAATGTGTTAGGTCAGCAGCAAAAGCAGGCAAACGCATTTCATACAAAAATAAAGAATTTGTTAGCTACATCTTGAATTGCCCTGAGGAGGAGAACAGTTTTGGTTTTTTTCAGAGAAGCTAGGAACAAAGCAAGAGATTAGAAAAAAGCATACAGGTCATTGCAAGTGAACATAAAATAAACCCAAAACCTGTGCTGGCACATTAAGGGAGGACAATCCCATCCCATTCTGTAGCCAGCAACTGTTTAGTACCTCTAGTTTTCTTAAGGTCCAGGGAAATTTCCTTAATGGTGAAATCAGTGTGGAAAGGAGCAATTTGTTCACGAAGAATCAAAAGGTGTTTTATTAAGAAAAGCTGTCCATCAACCTGGGTCTACAGCACAAGAGAAAGAACATGCATTACATGTAAAAAAAAAAACAAAACCCCAAACAATTAAATGAAGAGCAAAGTTTCAACATTTCCACTTTTATTAGTTAACAACCTTTTTCCATTAGTCTGTAGTGCCATTAACTACACTGTGGGATCAACAAATCCCACTTCTGTACTATTCCTAATACAGTGTACTACAGAAGCAGACTTTATTCCCATTTCTTAGAAGAATTAGATTACACAGCCGTATTACTAAATGTCCTCATTAAGTACAGGTATCCACTATTTGAAAGATACAAATTTATTCTTCTTAAGAGAGAGGAATTATTTCATGCAATTCATATAATTTATAGTTGAAAAACATGAAGTTCTAAATTAGTTTTCATCATTACAATGACTAAAAAAAGTTAATGTTCCTGTAATAACCTTGATTAACTGTGCTTTTCTGCAAAGGTCTTACAGCGCATTTCTCTCATGTCATTAAACACAAAGCTTAGTTAATTTCTAAACAGTACAGCAAAGATACAAAGAATAAAAGAAGGCCAAATTCACACCACCGAGATGATCAGTTTTGCACTGCCTGTTATTTTAGCTACATGCTTTATACTAAGTGCTGGTTTTAATCTTTAAAGTTCATGGCTCACTGAGGTGAAAGGAGAAGGACTCAAGAATTCAAATTTGCTTTTGCAAGCTGGAGAACCTTCCTTGATATAATGTTAAATAAAACAGAAAAGAAGAAATCAGATTTAAATCTGCAGTTTCAACAAATTGAAATTTCACAAGAAATGAGTGGTGGAAAGGGCTTCTTGAGTTGTTTGGGTTTGGCTTTTTTATTAATTCTTATATGCATCATTTCACCAGAAAATGTTAAATTAACATGCAGCAAGAACAAAGTGATAGAGATCCTAGTTCTGGGCCAACCTATTTAGGGGTCACTGCAGGATGAGTTTCATTCTCTGCAATACTTTTAAGTCAATGTTGGCCAGGTACACAGTGCTGGAATGGGTATTTAACTGTAGAATTCTGAATCAGTTACACAGAAAATAGCTATCTGCTCAAGCTAAAGGGAAGTGTAGCTTGAATTTCTTTTTAAAGATACTATGTTTAACAGATATTTTTCAAAGGACACTCAAAAGAAATACTTCAAAACAGATCATTTCCAATCAGAACTAAAACTTTTTTCATTACTAAATATTTACTGCTTCTAAAAATCCAACAATTTTAGCCTACTAAGACTTTTTTTTTTTAAATTCATTTACTGGCTGTTAGGAATTAGCAAATTACTACAGGATTTAAAGGAACTGTGACAGGAAAAAAGAAAGTTTACTCCAACTACTTAAACTAACAGTTAAAGTTTAAATGACCTGATGAATCTGCATTGAATTCTGAGCAACACATGAGATCAAACATTTTGACAGTAGAGCTCTCAGCAGAGAATACTTAAAACTTCTTCCCAGTGAATGTAACAGTCAGAAAGATTTTTGAAAATTCAAACAACAGAGGCAGAGACAAAGAGAAAAGAATAGCAGGCAGTGAAAATAAATACAGGGAGCAAAGTCCTCTAGCAGAAACTTTTCTTTAGGCATCATTTCCCATGGGTTAGAGCAGCCTGTAAACACAACTGCTACGATCTGTATTCCACCTTTTCAGAGATAGGCTAGCATGTAAATCATTGTCTTTGCCCTGCAATACATTAACCATAACTAAGAACTGGCAAATCCATCAAGTCTCTAGAGGCAGAGTAACATGCCTTGACTAAGATTTTAACAGAATTCTGAACTGCTGCTTCATGACTTTAGATATACAAGGGGCTGGGGGTGGGGACTGTGGAAATCATACCCAAAGCACAGATTCTGACCTTGTTTTTGCTGATGGAATCAGCAGCTCCCAGCAGTGACTGGATGCAGGCAGATAAGGCCTCTTGTGATAATCCCTGAAACACTGCCCTCTGCAGGGAAGAGGAAATCAGACCAATAAAAAAGGTGTTAGCAAAGCTTAAGCAGAATTTTAAGAGTTGCAGTTTGTGAACAATGTGTTCACCACCTTACAGAACTCCAGATTAACTAGCTACAAACATACTGGCTAAATGCAGCAACACAGGATGGAGCATTCACATACAAAAGCTTGCTACAAACACTCAGGCTGGATGCAGGTACCCACACAAGCATGCCCTGCTCACCCTGCAGCTCTGAACTGGCAGCTGGGTAGTGACATGGTCAGTGACACCTCACACATTCAGAGCCAACAGCATGAACGGTGTTTGCTGGGTAACCTGACCAACACCTCTTTGTGTGTCAGGGCAACTACCTGTGCGTGCAAGCTACATCTGCAACAGACACGAGATCATTCGAGTGATCTTAACCTCAGGCAGACTCAAATTACCTCACACTTGTGACAGCTTAGTAAACAAATGTGACAGCTGCCATGGCCCAGGGGACATGGATCAAGTCCTTAAGTGGCAGCAACACGATCCTACGGCTGAGCCAGCCACAGGAACACAGCCTGCCCATGGCTGTGCACTGCAACGGAGCACATGAGAGCCCTGAGTGCTCCAGACTTGCCAGCACCACTTCATTCATGTCTTCCCTATCTACAGGGTGCAGGCAAGGGGGTACCAGTTCTGCTACAGTATCTCAGAGTAGAACTAAATGAACTCTGTGCAGACACACTATAAATGAGCCTTGCAAACAACGCAGAAATCACCTCATTTATAAAGGCCTAGCTGAAAACAAGGGCAAATATTCATCTATCTTTAATGGGATTGATATTTTAAGCAATACAGCATTAGTATTTTCCAGCTTCTTTTTTAGCAATAGCATCTTGGCAGGAGTTTCATATACACCCATCAAAGATATTTTGAAATCCATTAAATGCATCTAATAAAGATACAACACATGCAGAAAAGCAAAACCACTTGCATCAGTTTCTTCAGAGGCTTATCAGCCTCATATGCTGTTAAGTAAGCAACATAAAACAGATTCTAATGGGAAAGTCTTAAAATATGTGTTAAATAAACACTGCTTCTGTCTCTGCTAGACATGAAAATTTCTACTGTCTTAAACTTTGGAAATGTCTCCTACATTTTGAAACATGAAGAAATGTGCCACAAAAACATTTTCACAACATTTCCAAAATGTAGAAGCAGTAGAGTCACCATTTTTAAGACCAGAGACATCACACAAACACATTCACAACATTCATGTAATTTCAGCAATAAAACCATTCCGTGTAATTGACCCAGAACTTTCTATTTTTTCTTGTCCTATTCACTCCTCAACTTTGGTGAGACCAGTATCTTGAACATCAGACACTAAATTATTTCTGTAACAGCAAAAGCAATAAATGTACAAATCAGTGCCATTTTTCTAATTCTACAAATATAAAACTGTCTTAGAAATGATGACCTAAGTTTGTCAGTTCACTTGTTTTACATAAAGATAGCAGCAGAAAGACTAAGAGGTTAGAGGCCAGTAGTTGTCCATTCCTAGTTTGTATTAAAATATTTTGACACGGTGCTATACACGCTTTATAACTTCACCTAAAAAATTAGATAAGGAAATTTTTGCATACATCTATACATCTGTACAGTTTGGAGAGACACACTAGAGTCCTTCTGACAGTAGGATACCACATTCCATGCAGATCTGCTGGTGAAATCGTGGTCTGATGCCTGGGATTAAGGGATTCAGCTGAACCTGTTTAAAAGCAAAATACACACATGAAAAACTTGCCCATCTGTCCTTTCAACCAAAGGAGACTGTAATATCGACTGCATTTTATACTCTCTACACAGAAATAAGACATTGTATTTTACTCTAACAGGTTCACTTTTTTTCCTTCTGAGCGGGTCAGTACTGGATTTCGATGTGAATAGAGCACAAACGTGTGAAAGACATGAATTTGCTTTCAGGGGTGGCCCAGCTCGACCTTTTTTAATGAGTTAGTTTTACAGCATGTCTCCAATGACACACACCTCCCATTCAGCTAAACAGCTGAAATGATCAGTTACTTTAAAAA
The DNA here is from genome assembly GCF_000691975.1 of Corvus brachyrhynchos. Taxonomy (NCBI): domain Eukaryota; kingdom Metazoa; phylum Chordata; class Aves; order Passeriformes; family Corvidae; genus Corvus; species Corvus brachyrhynchos. The sequence continues at coordinate 5,535,346 of NW_008238132.1, read as the reverse complement.
ATAAAAGCACAAGAGAAAATAGGAAAAAGAAATGGTTAGAGATCAAGGACTTACAGGAAATGCTTAGGGAAAAAAAAGGAAAAAACATTCTATTAATTTTATTTCTTCATGCTTTCCTTTCTGCTGGGGATAATCCTACATGGATTAAACAGTTGCAGAAAATATAGCGTTTAAACATAACTTCAATAACTGCAAAAAGAACAGCAAAACCGATTTTGTAATGAGGTTGTTGCAAACATAAAAAAGTGCTCCTCCTGAGTAACCTTCATAATAATACTGTATGCTCAAAATGGATTTTCACAACACCTGACAGACCGAAGTCTGATGGAAAATGTACTTGTGTTTATGTGATCAGTGCAGAAATCACCTGAAATAATCCAGTAATATCTTTCTACCTTTTGCAACTATGAATTTATTGTCACAGTAATTAGAAAGCCTGTAAAATCTTGAGCTACCAGTTGGAGGTTCCTAGGCCATTTGTTAGTCATTTCAGCTACTCCTGCAGGTACTGAAATGGGAGAGAGGCACCTCAGAAGGGAAAATAATCCAAATTATCTCAGACACATCCTCAAATTATACCACATAGGTTCCTTCCATTTCCTGAATGCAGGTGAGATTTACAGGACTTGCAAGTTCCATACACCTGGGGTGAAGTATGATGAACCCTATTCTCAATGGGATTTGTGGGGTCCAGCTAGAAACACCTCTGCAGACCTTCCAAGCCAAAGGCAAGAAACTACCATGCAATCAAAAAGGATACAAGAAACAAGTGATAAAGAGCTGAGAAAGATGCTGCTGGGGAAATAATGCTGTACCATTCTGAACAATGATAAAATAGAAGGAGAAATTCTTCCTGGATCTTTGACGATAATTTACATATTTGTAACACTCGAATGACTGGCATCAGAACAGCCACACTTTATGAAATTTTATTCCAATTTGCTGTAATTTACAGACACACGCGTCACATGTTTAAAATGTCAAGGACTAAATTAAGAATTATTGTAAATACCTGCAATTTAAGAGATGTGCCTGACACACCAAATCACCTTTGTCATCTTAGCACAGCTAACAAACAAAAGCATCCTCAAGTACATATCTTGAAGGCACGGCTACTTTTCAGTGGAGAATACAAAAGCTCAGCTTTATACTTTATGTAAGTACAATAGATGCTGTTGGCTGCAAAAGTAGTTGCTTCACAAAATGGACTGCACTGGGAGCACAAAGAAATGCCACCAAAAGAACAAGATTAGGCTGTTTCTCATAAAAAAAAATAAAACTAAGAACTTTGAGACAAAGTTCGCCTCTCAAAATTACTTATGAATTTCTCTAGGAAAATAACCCTTTAAGACACATGCAAGTTTCTCACAGATGGTTCAAGTTAATGCTCACATCCCATGAGCTTTATGCATTAATTTGACAATATGAGATGTATTTCATACCAGATTTAACTAAGCTGCAGGACTCGGGACCTTCTAGCCGGACATCTGAAAATGAAGCTTCAGATGGCAGCTTCTTCTGTTCCTCTTTTAAACTCTGTGCAATTTGCTGCAAAGAAAGATACACAATAATATTTTAATATCACATAACACTGCTTTGGTTACAACAGAAAAAAGCATGCTGAATTGCAAAAGGAATCAGCTGCACTCAGCTCCCAGTGTTTCAAAGACATTTAGAAGAAATAGGCAGATGTTTCCAAAACAGTAGCAGAAATATTGCAATAAAATGAAGATTCACAAATACATATGTGTGTAATACACTGTTCTTTCCATTTTGCCTGTTTTTACTGATCTCTAAATAATGACCTATAAAGCCACCTAGAAAGAAAAGCTCAAATTAGGGTAACCCAGCTCAACACTTACTTAGATTTTAAACAGATCATTTTTGTGATGGCTTTTTTTCCATAAATGATATGTGCAGATGGCCTGCAAGTACTCTCTAGTTTATTCCCTGCAGTAGTTCAACCAAAAGCTTTCCCCTAACATTGCTCAACATTTCCACACAACCTTTTCCACTACTTGGTCTGCTTCAAAGCAACAAGAGGCAGCAAGAATGGGCAAAGAACTGCATTAATATTTGAGCAGAACAGCACAAGAAACATCTCTGCCCTGTGCTTTTAGCATTTTAATAATTCATTTACTAAGACAGAAGGTCTCTCTAAATAGCAAGGTTTTGAGGTTTAAAAGCAATCAAGTAGCAAAATGAATCTCAAACCAGGCAAAAACAGGAGTCTTATGAGCACATGTGAAGAGCAGCATAATTTCTCAACATGGAATGAACTTTCTCTTCCTAACTGAAGGGCCACAGGACCCTTGTTAGAAAATAAGGCTTCATACAGACCAAGCAGCAGCATCACTTGCCTAAAGATGTTCATTAGTCTTTGAACTTTCAGTACAAAGAGCATGTACTCAACAAACTCACTAGCTTCAGCATTTAAAACCCTATGGATATCCCACATAATTGCCAAAGTACAAACTGAACACAAAAGAAGCTTTAATGTGTATAAAGACAATATCATCGCAACATGAGCTCACTAGTGGTAAGTTTCTCAGTGTTTTGTCTGTTTGCAGGCAAGAACTGAGCACAGTAAGATACAGTTACTATGTTAATTTCTTTCAGCCCACAGCAAAATACATATATTTCAGGTAGACAGAGAGACAGACAGAGAGACAGACATAGATAGATAGATAGACAGATAGATAGATAGACAGACAGATAGATAGATAGATAGCCAGCCTCTGTGCTTTATATAAGTAATGTTCTGATTCTGAAGTCAAACAGCAGCTTCTCTACCAACTGGTCAGCTGGAAGTCCTACAATTTTCTAAGCACCACCAGCTATTCTGGCAGCTAGATGGAAAGCAAAATACAGCAACAAAATTTGGATTTCCAACAGTCCATGTTGGAAAGGCCATTCTCAATCACCTCAGTCCTTTAAAAGCTCTGGTCTCCCATTACAACGTGAATGGCAATAGTTACTTGGAGGGGAGATTTTTACTAAGTTTTACTACTTCCATGCAGTGTTCATGCAGTTGCATATCAAATGCATATCAAATACATCTTGTTCTAATCAAAAACTCATTTCAGGTTTCTCATTGCCCATTTATTTATTTCTGTGAGTTGTTTCATTCTGAACCTCTCATCAATATAGTATTAACCTTTTAAAATAAGTAGAATTAGTTTGATCCATTTCAACAGGAATGTTGCCTCAAAGGATTTGGAATGACTACAGAAATGGCTAATACTGATAAGGACTTGAAAAAGGTTACTGGTAGCCATTACTAACATGTTAAATTATCTAAAGCAAGTCTCCTCTCACACTGCCTGAGCATAGGGTACACACATACCTGCCAATAGCTAGCTGACCAGTTATTCTAAAAACAAACTTGCAGCTAACTGGGGCTGTCTAAAGCTTCTCTTCAATTCCAGCTCAACTAGAAAATACACTGGGTAATACCTACTACTTATGAATGTAAATAAAAATTCAGAAGCTTCAAGTTTGGATAAAACTGTTAACTGTGAGAACTACTGTCAATGTCACTAAGTTTGACATAAACAGTTTTTTGGCATCTAGTTTAGGGTCATAAGTTAATCAGCAGGTGTCAATTTGAAAATGCCAGTAACACTAAATATACCTAAGAACTGGAAAACCCAAGCTGCAAAGCACTGTACTGCACGACTGCATACACTGCATGTAAAAAGAACACTAATCAAGGACAATGAAAAAGCTGAGGCTGTACCTCCATCATTTCCAGCTTGTCGGGATAGGCGAGGTCGCCTGGCGCAGGCTTGTAGCCAGTGATGTCAGTCTGAATGTAAATATGTGTCCTATAGACAAGGCGCTCTTGTACATCTTCCAACATCTGCTTGACACCAGCTGCAAATGCGCCCAGTTGTTCAGCTGACAAAGGGAAGGAAGGCACAAACTTGTTAATTACAAAACAAGCTCATAGAAACCTACGTTTGAAATACCACATATAGAACCACAAAAACCTGGCTAGCTGCAGATGGAGTCTGGCTATTTTTGGAACAGCAGCATGCAGACAAATCTGTGACAAACAAGGAATTACTGAACTCCATGCTGCAGTTGCTTTGGCTCCCCAGATTTTCATCAGAACATGAAAATGCAACCTTACACTGATGTCATCATATGCCTTGTTAGAATTAAGTGTTCTATTTCAGACCTGGGTACATTAAGTGGAATTTTGGCGGGAACAACAAAACAAGGTGGCTTTGGTTCTGTCACAGCCAATACCCGTGGTGCGACTGTTGGGAGTTGATAAAAACAGATGAAGCAAAGCAGCTCACATCAAACTTAAGAATTATTGTATCAGCCCAAATTTAAGTAGTAGGAAGACACTTCTTATGATAAGCCAAAAGATTAAGTCAGCAAGTTTTTGCTCATTCCCAACAGTGTTACAATTACAGTTCCAGGAAAGTGAACAATTCTTCATGATTACTGGCACAGCTTCAGCGACAAAGAGCTACGCTGGATGATACACCAGCTACCAAGTATGATCTCTGTTTATTGCCTGGTGCAATAAAGACTGTGAAAGGATTCCATTATGCACTGGTCATACTAAGGAAATGAGACACCAGGTCAGCTCACTCCTATGAGACTTTGAGCTCTGCATACTTACAAAATTCCAAAATCTACACTACTACTTAACTCCTCTGCTGAAGTTACAATTTCTAGACTGGGAAACACAATATTAAGGAGAATTGAAAAAAAAAAAATCAATTTGCATTCCTTTGTTTTATCATCATTATGCAGAAAGCTCTACATGGGTGATGCAGTAGCAGGGCCAAGTAAAGCAATTCACTCATTTGAAAAGGTGATTTAAATCAATCCTTGTGCATGCATATGCACTGGGTGGATGCTTGCTTGCATTTGTACGATCTGGAGAAAACAAGACTAACATCAGTACATTACTTTAACTGAAGCTAGGCACAGACCCATAAATACAGACCTTCACTATAAATGAAAAAGCATAATTAATTTTACACAAACATGTCAAAGATGAGTTTAAGATCCACTAGAATGAAAGAAGCATCTAGAGTTTTTGACTATGCAATTAAATAATTTTATCAGTTAAGAAGACACTTAAAAACAATCATCTTCCATCTATGAGTTACCATTGTTCTGTACATGATCCTCAAGCATCTCATTTTTGAGAATCCCACAGAGTTCAGAAAGCGTCTCTAAGTGAATGACATGGATGATCATTGGTCTCAGGACATCATACAATGAAAGACACAACTTCTCCAAGAGTTCACTATGAAGGAAAAATAAAACAAAGCAAAATACTTTCAGGATCCCCCAAAAGCAGAAGAAAATTTTGTCACAAACATAGATTATTTTGTGGCAAAGATTTTTGAAAGGAGGGTGAGAAAACAAGTGCCATAGAAGACTTTAGACAAGACTGTTTAAAACATAAATCCATTACTCCTACAAAGTGGGAAAACTTTTCCTTTTAAAAGATGCGGTATACCAACTGCTTAAAAATGGTGTTTCTGTTTTTAACTCATTTTACAATACAATTTAAAAAACCCAAATAAACAAATAAAAAACCTACACACACCAACCAGCAACTCAACCTGTCACAAAGGGAAGATGCTGCAAACTGGTTTATTTCCCTTCTGTGTAAAAAAATGCTCCTGCTGAGCTCAGAATCATAACCCCAATTTTCCCCCAAGAAAAGGCTCATCTGATTCCAAGAACTCAGCAGTGTATTAGAACCAGGAGCACACAAAGAGGGACGCAGGAGGAGAAGCTTGGTAATGTTTTCTGTAACAGCTACCAACATCTCAGAGCACACTCTCCAATCTAACTGAAGTTATGAGATCAATGCAGTGAGACACCAGAAATCCCACTTCAATTTATTTTTTTCTTTCATGTTCAGAGTGATACGTATCTTGGTTAAGACACCAAAAGCACTCACTCTAGACATTTTTGCCATTCTCAATGCTCCCTTCACTAATCACAGATTAGGCACTAATACTATTGCCAGTAGCTGAAAATTCAATTCCCCAGTTAGATTTGGAAATATAAACATCAACAACACTGAAGTAATCACAGTGTGATAAAGATATTGTGTTTACTGCACTATTTTTTTCTGATTCACAAAGAATGTCTGTCAATAGGACAAGGACATTTCAGTTCCTCAGCGAGGGAACAAAAATGCTCATGAAAGAATACTCAGAACATTTTGAATGCCTCTTCCTTTGCATCCTATAGCATTATAAGCAGTTTGGTAAAACAGTAACTCTCCAAGTCAAAAGCAGAAACAAAAGAGAAAGTTTCACCAGCGTCATTATTAAATACAACACCCAATCTCAGATCTCTGCTCTTGGGTAGAATTTTGGTAAACTCTTTTATCTGTACATAGCCATCTGTCTGTAATGTCTTCAGAGCACCTCAGCACTGCAGGAAAGAAAATGGAGCTATGTATTATGCTAAGAGAAACCTAATAAAGTAGCTACTATTTGAAACATTTTTCTTAAAATATTTTATTTAAATGTACGCAAAAAAAAAGGGAAGCAAGTTCTTAGGAAATGAGGTAAACTACATTCCATCAAAATTAAAAAAAAAAAAATTAGAAGTCTATTCTCATTCTTGGTGTGAACAGCACTAGCGACAAAATTTCTGGCTGAACAACATTTTACACTGATTCCAATTTGGGATGTTTACTCTCAGGATTGGGACTGGGACAGCTAAATTGATTCTTAAACAAATTTAGTTAGGTCACCTCAAATTCTGAGCATGCCCCACAAGAGGCCACAATTTCTCAGAAAAGACTGGAACTACTCTGGCACTGTGGCTGATCTCTAGTGAGGCTTTATGCAGGTTTGGTGTTCCTTTAGCTTTGAAGGATGTGGAGGGTAGTGGGCAGTCTTTTTTTCAGGTTACACACTTGTTCAACTCAAGCTGCCCTCTATTTAAGACACTCCAACTCTCAAAAACAGTGTCTCAATTATATTAATAGGAATATGCTTTAGTTAGGAACTTTATAGCAAGGGAACATGACCTACCCAAATTTCAAAACTAAATATCAATACTAAAACACGTCAGAAAACTGGAGAAGGGGCATAATTTATTCAATTGTTTTACTATTACAAGTCTGTTGTAAAAAACTTTACAATACTTTTACAATACAATTACTGTGTGAAGTAACAACCTGTCCTTCTTTTAGGTCTAGGCAGAGGAGATAAGAGACACTGTTTTTGTCAGGCATCCACTACCCTGCCTTCTGTTCAGCCCAAACACAGGCAACATGCAATTATTCCTTGACAGTAAGGGCAGCTCATTAAATCCTCCAGGAAAAATAGCTGGAGTTCATCAGCCTAATTTCAGACAGAAGCAAATGAAAGCACTTGTGCAACAGGCTGTGCAAAAGAGGCTGTACAAAAACAGCTGAGACCTATAGACTTCTATAGCTATTCCAAAGTACCTGAGTATCTTTATCTCTTTCAGACTGTCTACAGAGCATTTGCAAAGATTTTTTATGGAGAATGGGAGCTATCGGCTTTGCTTGAAGAAAAAGGAAACATAAGAACATGAAATTCTGATGCTTAAAGTGATTAAGTTGGTTTTTTATCATGCTAGTTCTTACCAAACCACTTGAACACAGCCCTATTTGCCATATAATATAATCTGCTACATCACAACACACTGAATACAACATGCAGTAAAACAAAACCAGCATGTACCACCTACTCCAGTTTTGGTGTTGGTTTTGTGAAGAACTCATTGTAAAGCTGGTGTTCATCCTGGCATACATGGACCATAAAGGCACAACCACTTCGTACCTGCATTCACAGAAATACAAATACTTGGTTTTTAAATTCTTTTCCTTGCATCAGTATCACAAGTGATATTACAGGTATTACTACTATACATTATGTGTGATGTTGTGATTATTACTGCTATGATCAAACTGAAGCTTTGTAAAATGCAAAATTAATGAGATGAACTCTAAGACCATGGACTGAAAAGATGTTACCAGCCAAATAAAAGCTCATTGTACAACTTCTGTCCCTTTTTTGTTTCTGAAATTTAAATAACCGCATTTTATGCTTCTTTATCCTTCCCCCTTTGTGAGGTTTGTAACAGGGTGGAGTTTTTACAGAAACAAAACACGTATGGCTTGAAAATATTAATAGAATGTTAACAATTCAAACCCACAGACAACAGTAACAATTCTGCATGTGAATGACTGAATTAAGTACGTTCATTTTACCTGGGGGGAAGGGAATTAAAACATAACAAAACCCACACAACACATGACTACTTTACCTACCAGAGCACAATGATCTCTGTTATTCTGACTGGTTAACTCTGTAACGGTGCTAGCAATACTTGGACCAAGCAAAAGCTCCCGCTGGTCGAGGTAACATTGATGGATTTCATTGAGAACTTGCTGATACCTAGCCAAGGAATTAGAACTGTAACTGTGTCTGAAGATCATTTTCTGGCACACATAAAATGCATTTAATACCCTCTTTAGTTCTACGTAATTTCAATTTTTAAAACTTTCTTTTAAACAAATAATGTGTTTAACAGTACTTAAACAAAAGTAAATATTTTCAAAACTTAAAACTGTTGAAGATAAATTATGTAGACATACTCACTCTGGCATTTTTTCAGATCTTTGCTCTACTTGTTCAATAAGAGTCTACTCAAAAAAAAGAGAAAAAAGTATTATCAGTAAATTACTTTTCTGTAATAATTGGAAAATAATTTGTAGTTTTTTCCACTGATACAAAATGCAATCTTTAGACATTCACACCTGCACAATATGCAATCCTTGCATTCACACTAATAAATTCAAGCCTCATTTTCATAACTTCCTTTTTAAAAGTTAGTTACCAGCCTACTTACTCTGACTTTGGGAGCAGCTGCTCTGAATTTCACATAAAACAGCGTGAAGGCATTGTCAGAATTTGGCACAGCTGAAGGATCCTGAAAGAAGAGATGAGTAATTGGTTAAAAAGCAAAATACTATATTTGGCTTCCAGTATATAATGGCTGAGATAATTAGGCTCTAAAAGAGGCTATTGGTTCTTTATGCTTATGCTTCCAGTGGAACAGCTCTTTGCCACTTCCCACCAAGAAAGGCGTGCTGGTTTCAGAATTCTAAAGTCAGATGGAAGAACAAAACCCAACCCAAAAGTTTCATCCAACAGCCTGTACAGAAAAAGGAACGTTTTCAGTAATTATGACATTCCCCATTAGAGACAACAATTTTCTCTGGACCTGCCAGAGTAGTACTGATTGTTAGTCCTTAACGTGTAGTACTAAAATAGAAGAGATTTCCCTTTTATCTGCCAGTCCCCAGGGAAGAGAAGTTAAGTTTCAGCTCGTATTCAAGCTCCAACCAGAATATCAAGTCTTGAGGCAGCTCCCCAGCCCAGATGGGCAGACAGCTTCAAATTCTAGCACTAACAAAGCAAAGCAGAGCCCAAATTTACACACCAAACTTTCTTCCCCTTATCCCTACTGATGAAAGAGAGAAGAGATAGCCTTCTTTAGAAACATGATGGGAACAGGAAAACTCCACCATACCCCACCTCCTACTTTCATCCCTGCGAGCAACCTGATCATCCTTCTACAAACAGAGATCAAAACCTCCACTCACATGTGTGTATCATCAAAGAACATCCAGATCTCTGTCCCTTTCCAGTTCTGACAGTCTTGTTCTGTTGCAATAGGAAAACTCAACACTTGATCACAACTAAAAAACACTGGTCCAGTACTGCACTTCTAGCAGAAGGAGCCATTCGATGTTTCAAAGTATACAAAATATCCACAAAATGCCCATGTAGATGGGAAGGAAAAGGTCATCTGACTCCTAAAAGGTGTATCCTTCCTGACTTAAAACTCCTAAGCAGCAATTCAAATCCAGAAATTAGGTTACACCCTTCTTTCTGTAGACATGTTTATTATCATAGATGTTCAATTTTGTTTAAATTCAGCTCAGTCAGGGCAATCCACGGGCATCAAACCAAGCTACGATACCTTTTTTTTAAAATAAAACCTGGTTTTGTATCAAACATGAAGAATGTTCAATCCCACTTAACCAAGATCTTCACTCCAGGAGTACTCTTTCACAAGTTTCCATGAACATTGCCTAAAATTCCCTTCTTTCAGGTGTGCCAGTTCCCAATTCTAGCACCTTTCAGTTTCACTGGTTATCCCTCAGGACACCAAGTTTGCCTGTAATAGAACTGAGCACAAGGTATACAGCAATTATTTGGAGAAAGAATCTAAGTGCATAGAAAGAGACATTCCCTTCTCCCTTCTGCTGTGCCAAAATATTGCAGTATGAGACTATCAACATTTTAATGAGATCAAAAAACCTCCGTGCTTACATTTACGCCTAAATCTCACTGGAGCGAGTGGGAGTAAACACCTAACTCTTCCCTGGGACACTCTAGCATTGCTGTCAATATTTTAAAATCAAACAAAAAATACTGGCAAAACTAATAGGAACCTGGCACAGTTGTTATCTACAGTTGTTAGCTACATAAACCACTGCAGAATAAATGAAATATCTAGATGACCAAGAGCACTCAAGAATACTTCCTGGAATGTAATACTGAAATTGTGATGGCATGAACTCAGAGTTGCACTTTACAATTACCATCCTGTAACACCCAGCTCCTGTATACTTTTTTCAAGTATTACCTGTTGAGGTGACTGAGCCAGCGATTGTGATGGCTGAGGAGTCAAGAAGCCCCAGAATAGGAGAGGCCTGCGGGTGGACCAATTCCGAGGTTTTAGAACACCCCCTAAAATCATGGTGTGAAAGGAAAAGCCTCTCCCATGAGACTTTGTGGTGCTATGCAGACTTGGCCTGTCTGAATGGCTTGTTACCCGGCGCACCCCCAGGCCTTCCCCATTGGCTCCCTTTTCCTAGTCCCGCCTTTGTACCGCCCCCGTGCCCTCGGATCACTGGTCCCTGATGCTTCCCCTGCTTCGGTACAAAAACCCTGGGACTGCTGGTCTCCCTTGACAGCAGGATGCAATAAACAAATGCCATGCGAGAGAGCCTGCCTGACTCTTTGCCTCTGGTCACGCTGAGCTATCCAGCCTGTGTGTGTGTGAGAGTCCGTGCCTTACAGCCGCGCGGGTGAAAGGAGTGCGCTTGCTGGAGTGCTGTACCGCACCCACCGCAATGATTCCTTGCCAGGGACGTTCCAGGGAAACGCAGCTACCCTTCTCGAACCCCACGCTGTCTGAATGGCTTGTTCCCCGGCGCCCCCCCAGCCCTTCCCCATTGGCTCCCTTTTCCTAGTCCCGCCTTTGTACCGCCCCCGTGCCCTCGGATCACTGGTCCCTGATGCTTCCCCTGCTTCGGTACAAAAACCCTGGGACTGCTGGTCTCCCTTGACAGCAGGATGCAATAAACAAATGCCATGCGAGAGAGCCTGCCTGCCTCTTTGCCTCTGGTCACGCTGAGCTATCCAGCCTGTGTGTGTGTGAGAGTCCGTGCCTTACAGCCGCGCGGGTGAAAGGAGTGCGCTTGCTGGAGTGCTGTACCGCACCCACCGCAATGATTCCTTGCCAGGGACGTTCCAGGGAAACGCAGCTACCCTTCTCGAACCCCACGCCTTGCGTTAATTACCTGCAATCTCCCTCTGTCTCCAAAGCAATCCATCTCCAGAACAAAACATCACAGTACCTCTATCTCTTTTGTGTGTACCCTCCCCATTTGGCAACACCTCAACAGCCAATTCAGAGCTCCAGTGCCCACACGGGTTCAGGAAAGCAAACTGTCTGGCCATCTGGTTTCTCTAACACAGTCCTTCAACCATCCCTGGCCTTCACTAGCTTACTGCTCACCTACTTCCATTCACTGACTTCACCTTCTTCAACTTCCACGATTTTTAAATTATTACTACTTTTAAATCTTTCGGATCACTAGGTCTCTGACATATTTGGCTGAGAATTGGACAACCTACACAAACACCATAGCACTGACCTATTTTCACAAAAAACTGCTGACACATCCCACCCTCAAAAAATAAAAAGGGAACTGTTTGATGTTATAACAGACATTTCAGAACAGCTCCACTTCCCACTTACTGATTCACCTTACCCTTTTCATTAACTGGCTTGTGAGGTTCTGTAGTGTGTTCACAGTGTATGTCTTGATAAGGTGCATAGCTTTAGAAAGGCATTGTTTAAACTTAGTCAAATATACAGGATAGTCTTTAAAATTTGGCTGAAAGAAAGAAAGAAAAAAATCCATTTTAAATAGAAACAGTCAAAAATTTGTCAAAACTTAAAATATTCATATAACTAGCTAGCTTGTACAAACTAAAAGCTGTATTTTATAAAAATTAAGCAGAATAATAAGTATATTCAACAAAAATTTCCCAAGTTTATAAAGCACCATCCTTAACTTCTTCCTGTATTTGGCAGAGAAAACTTTTTATAGGAAAAAAACCATTAACAAGGTATGAACACATGAAGGCGATTTAACTAAAATTAATACAGAATTACTTACATGTGATGAAATATATGCAATACAATCATCAAGTTTAGCCAGCATGGGAATGAATCCTTCACTGTTCACGGACAGCGTAGGGGAATTCAATTTCTTTGGAAAACAAGACAAGGCATCATTGTAAGGAACCTAAGCACATTACTGCTGGTGAGTACGTTCAAAAGACCAGTACACTTTCATTTTCTAAGACTATTAACAACGAAATCATACTTACAGTGTTGATGTTTTCCAGCTCATTAAAGTAAGAAAGTTTTTGCTGGATGTTTTCAGCCAGGTCAACAAGTTCTGACTATTAAAGAAACAATAAATAAAAGAAAATCATCAACCTAGCAAGTAGCTTAAATACATATATATATATACATGTGTTTATAATATTATTAAGCCTCCCTTTCAGCTCTCAGCACACACCATTGTCAAACAGCTCCAAGTAACTTGCAACTAATTAAGTACAACAAAAGATGCAGAATACAGCAGTGTTTGCTCTCCCTTACCAGAAACTGACATAATAGTTTCAGTAGTACTTAAGATAATATACTCTACAGGTTTGTCAGTATCCCACAGACAATGCTGCATACGAACAGCAGTGCTGCCATCAGTATTATGGAGAAATCCTGTATTTCAGGACTGGAGTCTTAAAAAGCTCTCCCTTATCCAGTCTGACTAAAAAAAACGTTTATTTGTATCACTGTTGCAGCAGTTCATGAAGAAAAAGAAAATTATCTGGGAAATAAGCTCGCAACTTTGAAGATCTTGCAGTAACCAGCTCAAAAAACTTCTGCCAGTGACATGAATTATTAATTCCAGTACAGTTTGCACTTGTCAGGCATCGGTTACAAAAGCTGCCCTCGGCTAGCTTTCCTCATTAACGCATATACTGAGACATACTGAACATTTTTCCAGAGCCTGACACCCCAGTTGCAGGTGAAACACACCCAAAAAAATCAGGTCCAAAGCAAATGGAGGAATTGTTACCACAGCTGACGTTTTTCCAGCCCAAGAAAAATAAACCTGCATTTAAGATGTCTTAGCAGTTCCCAGTAATTCTCCTGTCAAAGATTACCTGCTCTTTCAAAAGCTGTTCACAGGCCTCATGCAGCGTTCCTGTCTTTGTGGACACAAAAAGATACTGTTTTTGCAGTGACTCCAGGTGCTGAAGGGCACTATTCACATCATTCAAGATAGCATCACACTGCTCCTGAAAGCCAGACAAGTAATCCCTCATCTGTCTAGAAAAAGAGAATCAACAGATAACAGAAGTAAAATTTCCCTTTCTGTATTTGCAAATCCAGCTGCCTGCAGGGACACTGCCACCACTTTTCTCTCTCTAGGAATAAGAGATCATTTGCATCAAGCAAGAGTGCACAACAAGCAGATGTTTCATCACCTGAGAAATAACAGAGCTGAAGGTCTGGAATAGCCACTCCATTTCCCTGACATTCCTTATAGCAAGCCTGCCTAGAAAGCAGCAGCTTGCACCACAGCTGGCCTGGAGCATGTGAATACTGGCTAAATGGGCAAACATAGAGACTACTGCAAGCAGCCAAATTCTCCCTGCCTTGCTCCCAACAGGGTCTCTTCTATACAATTTTCAGTTTCCATTTAGAAATTACTTTTTCTCTCCTAAAGTAGCTGAAATTATCTAGAGGATTCAAAACTTACTGTGAGGATTGAAAGAGGCTTAGATGAAATACATCCTGTGTCTAATGTCACCAAATTAGTCTAAGGCTCAATGCAGGCAAAACCTCTAAATGATAACTAAATGTTATGTCAAGCATTTGGCTTATCTAAAGCATCACTAAAAATTAATTACTCTTGGATGTCAGCTCAAACTTCTGAGTTCTACTTTACCACTTATGAAGCTGCAAGTGAAACAATTCCCTGTATCCATGTGCAACAGGCAAAGAACTTATTTTCCTCCTGCACCTTTGGCCTCCTGCAGACAGTTGCATATTGGCCATCCTACAAATCACTGTGCATCCATGGCACACTTGAGCACCTGTGTGCACCATTATGAACATGTCAACTGACAAAGTGCAAGCCTGCTACCGTATTTAGGTTCTTCATGGTCATATCACAGGATCAGTACATGCCTCACCCTCTGCTTTTAGAAGTCACATGTCCTCAAATGTCAGAGCAAAAGAGGAAGAAACAGCCCAAAGAAAAGCAGAGGAAAAACAAGAGGGAATACAGCAGCATCTCTTTGTGGCCAAGGGCAAGTTTGTGAAGTCTCAAAACACAAGCCCGTTTCCATAAAAGTCACCAGCAGATCTAGCTAAGCCATTCAGCTGTACTTCAGACTTCCAAGGAGTAACTGTCAAAGTCAGTGGGAAGGGGTTCTTCTGAGCCCGATGGGAAAGTCAGACAAAAATAGATGAGAATGGCAAGACTCAAAACTGGAGTTGAGAAAAGTGTCAAGGAATGCAGGGAATGCAGATACAGAATCACAACCATAGTCACTGGCGAGCCAAAGGGTGAGAACAGAAATGACCACCAGCCACATCTGCTTACACAGTCTTGCCCACAGAGGAGGCCATTCCAACAGCAGCAGCAATTGAAAAAGCATAGGAAAGCTCTTAGATGGCCTTTGCCTACAGCCCTGTCTCCAGGCCAAAACTAATTTCCATCTGTCTAAATATACTGGGCAGTTCAGACGGAAATCTGCATCCCCTTTAACTGCTCTGCCACCTGGGCAATGGCCTTCAATGTGGGAGTGAGGCACATGGCCTTGGAAAGCTTCAGCAGCTCCAACACATTCCCCCATTCCCCACCAGCTAAATGTGAACACGTGCTAACATTAATTGACAAGATGACGTCCTTCAAGGGTGGAACTGCTTATAGTGAAAGGAACTGAGGAAGAACACGTACCTATACTTGGCACCTTCATCTTGATCCATCTGTGTTTGCACCTGAGCAAACCAGGAGAAGAACTAGAAGAGATTTTATGGTGAACAATATAGATATCACATGCAATCAATTTAAAAAAAAAATCAAATCTATGATCTATGAAATGAAGATGAGCTTTTGTTAAAAACAGAGCTGTTTCAGAATTCAATTATTAATCTGGGAAACAAATTCCTCACTGAATTATTCCAACTGAAATATTCCGTTCTATTCCTTCACTACGTTAAAGTGGGAAAGACTGAATTCAATCTGGCTTTATTTGCACAAGAACAAGGGTATCACATTAGAAAGTGGGGGTTCTTCCACTTTAAGAGGAACAGCACTTTACTGAACACATATTCTCACGTTAGACTCCACTCCAAATGGAAAAAGTACCTGTCACTTAAGAGCTAAGACTTCAGTGATGTTTTTCCCCCAAGTTCCCCCTTATGCATCTTGAAAATGGCCCAAAAGATTTAGCAAACCCACCAAAAGCTAAGCAAGACACACAGAAACTAATCTCTGAAGATTACTGCATCTCGGAGGTTATTGAGCATCACTTACCTGCTGTGCGGTTTCAATTCTTTCATCCTCCATCCCTAGTGCTGCAAATCCCTTCAAAAGGACATCCTCTGTGGATTCTGGCACCGCAGCTGTCAGCAGAACAGGCAGTGACTGGGACGTCAGGCTGCACAAGTCCTCAATGGGAAGCTGCTCACAAAACACCACAAACTTTGGTCAGATAACTCACTGAGAATTAGTATGTGCAGCTCACCTATAAAGCAATCCAAAGCAATATGATGAGAAAATTACAAGCATCTACTTTTGAAGAAATAAATGCAATGGACATTTTATCTATCAATATAATAAGCACAGAATCATTAAGTTTAGAAAAAAAACTCTGAGATCACCGAGTCGCACCATTACACCAACAACTACAACATCTATACATTTAGAAACATCACACAGGAACTGTCAAAATTTTTTTGCCAGATATTCAAGGAAAATTCAAGACTGCTGCCATAATTTATTCGGAAGACAAGGAATAGCTCTGCTCAACAGGAATTATTTTTTAGCCACAATTATTTTGTTTAAGCAAGAAAAACATGGAAAAAACTAACTTGAGATAAATTTTACTTAAGTATGACTTGAGACTATTAATTAGCCTATATGGAAGAAATTAATTCAAGAAAAAAAATACTGTTATATACACTTAACTAATATAATACCCTCTTTAATTACATTATGATGGATTGTATGTTTTGTGGGAATATCAGTAGGGTAAAAACAGAAAACACTGCTTAACTACAAATTTGTATCTCTCTAGAAAACAATGTGTTTAGTAAAATATTCCCTGCCTGGTAATACTAGTCCAGCAAAGAAAGAACCATCAGGATTTCAACTATTTGAGAAAAATTACCCCATGTTGTCCAACTTCCACACACCTCTCCACCCCGCCCCCCAAAACAGGGCTGACCCTCGCAGAGGGTTTCTCTCATGTCTAACACAGAGGGAAACGTGAGTCCATCAGAGCCCACTGCTTCAGGACAGCTGGGATATCACTGTCCCAATTCTCTGAAGAACTCAATGTCTTGGCTTTGCTGTTGTCCTCTGGCAAATACAGTACCTGCCTTGTTGCAAAGCTGGTTTAGATCCTTAAGAACATCCTCTGATAGCAGGACATCCTTCTACAATCAGTTTGGATGCCTGCCAATATTTACTTTTTGCATACTGCTTACACAAAAAAAAAGAAAGCAGGAAGGATTAAATGAGACAGGTGCATTTGAGGAAGGAATTGCTTTATACTCTCCCTTTTGCAGTTCTGAGCTTTCAGATGCGGAGAGCCAACTTTGTTGATTTTATGGCACTGTATCTTTAACTACAATCCTGTTTAAATACAAACCCTCTCCTGAAGAGTGCAGTTAGGAATGCAAGCATTCTGTTCCACCTCCCTTTGTAGACAAGTGAGGACTCATAAATAATCACCCGCTCAGAGTGTGGAATTTTATACAGTGGGAATACTGTATACTTATATCACATCCTCTGTGGTGCTGACAAATTATTAAGCTTTTAACCACTATTCCTGGCTCTCTTCAGTTCATTCGAGTCTGCAAGTCGTACCAGGAAATAACACTGGCGCCAGCAGCTATGCATTGGTAAGGCTCAACTTAGGAAGACCAAAAGAATGAACTCCACGACTAAAGCTCCCAACTTTACGAGGACAAATGCTGGTGGACTGAGGGAAGCAGCGAGGGCAGGCAGAGAAAGCCCGTGAATTCCCAGGGGAAAGCTCCCACCGCTGCCTACAAACCCCTGCAAGCCAGGGCGGGCGGGCGGCACGAGGCTCCTCGGGAAGGCTGCAGGAAGAGTGAGCCCTCCCGACGGAGGTGAAGAGGCTGGGGACGCGGCTGTGGGCGCGACTTACAACGCAAAACGCTACTGAGCC
>NW_008238132.1:5515657-5516376 GCF_000691975.1 Corvus brachyrhynchos | reverse complement strand
GAATAGCTTGGAAAAGACCTCGGATCGTCGAGTCCAACCTGTGACCCAACACCACTATGTCAGCTAGACCACCACACTGAGTGCCACGTCCAGTCTTTCCTTAAACACCTCCAGGGACAGTGACTCCACCACCTCCCTGCGCAGCCCATTCCACTGTCCAGTGACCCTTTCTGAGAGGACATTTCCCCTTATGTCCAACCTGAACCTCCCCTGGTACAGCTTGAGGCTTTGTCCTCTCATCCTGGTGCTGGTTTCCAGGGAGAAGAGACCGACCCCAGCTGGCCACACCCTCCTTTCAGGCAGTTTTAGAAATGATAATGTCTACCCTGAGCCACTTTTCTCCAGGCTGAACAACCCCAGCTCCCTCAGCTGCCCCTCCTCATAGGACTTGTGCTCCAGACCCTTCACCAGATCCATTGCCCTTTCCTGGACACGTTCCAGCACCTCAATATCCTTCCCGAAGTGTGGGGTCCAGAGCTGGACATAGCACTTGAAGTGCAGCTTCACCAGTGCCAAGTACAGGGGCACAATCCCTGCCCTGCTCCTGCTGGCCACTCTATTGCTGATACAGGCCAGGATGCCATTGGCCTTCTTGGCCACCTGGGTACAGCTGGCTCATGTTCAGACACTGTTGACCAGCACCCCCAGGTCCTTTGCTGCTGGGTCACTTTCCAGCCACTCTGCCCCTGGTAGCACTGCAGGGAGTGTTGTGGCCGAAG
>NW_008238132.1:5500894-5515329 GCF_000691975.1 Corvus brachyrhynchos | reverse complement strand
GTATGTTGTGTCCGTTGGGGCTTAGCAGTTAATTTCAGTCCATCTTGTCCAGCTACCCCTCTCCAGCACTGGTACAGTGCAGTTACTATCACTCCAAACTGGCAGATTCCTCATCCCCCTCAGAGCTAGTCCATCATATGTGTTCTACCACACATGATCTCCAGAAAGCCACTCTGGTTACAAGTGTGAGAAACTTACTCTGTTGCTACACAAAACTAAGCTGATTAATCTGTTTCAGACCAAGCAGTTTCTGTAACAGAGAGGGAAAATAGTCTTGCTGTTTAAGATATGCCAAAGAACAGCAAAAACCTATGGTCAGTGCCTGTTATTCCGCCACAAGTGACAGAAACACAAGCTTTTAACTACAGCAACTTTAGTGTGCCTTGGCCAAATAACCAGTAACATGGGACAGCTCAATGCCAGCAACAGCTTTCCTTTGTTAATCACCTTGAAGTATTTGAAACTTCCCACCACTGTTTGAAAATTAGAAACTGAAAGCAATTCTAGAGTCATCACACTTTACATTTTAATACTTTTAATAGGCTTGAAAATGTAAAACATATACTTTGCTTACATAGTGTACAAAAGTATTTACAGATTTTTTGGGGGCAGCGGCGTCACTGGCACGGGGGAGAGAAATGCGTCACGAGGGGCGGCCGGCCGGGATGGCGCCCCCTGGTGCCTGGGAGGAGTGCCGGCGGCTGCAGCGCCCCCGCGTCCCCAGGGGATCCACAGGATCACAGACTCGCTTGGAAAAGACCTCGGATCGTCGAGTCCAACCTGTGACCCAACACCACTATGTCAGCTAGACCACCACACTGAGTGCCACGTCCAGTCTTTCCTTAAACACCTCCAGGGACAGTGACTCCACCACCTCCCTGCGCAGCCCATTCCACTGTCCAGTGACCCTTTCTGAGAGGACATTTCCCCTTATGTCCAACCTGAACCTCCCCTGGTACAGCTTGAGGCTTTGTCCTCTCATCCTGGTGCTGGTTTCCAGGGAGAAGAGACCGACCCCAGCTGGCCACACCCTCCTTTCAGGCAGTTTTAGAAATGATAATGTCTACCCTGAGCCACTTTTCTCCAGGCTGAACAACCCCAGCTCCCTCAGCTGCCCCTCCTCATAGGACTTGTGCTCCAGACCCTTCACCAGATCCATTGCCCTTTCCTGGACACGTTCCAGCACCTCAATATCCTTCCCGAAGTGTGGGGTCCAGAGCTGGACATAGCACTTGAAGTGCAGCTTCACCAGTGCCAAGTACAGGGGCACAATCCCTGCCCTGCTCCTGCTGGCCACTCTATTGCTGATACAGGCCAGGATGCCATTGGCCTTCTTGGCCACCTGGGTACAGCTGGCTCATGTTCAGACACTGTTGACCAGCACCCCCAGGTCCTTTGCTGCTGGGTCACTTTCCAGCCACTCTGCCCCTGGTAGCACTGCAGGGAGTGTTGTGGCCGAAGTGTAGGACCCACACGTGGTCTGGCTGAAGCTCCAGGCAGAGGCAGCCCCGCTGCACTCCCAGGCAGGGACCACCCCATCCACGGCTCTCGCAGGGACAGCAGTAGTCAGTCTGGAAGCTGACTCAGTCCTTCCATTCCCCAGAGCTTTCATTCCTGAGGCAGCAGAGGCCATTATCTTTGGTTTGTTTTTAGTTTTTGTGAACTTAAATCTTTTATCATTACACACTAAATCCTAACTAAAGCACATCAGAATTAAAGAGGTTGAAAAGAACTGGAGGTATTCACTGTAATAGTCTCAACTGAGGTCCTGAACTATTATTTCACTATTTTGTTGCCGTTGGGGCTTAGCAGTTAATTTCAGTCCATCTTGTCCAGCTACCCCTCTCCAGCACTGGTACAGTGCAGTTACTATCACTCCAAACTGGCAGATTCCTCATCCCCCTCAGAGCTAGTCCATCATATGTGTTCTACCACACATGATCTCCAGAAAGCCACTCTGGTTACAAGTGTGAGAAACTTACTCTGTTGCTACACAAAACTAAGCTGATTAATCTGTTTCAGACCAAGCAGTTTCTGTAACAGAGAGGGAAAATAGTCTTGCTGTTTAAGATATGCCAAAGAACAGCAAAAACCTATGGTCAGTGCCTGTTATTCCGCCACAAGTGACAGAAACACAAGCTTTTAACTACAGCAACTTTAGTGTGCCTTGGCCAAATAACCAGTAACATGGGACAGCTCAATGCCAGCAACAGCTTTCCTTTGTTAATCACCTTGAAGTATTTGAAACTTCCCACCACTGTTTGAAAATTAGAAACTGAAAGCAATTCTAGAGTCATCACACTTTACATTTTAATACTTTTAATAGGCTTGAAAATGTAAAACATATACTTTGCTTACATAGTGTACAAAAGTATTTACAGATTTTTTTTTTTAATTAAAGCACAGAAACAGTTGTAAGGGTAAACGCTGCACCTCAGCATAACCCTATATATAGAAAACATTGTACCTAGGAAAGAAAGTGCCTTGTGCATTTAAAAAACCCACTTGTGAACTAAAAATTACTAATTCTAAGTGATTATAGCAATTTTGAAATAACAATGAAACTCCTTTAAGTGGAATGCATGATTCTATGAAAAATGTGTAAAAGATTAACACAAGGCCACAAAAATCCAAAGCTATGCATCCTCCTTTGCTGCCCTCTGTAAACACAGAGGATCCATCCTACAACTTGCATCTCACACATTCCTTTTTCCTGGAATTCAACTGCAGCACTTAATAATAATCTTGATGTAACTGTTTAGTTAATGGCCCTGAAGTTTTGATATACCTTTAAGCCTAAAGGTAACGTTTATAGAAGCTGTGTTTGATTTCTACATCAAGTGTTTCCTTGCATTTAAGAGCAACTTGAGCCTCTTTGGTATATGAAAGTGTTCACTAGTTCTGACCTTGGGTATCTTTTTAGAGAAGGAAATCAGTATTTATAGTAGATTCACTTTTGGGACCATTGGCTCTTGTCACACAGGCACCTATGTGACAGAGCCTGACTGCTCAGTGTAAAACTTGCACCTTTCAGATGACACCTAACAGCCAGTAACCAGTAGTTCTTCCCAAGGACAGAAGAGGCATGGAAAGTTTCTCTGCAAGATCAGCAGATGGGCATGAACTTGTTTGAACTTCATTCCTACTTGCAATTTACATATGAATATGTTGAAGAATCACTTATGCTGAAATCAAGAATTATACATTGGAAGAAAAAAAACCCAACTTTCTTTAAGCTATGCAAAGCTGTCAACTGTAGCAACCACACTTGCTAATGAAGCTGGATTATTCCCAGCAAATTATGCAGACATCTCAGGACTTAGAACACAGGAAAGCTTCAAAACCAGAAGCAGATTTTATACCGCAGTAGTTATTCTGCCAACCTGAAAGCTGGCAAAGATGTCTTGTGACACTTCCAGTTGACTGGAAGCTTTAAGCTATTACAATCAAATTGTATACATTTCTGAAAGCAGGAAAAGCCCAGCTCCGTGGTTCTGCTTATCTTCCCTTACAAAAATATTTTTTCCTTTACAGAAATCTTTTTTCTTTCCTTCCTTTATGGAAATATATGGAAATACAGAAGAAAAAACCTGTTCTTTGACTCTTACATAACACTGTGCTTTGAGACTCAGATGCACAAAGTTGCATTAAAGATCCTTACATTCAAGAACATCGAAACAGTTGACAGAAGGTATTCCACCATGTTTGGTTCAGTCTGAAAAACAGTGCACATCATCCACTGAATCATGTGCACAAGCCATGGTTACAGGAGCCAGTTTGCCTTGAAATCACTTCCAGGTTCTTCTCACTCAGTCTTGCAGTGACCTCTTCCTTTGGCCAGCAGTTCAGACAATAATGAGCAAGTACTCAAGACAAATTGCACATAGCTCAGACAGTACATTAACAGAATTCTGTACACAGCTCAGCATGTCAGGCATCCAATTTCTTCAGCTGTTCATATGTCAGAAAGAACTGACACAGTTGTTAAGGAAAACTGCTTCCTGTTCAAGCAGTGAAAACTGGACACTTCACTACCAAAGGTCAGCTGCATCTGTGTGAAACTGTGTTCCACTCCTTGTTCCTTCCTATGCCATGCTGCAGGTTGGCTACTTTTTTTACACAATACTAGGCAGAACAATGAAACTTGCTTTAAGGCTGGTGATACAACTTACTATCCTATCCTTTTTTCCTCAGGATCTTAAACCCAGGACTGAGGAGGCAGGACAATGCTGCAAAAGCACTTAAGAGTCTTTACTCACTTAGCTGTGATGGGCTAAAGAATGTTTGCTTATTGAAAAAAAATTACTACCAACCCACTTCCCAAGGCTCTGATCAGCTGGCTCTTGAAACAAAGCCAGAATTGTGAGACTAAGATAAACACAAAGATTGCATCAGTAACTGCTTACAGTTTCCCCAGTTCTGGAAATAGCCACCATTCCTAACTCACCTGGTCAATTCTGTTTAAAACTAGGCTCAAAACAAAGGAAATTGGCAGGTATGAAATTGGAAGAACAGAAAATTATTTTGCAAGATCATATTTTTTTATTCACTCTGTGTGAATCACAAATTCAATCTGACTGGAAGCAGTTGACTAAAAAAAACCCAAAAACTGTCAACTGCACAATTTTCCATTCATAAAAAAAAAAGGGAATATCTGTGCTGATATGACATTTCCCACACTGAGTAAATCTGTAAAAAACAATACTTGCTGTTGTATGGCTAACTTAGCTTTGCACACCTGTGGAAAGGATACAATAATATTCCAAGGACCAAGTCTTAACCAGTTTGGCCAAAATCCTTTATACAGAGCAAAAAAGCCTTCATTCTTCCATGTCTAGGAAAAAAACCAAACAAACCCACATAACAAGAATACACTTATATAATTCTTTTTTAGTGAAAAATTCAGACAGCATCTCTGCTAACAAGACAAGGGGGTGGCTTAGTCATGTAACCTTAATTTAATCTTATTTTCTGACAGGACAAAAAGCACATTTCACTAGATAAAACCAAGATTAGTAATGCCTGCAGCATTATCTGGCAGGTAAAGCTGCAGTCTGTATCACTCAGTACTCAACATAGATTGATCCAAATTGCATTTCTGGACTTGCCCCCCCCCCCCCCCCCCCAAAAAAAAAAAACCACCAAACCAAAACACCACACCAAAAAAACCAAACACAACCCCAAAAAAGCCTTGCAAAGTGCTGCCTGTAAACCTGCAGTTCACATTTGGCAGCCCCTTGAAATTTGCTGCATGTAAACCTGTAGCTAACATTAGGCAGTCCCTTGAAATATTTCAGTCTCCTTTATGGACCTCACAATTACACTGGACAATGTGACTTGGACTGCTCAGTTAACAGTTGGACACCAATAGCTTACTATCCATTCTTCTCCATGTAAAAGGCCATCATGGTCCCACCTCATACCAAATTTAGAGACTTAAGAAATCAAATCAAAGTAATCAAAATCAGAGGCTAACCTTGCCTCTGGCTGCACTAGCCTTTCCATTATGCAGTAAGCAACATAGAAAACCATCTGTTCCAGACGATCTTGTTCTTCAAGGACTGACCTATGAAATGATAATATCCTGTCAGCCTGACATAGTATAAAGCTGAGCAAGATAGAGTGCTGCTGAGAGCCTTCCTCTCCTCATCCAAGGCCCCAAAGGAAGCAAGGTTCTGCAGGAGACACTAACTTTCTTCCTGCCTTTCTGTCAAGATAGTTGATACTTTTCACACCGAGTGCATTACTGACAGCATAGTCCTTTTGAGCGTTATGGAAAAAAGCGTATTTAAGTTCTTAGGGAAAACAGAACAATTTTGGGCTCTACAGCAAAACCACTGCTGGTGGCAGCAGTTTCCATTTGTGATGATACATGAACTACTTACCTGTAACAAGCAATCCAAAGTGCCCTTGTAGACTGAGTGTCCCCCATGTTGTTGGCTTTTCTGATTCATCATGCGTGTTCTTACAACATCAACTGGGTTGGATGCAAGGGCTCCAGCTAACCCACAAAGAAAACTGGAACTAATAAAAGAAGGGTTTAATGAAATCTGATCTAACACACAGATGCACAAGAATTTCCCCTTCCCAGGAAATTCACACAATAATAATGACTGTTTAATGCTTTTAGAAAGAATTAAATCAGCTAATGGATGCAGAAAGTTACTTTTCATTTACTATAAACGCATAATTTTGAAGATTTGCTATACAGCCCTTATATACAGTATGCTTGAAAAGATGTTTGTGCCCCTGGGGATAGTATTTGACTAACTTTCATCTAACCTTAACTTGCACAGTTGAATGATTCAGTCCACCCACAAAACAAGTTTCCATATTTCAAAAGAACATTAAATCCAAATGCTAAGTAAAATTAGCTTCCATGCTACCATTTGAGATATTACATTAAAAATTATAAACACATCAAAAGTATATTTACATCTAGACATATTAACATGATAGAAAAATCAAAATACTCATCTCCCCTATTGCAAGAACTAACCAATCATGAGCTATACAACCAGTTAAACAAACTTACAGGAAGTGAGTATATACTGTATCTCCCATATATCCAGACATAATTATGTGCTTTTTAGTAAGGTCATACACTGGCAGTTCCACTCCAACAACAATAGCAGCCCTTTGTGCTGTCAATGATACTCCCTGGCAAAAGAAAGGATATAGCTGAAGTTTAAAGTCAACCTTTGTGCACTGTTAGAAAAGCCAAGCTCTTATAATACAAAGCAAAACACCACAAATGCGTTAAGAACATTGCAAATTCAAGTGAGGCTAATTAGTACAAGTCTTAGAAGTATGAGCTCCAAAACCACAAATTTAAAATAACAGATAAATCACTTCTCCACACAAAATGGCAACTTCAGATCCTTTATTTTCTATCTCTGCTTAACATCTCAATTCTTGCATCAACAGTCAGCTAAAACCTCAAAACCAGTGTTCCTTTGCTGCTAGCTGAAAAACTGAGAAAGTAAGAAGAATGAACAGAAAACTTTGTGAGAAAAGCACACTAATAGAAAAGCATTCATATTTCCCAGCTGTTTCAAAACAAGTGTCCATTTTGGGTCTTCAGTTGTTATACAGTCATTGACTATAACTGGCCCAAGAGACAACCTGTAAGACTGAGTAAGAGAATTCCTGAGCTAGAGGGGATGCTCTTTAGCTCCTCTGCTTCCAAGTGTTCTTTAGGATATGTTTTAAAACAGACAGAGCATACAGTTAGAGAGGTGTCATGCCATTGAGAGGTTCAACAAAGGGTTGTTGAACTATTCCTAGAGACAGTCACCCTAATTGAAGCCTACATTTGTCTTCCCTCTCCTAAGTGGCAACTAATCCATGCACACAAGACTTCACCAAAAAGCACTGAGACACCAGCAGTGAAGCAGTCATGACAAATGACAGACATTACATCCTCCATATTTCAGCTGAGAACACTGTAGGAATACATGAAATTCTGAGCAAGGAAGTGTAGTTGAAGTGTAAGACACAGTCCAAAAAATACTTGCCTTCCATAATCCTTTAGTGCCTTCCTTTTGGTAGATCTGTATGAAGTTACCCATCATTCCTCCTTGAATCATATTACCTTGGGCTTGCATTCTGATCTGAGATTCATTTGAAGATACAATTAAAACATAAATACAACCAATAAAATAATAAAACTATATTAAACTACTAAGTTACAACTGCAAGTAGTGAAGTCAATTTCTCTTTGAATACAAAGCAAGAGCTGACATTATCACAACCATGGTGCAATCTTTTTGCCTTAACTATCCAAATGCAGCTGCTAATTTTGAACAAGTATGTGGTACAATTCTTAGCTGCATTAAGTCACTTCTATTTCTGTATTGGGTACACTCCTCCATTTAGATAAGACTGGCAGATGGGTTCTGCAGGACGTTCTTTGCAGTGCTCTCACAGGAACATGTTGACATGAAAGGTTAAAAAGATTAATGTTTCAGCCACTGAGAACCAGAATCTTCAACCCTGTAGATTTATAAGAACATCCTTAGGAACCTGCCAAGGTAACTTCCAAATACAAGTTGTCAACAAGCAACTTGCCACAGGGACATAATTTTAGGAAGTAACTAATTGAAGCCACACTTGAAATACAAGCTTATGTTTGAAATGCCACTACATAACCACACTAGCACTATGAAGGATTAAGCTTTTTAGTGGCTTCAGAAAAACAGTTTTCTTGACTTCCTTTTCATTAGGAGCAGCTGTGTAAGTCACAAGCTCCAGTTTTGTAAGATTAATACCATCAACCCTTCCAAGTAGCCTACTATCATTAAGCTAACAGATTCTTGAAGATTGAAGAGGTGGTTGTTTCACTAATTCACTTTAAATGACTGATGCTGGAACGCCATTTCCTTGGAACACAGATTTGCAAAGCCTCTCTACAGTGTTAAGGAATCATACAGTACAACAAGTAGCATTCACTGGAACTCTTCCCTCTGAATTGATCTTCACCTATTTTGAGCTCTAGAAACATCCTAGTGTAATAGTGTTACCAAGAAGTACAGATGAAATATGCAGTGTGGCTTCCACACAAACACTACAGCAGGAAAGTTATTCTCTCCCCACACTCAGAAAACTGTGGATCCAACTGCCTCCCCAACCTTCACTTTCCTCATGTGTACTTCCAAATAATTAGTATGGACCAGAAGGAGGTTCCAAGAATTCAGGATGTTACTGATTTTTTAGAAGCTAAGAGATAAGAATAAATATGGTTACAAAACCAATCCTATATTCATCAGGAGACTGTTTTTATTTCAGGAGAGAACAAAAACTAAAAAGACAAGCTCTACATAATTACCTTTAAGACATCTGTAGGGTTGGCAATAGAGGACGAGATTACTCCCGAAAGAATGCCACACAGAACATTCATCATGAGGGTTTCATCTATTTCACAAACAAAGAGTTTAGCTGCAGATTTACAAAGCATAAGATGCATTATGACAGGATGATGCCTCCCCTCATTTAACTTGAGAGTGCCAGTTACAGAAGCCATAAAACCCGTTCTGACGAGTTATCCTTGCTGACTCACTTTGTTGTAACTGGTATAAGGAATGTTTTCTCAGTAGCCTTGTTCAAATGCTACAGTAAGATACCAAATGGAAACAGTCAGCTTCAAGCAAATCAGTCCTCAATTAAATGGAAAATAACCACTCACCTTCTGGATGCTCAACAAACATTCTTTTTAAGCTCTGGTAAGTGCCTATTTTTAGAGTTCCATATGAAGCTTGCCGTAGCATTGCAGGTGCAATCCTGTGAAAAAAAACCAGCAATAATGTTTATGCTCAAGATCTCAAAAACTCATCAGAAAATTCTTCCTGGTGCAGAAATATCTAGCAGAGAAAGGTTTGTTCATTTAAATCGACAATTTAAACTCACTGTGAACAAAACAAGCTTTAGAGCTTTTTAGGTTTTGGTTTTTTTAAATAGAGCCTGCAAGAACATGAATGAACTGTGAAGGGATTACTGTTAGACCATGCTTCAACTTATGATCTATAAAATAGCTTGCAGGCATGTCTGAAATGTAATTCCTCCACCATCCTGCATGTTTTGAAGAAAAGCGTGCTCATTTATAAACAAAGGTTAATTCAATTTTAATTCTGAGAGACGGAACAACCATAGCAGCACTGTAGAGAATAACCTTATGATTAGCTATTTTGTTTCAAGTAGGTTTTGTTGTTTGATGGGGTTTTTTTTTAAACATGAAATGCTATTGCAGTGTGCAGCACTGAAGGTGTCTAAGCTTGGTCTTCCAACTTCCAGATTAAGGCTAATCAAATACCTTGTAATCCTGAAACCCAAAAATTCACATACAATGGGCTTATACTTATCCACAGACTGTTCATAAGCCATTGCTGCAGCCCAGTTAATCTTACCCACAGTATAAGGCTTTCAATCCTTCTTCTCTGCATATTCTGACCAGTGCATGCACCATTCCACGGTAGCGGATCTCTTTGTATTTGGCATCATTAACTTGACCTTGAACCTGGAGACGTGTTTTGGTCAGATCAATGGGGAAAGTACCTTAAAGGAAAATGAGTGAGAAAATTAATGAAGTACCTACCTAATCAAAGACAACAGAGCACATCATACAAGAACCAGGAACATTTATTATATATCATAACATATAAAAGCACTCCCATAGGAAAGAAGTCTTTCTTACCAAGACTCTCTTTTAAAGAACTTATTCACCTTCTATCACCTTGGCTCTTCTAAAGGCCTGTCAGAGGCCCTGACTACTTCCTGTGTTTACATTTCACATTCACTGTATTTTCAAGCAACATGGCATTGCCTGGTTATAATCAGCCACACTGAACAGGACTCTGCAATCCCACTCAGGTACTGAGTTTGCATGTGTATTCTGCCAACACCTTTAAAGAGGATGTCATTGAAGGCAAATAAATTCTATAGGACCTGCTACACAGACTCTGGCCTAGTATCTTAAAAAGCAGTAGCAGCAGTACCTATTTCTGTTACTGCTTTCCTGTAGCCCACTGCTATGTTATGTTCAGTTCATACTCTCCATGCTCCCCTGATGAAAGGATTCAGAAAGCATATCCATCCAAGAAAAGGATGACCTCAACATCCCATACTCACCTAAGCACTAACAGCAGTCAGGATTAACTACACCTGTTCAAGTGAGGCAAAGCTTTCGTAAATTGTTTGTCTTCCTTACAAAGCTTTTGGCATTATTGGCCATATTCAGTCAAGTCAAATAAGAGAGGTTTCAAAATCAAGTTTGCACAAGTTTCCTATCTAGAAATCCTTCCCATCCCTGGAATCATTCAAAGTCAGATTTGACAAGGCTTTGAGCAACCTGATTTAATTAAAGATGTCCCTGCTCAAAGCAGGGGGGTTGGACCAGATGACCTTCCTACCCAAACTATTCTATGAAAACAAAATAGTAGTTTTAAGTGTAATTTTACATTGCATCTACTTTTCTAGACAGACCTTGCATGCAAGCCCACCACATGCCAAATCATCTTCTGCTTCAATGAAAATTTCCTTTATTTTCATGTACGTGCATTTCAGATACGACTTTGTAAGGATGTTGATATTTTAGGGTTGCCTTTAGAGTAGGCCTAGAACATCAGATGCACTGTCTCACTACAGCAATTATCCTGTGCTGCTCACTATTGAAATTAAGTGTTCAAATCTAAGCAGCCACTGACACTCAAGAAAAGGTAATTTAAACTGCAACATAGAGACTCAGGAAAGCTAAGAGAAAAATTTACATGTTAAGAGCTTAACTTGTCTACTGCAGCAAAGCAGAAAAACTGTATCTACTTACAACCACTGTCTAGGAACACATCAAACAAACAACAAACAATAAAGCACAAAGGCAAAATATGTATAAAAGCAAGACTCACCAGGGATGAGAGTTTACAGACACAAGTGTTCTGACATTGCAACAGAGATCAGAGGAACTCTTCAGTCAGCATTAAACAAAAAATTCTATGCAATAGACCACCATATACTACTGTGTCACTGGCAGCATGGAACCAAACTTGTTTTACATAGAGACTATCCAAGTCAAGAAAACCACATCAACAGTTAAAGCAAATGCTTACCACATTCTGCAGTGATTGATGCTAAACCTCCATAGATAAAGGGCTTCCAGTTCAGTGCTGGCATTATTGGTTCCTCTTTCTGTGAAAAAGGAATATTTAACACTTATGTAGGTACATGCCATATATATACATGCTAACACCTAGGAAAAACTTGGTGCCTGGTCCATTTAAAATGGGCCTTTCAAACATGCTAAGGGTAAAAAAATATTTAATACCTTTGACAATCAGAAGAAAGACAGGAATACCATAGAAAGGCATCTGGGTTCAAATCAGTGTCCACTATGTATTTTGGCCACCACTCTCCTCACCATGAAAGGTTAAAGCAGTTTGTCTCCCAGGCACAATTTAAGGAGCACTGCAGTGAATAACCTCCAAGGATTTTCACCAAGCTAAACTAGTTTGACTACATCCTGCAGTTGAATGGAACTTTTAGGACAATCATTACAAAACTTCCTTTCTTCCAGTTACCGACATTAATTAGCATGAGCTACGCTGGTACACTTGGACAGAAAATAAGGGTGCATACACCATTTTGCTTCCATTAAGACTTATTTCTGCCACCAGGGTTCACAATATTCATTCTTGTGAATGTTACATGAAACTTGTGTCAATTAAGTGAATTTGACAAAGTAACCACAATTCATAATCAACTATGGCATATGCTTTGCAGCATGTTAAAGTAATCCAATTATATTAGAAAAGAGGTAAGAACTTCAAAACCAAACTAATCCAGCCAATACAAGATTGCCCTTCCCAAAACCAAGCAGGTCTCTCCACAGCTTATTTTTCCCCTTCCTCACAATATAAATACTTTTCATTCCCCATTTTCTGTAACATCCCCCTAAACATTGCATTCTACAGTTATTTTTGCCCATTAATTTTATGGGAAAATTTTACTTGAAAGTACTTCACTTGGCACTTACACTCCCTGTTATTCTCCTGTGCTTAATCACCCAGAGTGCCCAACTGGAAAATATCACAAATACACCAGTTACTTAGCCCTGCCTTTTGTACAGGAGAACCTTCTTCAGTCATTTCCTCTAGAAATGCCAATAATCCAGCACCTAAATGAAGTTTCAGAGTTGCAGACACTCAGCAGGGCTGAATAGTTTCTGCAGCCCCAGTTTTCTTTTTATCATCTTTACTTCATGATAAGCTACCTGATATTCTGACACACAAGGAAACAAAAGAAGCTAAAAATCACAGTTTCATATACTCAACACCTACATGCACAGAAATCCATTTACTTTTTAGACTGCTGCAAAGAACACCATTGATGGAGAAAAAACATGCAAAACAAAAAAATCCAAGGAAAAGGCAACTAAGGCCACCCCACTATACTGCCAAAAAGAGTGCAGTACAGAGGGTCTGGGCACACAGGCTTAGACCATGCCAGCTTTTCAACAAATGAGGCAGAGCCACATGGATATGACACTGTATGAGAGGGAGGCCAGTTCCAGCTCCAAGTGCCTCATAATCCTGTTCTGCCATGATTAATGGCGCATCATTTAATTAACAGAGACAAAGCTAAGCTCAGTTTGCCCACTATCAGCCACACACCTGATTGTTGCTCCTGAGAAACTCATCAAAACTGACAGTTAAGACCCCCCAACATATCAAAACAAATTTTCATCTATCACAAATACCATAACAGTAATAAAACTAAAATATATCATTTTCCTGTTTGTTTCATATTTCACTCTAGGCAATGAAGGCTTTTTCTATGTAATTCTGAACATGGCCAAATGAAGTTTTCAGTTTGCACACAGATTTACAAATATTAGTTGAAGCTTCAGTATATACATAGGATACCCTAATGCAAAAATTTTATAGCACACTCTTCCTTTGACAGATCCCAAGGTGAAAGTCAAGGTCTGTACATCTGAAAGGCTTTCAAGTCTCATCTCCTGCCAGTATGCCAAACTAACAGTATGAATCTTTCCACTTCTAATCTCCAGCCCTCCTTCTGGATTTCCATACTTTAGAAAGAAGTATGAAGAAGAAGAAGAAAAAATGAGAGCGAAGAGGGAGAGTTTTTCTCAGAAAAAAACCCCAAAACAATCAAAAAGACACACCAGCCAGTAATTTCGCCCCATGATCTCAGCTGTCTCATTTTCTGCTCATATTCTGAATTCTTGGTTTGCTTCTTACTCAGAACTTCTTCCCTGTATCAATAAAAATAGTTAGTGTCTCCTCAGAACAGTTCTGTGTCAGCTAAGTGGCAAACTAGTCAAAAAGAGAATCCAGCCATCATTATAGAAAAAGTTGATGTCTCCACTTTTACTAGAAAAATATTGTCTTTACAAAATATACATTGTTGTACCCTGAACATCAGTGATGACGGAGGGGATGCTCGACCTTAAAGGACATTGGGTTTAATTATTACAGAGATTCGTCTATGCACTTTCTGCAGAGGTCAGAAGAGACTCTTCTTTCTTTTAACCACAGCGTGACCAAAGCAAACCCAAAAGCCCAGGTTCCATAAAAGAACAAATCACTTAAACAGCCCGATATTTCCCTGATGGGGAACAGGCTTGAAAAGTCACACATCGAATCATATATTGGTGAAAAACATCGCTAGTGTATTAGGCACACAGTATACTCGAGTTCACAGTGGTTTTAACTATTTAAAACGGATTCGGGTCTAGGAAGGCAACAACAACTGTATAAACTACGCATGAAAGATGGGCTCCCACCCCGCAAGACCTGAGAGCAGCAGCGGCCGCCACCTCCCCACTCACCACCGAGCCCTACCCGCGTCCCGCCGCGCCGATCCCACCGCTCCCAAACCCCAGCGCCGCTTTCCGCGGCCGCGACGGCTTTTGGGGAACGCGGGGC
>NW_008238132.1:5500674-5500882 GCF_000691975.1 Corvus brachyrhynchos | reverse complement strand
GGCCGGGGGGGGGGAGCCGGGAGTGGGGTGTGGAAGGGGTGGGTGTAAAGCTGCGGTTGGTTTGAAGGGCCTTTCGAGCTGGCTGTAATTATCTGGGAAAAGATTAACCACGCTGACCTTGCAGTCAGAGGTCTCCCCTCGCCGCTGGCCTTGGGAAGCTGCTGGGCTGGTGGGGCAGGCTGGCCTTTTTCATTAGGATTTCCTCCCC
>NW_008238132.1:5489863-5500654 GCF_000691975.1 Corvus brachyrhynchos | reverse complement strand
AGGCTGTCGGGTGTTTCAGCGCTCCCCGGTTAACGAGCAGGTCGCTCGCCCCGCAGGGTTTGACCCCATCGTTACCTATAAGGACGTTGATTTTGCCCCTCGGTTTACGATCCTACGGGCGCCTGTGCTGCCAGCGACAACTCAGCAGTACCTGGGCAAAGCTTTCCTCAGGCAGCTCAGGAAACTACTACGCAGCTACCTGCTGAGTGGAGGAACAGAAAGGGGCTTAAATAGCTACTTTGCTCTTTAAAACACCCTCTTGAATATTTTTGGCAGAAGGATTCAGTAGTAGTAGTAGTATTACACAGTTCTGTGCCATTCTAATTGTTTCTTTGCATTACCAGTGCAGAAATAATGGATTCAGCACATAAGCTTTACATTGCTTTGTAAACACATATCCAGTGCCTGTCCAGAAGGAAAGGGGCTATCCAAAAGGGCAGGTCTCAGCCGCTATACAGGTGTCAGTGAACACTGGATGAGAACCAGACCTAGTCTGGTCCAGAGCCCAGGGCTCCCTGTGAAATAGCTGGAATCAGCTCTTTTGCTGCCCCTAAAGGCAGAGTGTTCTGGCAACTCGGTGCTTTCTGTTCCTGGCTGAAGAGCTGCCAGGAGTGCTTGTAAGGACCTACGCCACGGTGCAGCCCTGCTGCCGCTGTCAGTCCGCTGCCTTGCAAGCGAATGGCATGCCTTACCCCGGAAAGGGCAAAACATCCTGCGGGATCGCTCCCCTCGCTAATCTCAGGGCAAGGCTGGAGGCTGAGAGCCTTTATTTAAGCTTACGGGATGGTAGAGAAAGGGGGTAACACCCGCTCAGTTCTCATTAAGAAGCTGGATGTGGCTTTGCATGCAACCCTCGATAAAGCATAAGGAATCCAAAATCTGGGTTCCAATGTGCTGTAAGTGCTTCATACAATGAAAAGAGTCCTCTAAAGGAATCCAAGTCCATTACAGACTTCCCAGAAATTTTGACATTACAGCTGTTAAAGGATGGGCAGCCCACAAAGCTCATGCTCTAATCACAGTGTTGCAAAGTTGTCTTTTCAGGTGGGCCTTACAGAAGGTAGCTACAAACTCCCACCTCAGAACTGGTATTCATGTTCTGACCCCTCCTGCAACTCCTAGTAACCGGCTAGTACTTTACAGGTTTTTTGTCTACAACAGGTAGTAGTACGAGCTTACTTGACATAAGCTTTGAACGGCTCCTTTCGTTTTGCAGAGATCATTTGGACTGATTCTAACACTGAGTGATTTTGCACTTTGATTCAGCCACTTAGGTTTTCTGACTTCTCAAATTTCTGCCTCCTTTTAAGAAGGACTTTAGTTCCACTCTGACCTTGAGTTGACCAGCTCCTTCTGCAGGCAGATGGGGTTTATTACCTCTGATGAAAGTCAGTTCCTGCTCACTTGTTTTATCTTGCACCCAATCACATCTCTTAAGTACCTGCTAGTTCTCAACTGTGTACTTCTGAAAACAGAGGAATTCAGGTTAACTTTTGTTACCGCTGGTGACTTTTGCATGGGTCCTCTGAATAACGTCTTCTGTTGTATTCTCACCCCAATTCCTACTGCGTATGAGATACGTAATGCTTTTGTCAACAGCCAGTGGACTACTTCTGGCAAGCTGTCTCGAGCCTGGCATCTGTGTCATAGCAGCATTGACTTAGGTACTCAGCATCTTTCCACATGTCTCTGAACAATCCATGTGCTACTGATTACACAGTCTTGTAACAGCTTTTCCAAGCGCCAGTTCTTTCCCAATGGGCTGTGTAGGGCTACAGTTTAATTAGTTAATTCCCAGACCCCTGAACTTACTGCTCCTGAATTTCCTCACAGATTTTTTGTTTCTTTTTTTTTTTTTTTTTAAGCAAAAGAAGACTGCCCTCAAACCATTTTACCAGGGACCTCTGCTTTCTGTGCATTCATTCCTGTTTCACTATTTCCACTGTTGCTTAAAATGGAAAATCATTTCACTTCTGGTCTCTGCAGTGGTGAACACAGTTTTGCCAAGTCTCCTGCTGCTTAAATGAATGGTTAGTGAAGAGACACAGATGGCTACAGGTATTGTTCAAACTGCCTGTCGTTTTGTCGCTAGCTTTAACCACTGGATAGTTACCTTTATTCCTTGGAAGCTTTCACAATTATTAGTTACATAATTGATTTGCATTTTTCATATTCCATTGGGTGCACGCTGAAAGCAAGCCTAGGATATGGGAGTCGAGAGCTCCCTGCCTTGGCACAGCCTCCTCACCTTTGGTGTTTGCACTTTCTCTCTGAAGAGCATTTGATCTGACCCTCAATCATACAGCAGATGACTTTGTTGGAAAAACAGACACTCTGACACAGATCCGTGCCGTAATCAAATCTCTCCTGATGGGAGAGAGTTTTTAAAGTCCTTGCCAGGAGTTAATTTGAGAGACAAACGGAGACTTTCAGCTTTCACTGCTGCTAGAGAGTTGTGTATTAACTCTTATCAGAGAAACAGAGTCACTAGCGTGACCCAGGCACAGCACAGAGCAGAGAATGCAGGAGAAAGACCAATTATCAAGATTTACACAGCCTTTTAAAGATAATTTAACCAATGGTTACTAAAAACGTACATTATTTTGACTTTCATACCAATTATTCAGTGACACAGCCGGGAACTGTGGAATTCTCTATCTAATCATTACACACTACTTTTACTGCAGAACATGGAGTAGTAGAAGAAGAAGAAGAAGAAGAAGGTTTGGAGAACAACAACAATCCTCCATTTTGATGTTTTTTGCTCTTATCTATTTACTACAAAGAGAAGCCCAAAACCTCTAGATTTTTCACCCTGTGACAATCTTACATAGTAGTCTATCACCTAATTCACACCACTGTATTTTCTTGTTCTTGTCTAATCGTAGGCAGTTTTTTCCAAGGTTGGAGGTCAAAACAGTGTTGTTCAGGGGGGTAAAAACCCTTCAAAACAGGCAGAGAAATATTCTCGGCACTCTGGGTTCCTACACACTCACTGCACTATTGGCATGTGTAAAAATGTAAGACATAATAAATAGTACTTCTGTTGTGTTTGCCAGGGGCAAAGCCTCAGCCTGGAGCACCTCATCCAGCTATGTATGGTGCATGTCAGGAGGGCTGTAGAGAAGAGTTAGGAAAATAAGGCTAGGAATACAAATCTGTAAGGAAAAATTGAAAGAAATAGGCTTCCAAAAAAAAAAATTAAAGAATGTGGATAACATAATCTTCAAGACTGAAAGTTATCCATAAAGAGGAACTGAATTATCTGTTCTCTACCATTTCTATTAGACATTGAACAGACTTTCTAATGGTGTGGATAGTACTAGATGAGACTGACTGTGGAGTTTTCAGTACCTCCATCATCACCACAAACTTTTAAGAACTGTTAAGCAGCTGTTTTTGAGACATAATTATGATCTGGATTACCCAGCCCAAGCATTGGGATGGACTCAAGGATCTTTCCAACCCTTTTTTTCTGTAATTATTCAATAACATTTCCTCCTCCAGCTGCTAGCATATGTCATGTACAATGACAAAACAACTGAAGTTTCTAACTTAGTAACAAACACTACTGTGCAGAGGTCAAGGAGAAAGGAAAGTGAAATCATGAGTAACAGTAAATGTTATTTTGTAACCTTTTTTAATAAATATTTTTTTATAATCTGATTTGGGCTCTGGCATTGGCAGGAGCCAAAGGTCTTTACCGTGTCATTGTTTTGTGGATATAAAAGGGTCATGTTATTTGTTTTTAATGGGTAAAGGGTGAAGGAACAGAGGGCAGGTCCAGGCTTTGAGGGTGAAGTAACTTAGGACAGTTCTAGGCTTTGAGTGGATGAGAGTCACACAGGATAAGGTCCCAGCAAGGCAGTTCTAGTAAATGCAAACTTGTAAACTAAACAAAATTTTCTGAAAGTGTTGCAATCTTGCAGCAGGTCCTGGGAAATTGATTTCTCTTCTTTTCTGAGACTCCATACAGAGATAATAACTCCTATGGACGTCACAGTGTTGGGTTTGATGTCATTTAAATGAGCAAATGAAAAGCTGCTAAAGTTGCTCAGATAGGAAGGCACTATAGGAGGCTTTTCACTACTACAGAATACTTTCCAACATCAACAGGTAATCTTCCAGATCCTTACTAAATAAAGATCAGTCACAGTTGCTTCACAGAGGCTTTTGTGCAACATGGCACTGCACTAAACAAAGTAGCAACTGGAAGAAACAATGACAGTTTAAATGCTGGTAGATGCAACACAAAGGAGAGCAAACATTTTTCTATGTCCTACTAAAAACAAGACAGAATACGGTATAAGATACAGCCTAATCTTTTCCACAAGGGAGATGATTCAATGTTGAATGAATGACAGAGAGGTTGACATGACACCAAATAACATCTCACATATGGTATGTTTTCTGCCACTTTCAGTACCCCCCTTACTGGCAGTACTCAATATCCAGGGATAGTAGGGAGCATCTGTTGGGGGAAACATATATTTGTGGAAGCATCTGCTGGGGAAAATACATATTTGGACTAGATTATCCTGTGAAAGCAGAGTTGCAGTTGAAGTAGTTCTACAGTAACAGGAATGTGACTCAAACAAGACAATGGTCAGAGAGATGTCCTGGCAGGTGAGCCCAAGCCACGTCCTTCACAGTGCAGGATTTAGGCTGATCAGAACACAGAACTGCCTACACAAAAAAATTTCAAGCTTTCAGTGCTATTACTTCTTAAAGGAGCCCCACTATTCTCTTTCCTGATTCTCAAGTTTTGATTATTTTCTTCTAGTGTTTACAGAATGCCTTGCATTAAATCATTACCCAAATAATCCAGCTTTTCTTCTGGTTACCCCAGCCTGGCTTTGGGTAACCTAGCTTTTGGTATCAGCACTTGAATACCATTTCCTTCCTTTTAAATTTAAAAATGTACTTTATAAAATTTTGTAAAATTAAGCATTTAAGTAACTTTTTATTTTATTAATTAAAAGTTCTGAAAAGGCAGGATGCTTTCTGGAGAAGTATTCTCTTGCTTTGCAGGCCTGCTGATCCACAGGATGACAACACCAGAAGTAACACCATGTATGGCTGAGATGAGCTGACTGCTATTAACCTTGGGCAAGATGGGTTATTCTGCACAGCAGGGGAAAACAGCTGTAGGATTTTGTCCTTGTGGTAGTTGTCTGTCACAAAAACCACATCCTGAACAAGTCTCTCAGGACCTTTAGTATGCAGTGGGATTCCTTGCTGATGCTGCAAAGCAGTGGTCATGGGTAGGAACACACATCTCCACTGGCTCCTAGTAACAAAGCCTGGCAGAGTGGGACAACAATTGTTTTCCAGGGGCTAAAGAAGCACAGCCTGCCGTGACAGACGTCCTGGGTTTCCACGAATCATGTCAGCTGACATGTTCATGTCCCTCTATTTCCCACAGCCATCCTTCCCTCCACTTGGTTCAGTGGATGACACATTTTTTTTTGGATGGCTCATGCCTTAGGAGGCAGCACCAGGGAGCAGAGCAATGTGCCTCACAGCTGTAACAAGGGGCTTTGTTCTGCAGCAAGGCAGCACTGATGTAGCAGCTCACTGCCACAAAGGCAGATGCTCACTTACCTTCCCACATTCCCCTCCCATTCCCAGATGCAGTTCTGGCCCTTTGCTCAGGCTGGTGATTGCTCTCATCTGACTCATGAGTGGGTTCAACTCACTAACTACAGAATGCACCCATCAAACCCCAGGCTTCTGCCAGCTGATGGAGCTGAACTTCCTTCATGCTGACAGCAGCACCAATGTAACGGAAGAAGAAGGAGTGCATGACTTGAAGTGGGTTCATCCTGTTGGAAGTGTTGAAATATTAGAATGTCTCAGCATCTCAGAGGATTTAGCCACAAGTACCTGGGAGAGCAAAAACTCTTGAGGGGTTGCAGTATGCATCCTGCCTTTAACACCCACCCCATCCTAATTCCTCTGGCCTCCTGTCTTGCTCACAGCAAGAGCAGGAGGTGGCACTAATGCCTGGACTTCACACAGTGTGCTAACAACTTTTTCTGACCTTCAAGGCCAGAGAACAGAGGCAAGGCAGAGCCACCTTGCAGCCTGCAGGCTGCCAGCTGGATCATTTGTAAATCCTCATTGAAGAACTTTGGATGGACTCCTACAATACAGCTAAAAATGCAGAGTCTAATTCATGCCAAAGCCGGGTTGGCCTTGTTTCAGCTCTAAGGCCATGGGGAATCCAGTCCTGCCTAATCAAAGAGCCAGCCTACAAACTTCCTTGCTTTTCATTTCAGATGCAAAGCCAGAAAGAAGACAGGGAGAGACAAAAAAGCAATTAAAAGGAACAAAGATGAACAAGAGAAGATAGTGCAAATGAAGGCTGAGACAAAGAGACATGAGGAGAACAGGCCTGTATAAATTGTGCAGAAGGTTTTACTGGTGCTAGACTGTCTGAAATGACAAGAGGGTTTTTTGTAAGTGAAAAAATTAAGTGGTGCTTTGAAAACAGATAGGCTGCCACTTCAGTAATAGTTGCCACGAGGACAAAGACATCTAGGTAGCTTGTTCCAGAGGAAAGCTTTACAGGTGAAAGCTACTTCTGACGCTTTCAGGATTCTGAGAGAAGAAATGTTCCAAGGAAGGTGTCTGGAGATTGAGTGATTGTCTCCACCTCTGGAGGAGGTGTTGAGGGATCCTGGAAGATCACAGCACTATGCAGTCACACATCAGGACACCCAGCATGGCCATCCTTCCAGGCTGCTTGGAGCACAGGACTTAGC
Organism: Corvus brachyrhynchos; assembly: GCF_000691975.1. Lineage (NCBI taxonomy): Eukaryota > Metazoa > Chordata > Aves > Passeriformes > Corvidae > Corvus > Corvus brachyrhynchos. Next base: position 5,493,887 of record NW_008238132.1, on the reverse strand, counting down.
AATAGATGATATACTTCCCCCTGGATGGAGTTAAACTTTGTGGGTTCGTAATATCTGTAAATTTTATAGGAAACTAGCCCACCTCTTGTAGATCTTACACATCCTGGATTTTATGTGATTTCAAAAGATCCACTGTTTTTATTATTTCTATATCTTAAATTAGATCCCTACCTGAAAGGCTTCTATAATGGAGGTAATTGTATGTGTATGAAAATGAGGTAACTATAGAAGCTACACAACTTTTTCCCAAATGTATCTCAGCAATATATAAATGACAGCACTTTTTTCTGATGTTGATTTTCACTGCAGACTCCATTGTAACACTGAATTTTGGAGATTATAAACAGGCTGTTCTGTATTTCTAAAGCCTTGAAGTACAAAAGCAGTTCCAGAAATAGGGTAACCCCAGAAAATGGCTTTTGATCAGTAAGTATACAGCATGTAAAAGCAATAGGAGAGGTGAAAGAGTGAGTACAGTAGAGATGATCTTACTCACTCCATACAATCCAGCACAAAGTAGAGGCATTTAAATGGTGTGGTTAAAGACTCGATGGGGAAAATAACAATGGTGTGCAGACTCCTGCAGCTCCATCTGGTTTATCTGAACAGAGCTCATTCAATTAGCTCAGCAAGTCTCTAATCAGCAAAAACGATCTTAGTTTAAGCACTGCCCACGTCACCAGTGCAGAAGGAATTAGCTCCCAAACAGAGCTCACCTGACCATGTTAGCACATAGTTATGTGTCTGTCTTTTCCATGTAAAAGTTAACACGCCTGACTTCATGGGTTTCAAGTATCAGATTAGTTGTGTCCCAAAAGCCCTCTAAACTTAGCCAAACACAGGCTTCTGGATACCAGCCCAGAAACAGTTCTAAGAATTTTCTTAAACTCTGCACTGTGCTGTAATCCCCTAGCAATCGTGATAGGAGACAGAGCTGCAGCAGCAGAGACCTTCAAAACTTCCTTTACATGCTGCAGGAGGACAGCATTAGGAATGAATTCTAGGCGTGCTGTCAGAAGTGCAGGACTTCTTGCAGCAGAAAAATCAGAATCAGGACTCTCAAAATCAAAGCTGTTCTGCCAGTGCCACAGATTTTTTGTTTTGCTGTTTTGTATTAGAAACAATGAGCAACATTTTTGCATTTTCATAATTAACATTCTTGGTCAAAAAATCAGTTTACCCAGAAAGCTCAACTGAATAGCTTTTTGGTTTTTTCTTGTTAAATCTTCTAAATCCACTGCAAAATACATCAGTTTTCTGGAAAACAATTGTTCAGACAGGCCACAGCATTCTTGCTCCCATCCACTCTCTCAACTGTTCCAGCAACCCCAGAGTGCATTTCCAAGGTTTGGAGGTATTTGCCATTTGCTGACAAGTGGCAATGGCATCAGGCCCTGGAGTTTCTCACTGACATTCAGTTCTTTCTCCTTTATTTTCCCTGTTTTGTTTACTTCAAATGCACTGAAACAAATGGCCATATAGATGTTAATGAATTACAGGCTCATTAATCAGACCTAGGTTTGCCTCCAAGTTTCAGCTGATCTCTCTTAGCCTTGTGAGCAATGTACTATGAAAATTCTTGAAAAGTCAGAAATTCAGTCTCAGAGGGTGGTGGTGGGAGACAAGTTATTATTTTGTAATGTTATCAGGCAAACATATTTTGTAATGTTATCAGGCAAACATTTTGTAATGTTATCATTTTTTGTAGCAAAAATGGGGGGAAAAGCCTTGAATGAAAATCAAGAGCAAAATATTCTTGCAAGGGGACCGACTGCTCATCCTAAACCAAGGGTCTGATCTTCCAATATTAGGCTAGATACAGTAATGTCAAAATACTCCATGTGCACTAGCACTTAAGGTGCTGCTGCAAAAGATGTGGCTGAATTTATGAAGCAGATGATCCTCTCTAGTGTACATTGCACCTAAAGACATCTTGTGACACTGACACTTGGGATGGCACTGTAAATACAGAGATGTGTGTTCCAACAGTGCTCTGAGCTCACAGAGACTCTGCTCTGCTGATTCAAATTGACTGGGGCCATTGGGGTGAGGAGTCAATGGTGCAAGGCGCAGCTGTAGTCACTCCAAATTTTTGATGACTGAGATTGGCTGGTTTTACTCATACATAAACATTGATCCAGCTTGGCTCCAGTATGTCTCAATTTTAAAATCTTCTGGAGCATAGACTAAAATGTTTTCCATCGCAGAACACCCACACAAATATAGATACTCTCCACCCCACTCCCAACCTTACTTCATATTTGAAGAGGTGCTTGCAAACATGAACCTTAAAAAGTACAGCCGAAAGGGCAGTCAGGAGCTCTGTAGGACAAGAGCTCCTGGACAAGGTAAAAAGATTATATTAAATCTCCTCTGTCAGAACTGCATCTTACTTCTCACTGCCTCTGTTTTTAAACCCAGATTTGAACGTCTGAACTTTCCCCCAAGTAGCACATGACAGAGCCAGATTGTGCCAGGTTCCAAAACCAGCTCCCAGAGACCTTTCCTGACCACAGACAGGAGCCAGTGCAGGCAGTGTGACCTTACTGAGGGGTCACTCTGCACCCATGTATTAAAATATAATTATTTTCTTTTCTGCCTTTCATTTCTGCAATTACATTAATGTTTCATTTCCTCTTAATATTCACTATTAACATAAGAATTGGTGTTTGAACTAAGTCAGAACAAAGCTATGATGTCACTTGCCAGAGCATGGAAAATAAAACATTGCATTGAAAATCACAGCGCTTGTCTTATGAACTACATGATTAAAAAATGTAACAACTACAGCCATGTCAATACTACTGCTGTATCACACAGCAGGCAAAACCAGAACACATGTATTCAACAGTCTTTAGCTCTCAGATATCTACTGGACATTTGTATTAAAATACTGAAGTACTTTCTCCATGAGTTCAATATGCACCTCCAGGTATGCTGTATATACAGTCTGTAGATTTCATATTTTTCATATAAAAATTATTTATTATATTAGCTAACAGTAGTTAACATTGTGTGCATTTTTATATAATTTTTAATCTTGGAGATATATATATAGATGATAATATATGGTTTAAATGTTGTGGTGATATGACAAGTCTGTCTTTCGCCTCTCTGTGCCTTTCTGGTAAATTCGTGGCTATTCCTTGTTACATTTTTTAAGCTATTAGGTCCTTCACATTAATGGTATAAAAGAACAAATAAAGGACTTCAGAATATGACTGAAATTGCACTGGCTGTGAAAAAAGGATGTAACAGCGCCTGAAGCTGTTCACATCTCTGCAACTAGGCTTGAACAAGGGGGTGCAATTCTTACATGCTTTGTAATACTCAGCCTTCTTCCTGGAGGCCTTAAAGGGATCTCATCCCATAGACTGCACTTCTGTTAGCAATGACTCTTCAGGGTATTTCTTTGTGGTCTGTTACTGCCCACATGTACATATTATGAATAAAGGGACTGAAACCAAAAAATGGAAATCCAAATTGAGGGCCAAGAACAAGACCTGAGCATCACAGGAAGCCCCTGCCTCTGCTGGGAATCAGAAAAGTACTTTGATTCCTAAAAACGTACTTACAGACTTAGCCCTGAACACCCTAGAAAGCAGCATGGCTCCAGCAGGGCTGGGGCATGGGACTTCCCCACTGCCAGTCCAAAACCCAGCCCTTTTTCATGCTTCTCTTTCAAGGTTAACATTTTGTAACTTGGGCCAAACTTCAGCATCAGCGCCACTGAAATATTATTATCATGGCAAGATCTCAGGTTCTCACTATACATCTTGAATACCCATGATCTCCACAGTTTACTTATTTCCCTACCCATGGAAATAAGTAATAATTTGTTATGACTGCATTACACCATGTCGTGGGTTCGGTTTGTAACCGGGCGGAAACACCAATTTAGTGTAGTGGTTTGGTCTAAAATACTCATTACTGTTTATCTGCTGTGAGATAAGAATTAGGAGAAATGCAAAGCAGGCACCAAACTTGAAAGAATATAAAGAAGTTTATTAACAGACCTAAAAGA
>NW_008238132.1:5477340-5489047 GCF_000691975.1 Corvus brachyrhynchos | reverse complement strand
CATCTCTAGGGACTGAGGTTTTCTCCTTTCCCGTTTGGAGCAAAAGTCCTCATCTGGTCCATCTCTCCCTGTCCAAACTTCTCATGAAATTACAGCTGCGTCAGCATCTGCCTATCTCAGCACAGGTGCTTTTGCTCACGAGTTGAACACTCCACCCCCCATGCCTTCATGGAATTACAACGGGATACTCTGATATATCATAGCTTCACAACAGAATTTCAGCTTTAAGCATCTCCTCTCTTTCTTCCCTCAGGTTTTCAGCTCTTCACAGCAATAAAAAGGGTTAATCTCACCTCGGCCTTGCGGCTTTGCAGCTGGAATGTTGAATTTTTCTTATCGCAGTGGAGAGGGGGGAGAGCCAAGCAGCTCCAGCTGCCCACGGCAAGGCAGTGGGGGGGGTTCCACGGCTGGAACAGGTCCATCGGCTCCAGGATGGCCGTGGCCTGGCCCGGCCTGGCCCAAGCAGGGCCTGGGGGCCTGGCCGGGCCCGCTGGCCCCCACACGGGGCCCGCAGCCGCCTGTCCCAGGGCCGGAAACGAGAGAGAGCTTGGGGGGGAGTTTGCCTATTCTTAAATGTGGATCACAGAGGTGATCACAACTTTAAGTGGCTTAGAGAATTGTCCATATTCAAACTGGCCACTGATAAGTTCTATCGGGTCCCAGAGGAAACTGTAAGCACCCCTTAGCAAGGACGTCCCTTCCGGGACTGTGCTTGCTAACCTATGACACACCACAAGAGAATCTATGAATGAAGAAACACACTTGGTTAATATAGCTACCAACCGTCATGATTGTGTTCAGGAATGGAGAATATAATCAGGAATCAAAGAAATTATGAAAAGAATTTTCCTGGTCCTTAATTTTCAGTGGGCTACAAAAATCAGAAGGCTCAGCCTTTATATTTGCACTTTTCATGTGAAATACTAAAAAAAAAAAAATTGCAAATAAAAATCATGTCCTGAGCCTTTGTCTGCCTAGGTCAGACTCCAGGTAGTAAAGACACCCACAAATGATCAGGTTGTTCCTCAGGGAGGCAGCTTGCTTATAAACAGGACTGCATGTAGAAACTGAAATGGTGCCTTTTGTGTTCATCAGCAGCAGACCTGTTCAATGAACTAATGGAGAAATTGCTATTTTTCTGTCTGTGTTTCTTGTGCGAAGCATGCGAGTGAGGGCTTTGGATGAAGGCCAAGTCTTTAAATAGCACTGGCCACCAGCAGAAATCCAAAGCAGTGGATAATAAACTCAGATTAATAGAAAGAAAGAAAAACTATCCCCATTTCCATGGCATTGCTCTTATGTGCCTGGCTGGAGCTCACCCCTTTGCCTTGCCTCAGAGGAGTTTGAAGCAGAAGCCAATTTCTACTCTGCTGTTTAGGGGCCCAGCACAGCTCTGGGCACCACCAACACATCACACCCTGCAAGCTCTCACCCTGTGTCTGCAACACCCACTCTCCCCAAAAGCAGCTTCTCTCTAGGATGTTCAGCACAAACCCATTCGTGAATAGTGAGAAAATACACCAAAAAGATGAGCAGAGTAATTTGCATATATCTGATGTTCAGCTTAGGGCATCTGTTGCATGGTTTCCATATTCATGCTGTTCTCAGAGGAGAATCATTTGCTTTGTGCTGTAAGAGCTACGCCCCCGCACCTCCCTCCTTCCTCTGCATTCACTTGCTCCCGTATGTATTAATTTTTTCAGTGGGATTTCTTCCTGGTTTCCTATCCCCATAGAGCAGTAGTGATTTGTTCTACCAAGCCTCGCAGTAGGTGGATAAACATTACTAGCCTCATTTCACACATGGAGAATCTGAGACAAGAGGGTTATGCACGGACTGCCATTGCAGAGAGGAGAGGCTGTAAGCACCAGTTTTGACACACAGGAATTTCTGTGTTGCCTCACAGGTGTGTACTGTGCTCCCACACACACTCTTGAGCTTCTCCAAGCTGAAGGGCAGCATGACCTTTCAGGAAAAACAAGTCCAAACTTAACAGGCACTGTGTGCACCATGGCCACAGTGGTTGTTATTTACAGCAGAAAAATATGTGTGCTCCACTTTGGATGTGCATCAATGTCTTTTCTACGTCCCGATGCACTTTGCTTGTACACATGTACATGTTTGTGGGTGGACATGTTCATGTATGTCAGGATGTCCCAGACAGGAAACTTGCTGTGGTTTAATGCCTGATGAGCCACAGCTGGAGGAACACAGGATTGGACCACATTGCAGAACAACTTAGAAATGAGACACACAGAGGGGGCCTGTGGCTGCACAAGGGAGTGTGGATGTGATTTCTTGGCACTGCTGAAATGAGGCAGCCTGACCTCACAGCACCTCTGCAATCCTTCGCTTACTCAGGGATATCCAACACTGCCTTGGCTGGGTATTTGAGCACAGTCATTAAACAGTAAGGAAGCTGGTGGCAGCTAAACCACCTGTCACATGTAAGGAGGGTTTTACTTGCTCTTTCAAATGTCAAAACCAGGTCAGAACCATAAGACAGCAGAATCAGATGAGGAGAAATCCTCAGGGCAGCAGTTAATGTAATTGGCATAGCTGGGAGCTAGTGAGGAAGAATGGGCAGCAGTCCTCCCTCACCTCAGCATGGCCCACAGTTTGTCAGGGGCTATTTCAGGGCAGAGAAAGAGCCAGAGATGATTCCCTAGCCTCCTTAGGACTTTCTTTCCCCCTCAATGTTTCTAGAAATGTTCTCCCCTAAGGCTGCATATGACTGACAATTAATAAAGGGCATTCAAGGATACAGAGATCTCTTCCAAACTCCTTCCTGAAAAACATACAAATCTATGCAGAGAACAGCAACATCTCAGTGTTAAATTTCCTGAGCTCCAGCAGTCCTTGGCTGTAGGGCTTCTTCCTGAGCCAGGAGGGCTTAGTAGCCCCTTCTGCAATTTTTTTAAATTGCTTTTGCAATAATCTAAACTTTTGGCATCCACCCTCAAGCAGTAAGTTTCACAGGGTAACTACACACAGGGTGTTAAAAGGAGCCTTCTTTTGACTCTTCTGAACTGTCGCCCCATCATTTTCTTGATGTACCCATATTTCCTGTCTGCTGATAGACAGTGAATAGTCAGTCTCTTTTTTCTCAGCTCTGCTGCTGATTTCAAAGCTTGCTGTCACACCCACCACCCAAGATATCTCTTTTTAAAGTTGCTGTGTCCTTTTCCAGATTAATATTTTGCTCCTTGCCTCTCTTCTTGGTACTGGTCCTACTTTCATCATCCCTTTTTGACTCTGGGAGGCCATGCCTGCACATGGCTTTTGACATTTGGGCATACAGCAATTATATACAAAATGTATGTGTGCGTGTATGTGTGTGTATATATGTATATATATATATATATACATTTACTCTGTGTGTGTGTATACAGACATATGGTGGGGATGTTTCTGGTTTTATTCTCCATTTCTTTCTTAAAATTTCATTAACAGTTTAGTCATGTGATCAGCACTAAGAGCTGCTCTTATGTTTTCACAGAAGTATCTATTATCACTTCAGGCAACTCTGCCCTGAATTGTATTCATTAGCTAAATTGCTTTTTTAAATGTAAAGTTCCTGAAGAAATACATGAGATGAGCTGGTTCTTCCATTTTTCCTCTCTACCTACAGTATCACAGCCATGGAGAGAGACTTGCATGTGCCCACTGACCCAGTGAAGGAACCAAACAGTGAGGAACACCCCAGCTCATCCTGTGTGAAAGTACTGACAAATAATATAGTTGGGGTTTTTTAATAAATACAGAAATTGTGTAGCCAAGTGTCCATGTAGAATGAGTTCCATAAGGATCTGAGCATCAGACAAACCTCTAAATCCACACTAATACAGGTTATGATCCATCCTATATTTGCAACACTCACAGGGGAATGGTAGAACCCAGTTCCCTTTTCAGTAAACGTTTGTTCTGCAGAGGATGATGGAAATCTCCAGCACCAGGAGATCTGAAAAACAAGGTAAGCAAACATCTCCCCAGAGAAGTGCATGTCTAACTAATCCCCCTGATGAAAGAAGACTGGTTGACTGAACTCTCAAGGTCCTTTTCTACCCTTATCTTGAAGTGCCTCAGATTATCAGCCATCTCACAGATAGATAAACAGATCATTCCCTATTTCCTTGGAGCATATTTGTGGGGAGAATCGGCAAACAGCTGCTTCTCTCATCCTTCTGTTAAAATTCCCTATTTTGGAATGGCTCCTATAGTGCTGCTGTACCTTTCTAAAACAATAGAAACCAGAGCAATTCAAAATCACTCAGAAGCTGAGAGATACCTCCTAAGTGTCCAACATATCCTGTGTCACTCAAGTCCCTTCTTGATTTTCACGGCAGGGAGGAATGCAGTGGACACAAAATTCTTATCAGAAAATAATAAATATCGGTCTTGAGATCTTTGAAAATGAAGCAGCTTTGTATTTCCAGCTGACATGTGTTATGATCTCAAGTTACTGGATTGCCATTTAAGAAGCTGTTTTCCAAAATGGAATCTTTTAGTCCTGTTGCCTGCTGTCCCCCTACAGTATTTTAAAGTGAAGCTTTGCACAACTGAGAGACCAAAAGGTTCATCTACCATTTCCTTATAATGGATATTAAATCCTGCCATTTTCCTGGAGCATCTGCAGCAAAGATTGCTGTCTAAACGTAACTGTGTTACCTGCTGGTAGTGTCAAAGTCCTAGGGATAACACCATTAACATGCTGAGTGCTCCGATGATTATTTCGCTATTGACAAGACTGAGAGTTCACACTGTGTAACAATGACCCAAAAAGCACATAGAGATGGATTAAAATGGCAGAATTCAATTTCAGGCTTCATAACATTTCTGAAGCAAATGCCATTTTGAAAAATGGCAACTGAGTGAGTTTAGCATGGCAGCATTAGCCCCTGTAACAGTTAAGAACTCAACAGACTCCAGCTCATTACATGTGGATGCTAATTATTTGAAGTGAATGGTATCTGTGTGCAGCATCCAGCTGGCCAGGAGCCCAGAGCAGCTGTATCAGTTACAGGCCCAAGATCGAATTTTACTTGTGCTGGTCCTGGGGCATTTCAGGTGACATAGGAATGATGCCAACAGCAATGGAAAAAGCTCTGGCCTCCTACCAAGGTGAGCAGAGCCCTGCTTGCCATCCACCAGCTCCTGTCCCGCCATCTAGTGGGGTGTCTCTTACTTGGCACAGGCGTTGAGAAAGCCTTAAGTCTGGCACGAAAACAGAGAGCTCGTTGGATGATGTCTTCTTTGAGTCTTCTCGACAGGGATCGCTAGGTTAACTGAAGATGTCTTCGGGGTGAAGAACTGGGCAGAGGTTGGCCTTAGAAATACTGGCTAACTTTGAGGTGGTGCCTGTGTATAGAAGTTGTAACCTTGCCTCACGTTGCAGTAAAACCAGCTGCAGTGTGGGATGGAGCCATGAGCTGCCCTGCTGGGACCCTCTTCCCAGGGCTCAGCAGCTGTTTGTGCCCAGGCCTGTCCCTCGCTCCCTGCCTGTGCTGTGCTGCAGCCACGCTGTGTCCGGCCCCACGTCTGGCTCATCCCAGCCCTGGTGCGGCTTTAGACATTGGTCCCACACTGCCGGGCCGGCTGGGGCCCCATGAGGCTGAGCTCTTGCTGGGCAGGACACTTCCCCTGCCTGCAGTTCCAGCTCCCTTTCCCTTATGTAGCTGGCCCGCTTGCTCCATGAGAAGTTCATTTGAGCTCACTTAACAAAGGGATTTACTGATGATCTATCTCTGCTGTGGAGGTTAAATAGGATAAATTCCACTCCCATTCTTTGCAAAATAATTGAACCAGCCAGGCATGTACTGATAATTTTTTTTTTTTTGTGTGGATGACTTTATAAAACTTCACTCTGCTGTAAAAGTGGATCTCTGCAGAGAGACATCCATGTTTACTGCCCACAGATTAAGCAGAGTCCCAGCAAGCACAAGAAATTAGATCCCTGCTCATCTTTGCCTGAGGTTTGGCATGGAAGAAGCCCTTTCTGCAACACACCTCTAATCTGAGTCAAAGGACTCTACCACATTATATTAAATAGGACTAAAATAGGGACTCACTAAGATTAAAGCTCTGGGCACTGCAGAACCTGAATACTTCTCCCTCTGTGTACATGCGATTTCCACACAGACCCATCTTGCCATGCAGGACAACATTCCTCTCCCATAACGTCCCTTTTCCAAACCCTCTTGTTCATTCTGAATGGGGATATGAGGATATTATTTTTATCCTAACTGTGTGACCACTCTAAAGAGGTATAAATGACAGCACATAGTTCATCTAAGAATCACTTGGTGATGAATAGGGTTAAAAAGGATCTAGAGGCAGCCTGTCCCTTTGTTGTGGGGCAGAATCAGCCATTATCTGTGTCATTAATGACAGATCTAACATGCTTTCTGATCTCCACGGGCAGGTTTCTAAATTATTCTCAAAAACCTGCAGAGACAGAGAACTAGGTGGACAGCATATTCCTTGCTTCTCTATTGCCTGTACTGGAAAGCATTTCCAATGCCTAATCTACAACTTCCTCACAGCAAACTAAATTAACTCATATTCCTTCTACTCATTCCCTCTGCTCTTGTGAACCCTTGCTGATCAGTCCATACCTTTTTCAAAGTGTGTTGCTAAAGCTAGAGTCAGTGCTCCAGGAAGTACCAGCACCACAAAACAGAGCTCAGCCCCTCATATCTGCAACAGCACAAGATTCTTACGCATAACATCACCCCTTATCTACTCCAATATGGTGTGGGCTTTTCTCAGAACAGGTGAAACAGACATTAGGAATTCTTTTTTCACTAATGGCTGGTGAAGCACCAGAACAGGCTGCCCAGAGATGTAGTTGAGTCACCATCCCTGGAAGTATTTAAAAGACATGTAGATGTGGCACTCAGGGACATGGTTTAGTGGTGGACTTGGCAGTGCTGGGTTAATGATTGGACTCAATGATCTTAGAGGCCTTTTTCAAATTAAATATTTCTATGACTCTATGATTCTTGTTCAGCTTGGATCCACCAGTATCCCAGATCTTTTCTGCAGAACTGCTGCCCAGCTCTCTGTCCTGTGTCTGTGGCTGATCATTTCTGCTCTGCATTCACAAGCATGACATCAGACCACCCATATGGAGCACATCATCATCTCAGCGTTCCCTGGCATTTGCCAGCAGCAGAAGCCTACAACAGAGCAGAGGACCAGAACCAGGATAAGGCAGCACTTCCCCAATGCACTATTTCAGTTTCTAGCAGTGTGTGGCTCAGGGCTTGTTTGAATGTTATGCTGCATCTTTTTGGTAGATTTTCCTTTAGTAAATGTTTGACTGCTCATTGACCTGCTGACCTCATCCAAATGCCTTCTAACAATTCAGGCCACTTGTCCAATGTGTCAAGATCACTTTTTAATTCCAGTCTTAATCTCCAATACCCTTGTGGTCCTTCCCATCCTAATGTTACTGCCACTTTAATGAATGCACCCTCTATTCCATCATTCAGCACATCAGTGGGACACACTGGCAGCAGACACGAGGGTCAGGCACAGGCCTTTCTACACAGCCCTTTCAGTCACATGGATGTTTATAAGGTTAGCAAGTATAAAATCAGAGGTGGACCGCACCTTGCTTCATAGTTCTTAACCTGGGAATCGCAGTCCTGTTTTTCCTAGAAATGTATCAGTTGCAGTGCCGGCTGACAGCTCACACCCCCAGGGCAGGGTTTGGGTGAGCTGACCTGGTGCAAGCAGTGCCACAGGTAAAAGGGGTTTGTGGCTGCGCAGTGACCTCTGTGTCTGTTCGGAGAAGTGCAGCGGCCAGCGAGAGAAACAGAGCTCTCAGGGTCCCAGCTGCAGGGAGAGGAACTGTAAATACTGAAAATGCCAAGGTAAGAACACCTGCATTTGTTCTGAGTGCAAGAGGGGTTGTTGCTGAAGACCTTCCTTGCATTCTAAAAGTGATGCCTTTGTCCGGGCTATCTTCATCTATCTAGCCCAGTCTAACATGGTCTATCACTTGTGAATAGATCTGACCTGATAAGCTACACTGATGATCAAAGCTCAACTCTTTCAAATACTAATCTTGGGATCTGGGATTCTGGCTTAGTACACTGCCAATGCAAATCTAAATTATGAATTTTGGCTCGAGATCCAAACCAGTCGAAGGATTGCCAAGCACTGGAAGACTGGCTATATTCATAACATGAATATAGCCAGTCTTGAATGAATTCACCTGAAAGAACCAAACTGATGGTCTGTTTTTGTGAGATCAATTCCCAATTAATAAGAAGGAGTAGCAAATAATGATCAAATCTTTATTGCCTGGAAATGCCCCAGGGAAAGGACTTGAAGGAAACCAGTTAAAAGCTACAATTTCCACCTGTTTGTTGAACATTTGTTGAACGAGGGGCTACAAAGTCACAGCTCTTTGTTTCAGTCCTAAATTCCAGACAGATTTGTGAAGAAAAATTTGAGCTGATCACAGGCATATCATGCATTTTCTCTCCCAAAGCCTTTGTGCTGGGAGATGTACTGGGGAAGGGGGCACTGGGTACTGGGCACAGACTGTCCTGCCAGCCTCTCTGCAGTGCCAGGGCTTGCTCAGTCCTTTAATCTTCATTTTTCCAGTTTCTTTCTACCAGGAGATATATATGTGTGTATATATATATACTTAGGATGCTCTCCCCCACACCCAGCAAATGATGTAAAACATCACCACTATGATGTGACTTTCACAGCCTTTTACAAAGGTTAGAACTGGTGCCATCCCTTATGTCACAGCCCAGTATCACCTCTCTTCCTCCAGCCTCACCTCTGCTTTATTTCCACTGATTGCACCTTGCAGGAGACTTAGCTGAAAGCAGGATCTCCTCACTTTTCTTACAGCTCAATGGGAGTTGCCACAATGGGCTGAAAATATACTGTTTATTTAGGGATAGAACGGTGCAGCTGTCATCTGGCACTTTAATCCAAGACACAATTAGTTGAGCACAGCCATATCCAGATGCTAACACTTGATGGAAGTAACACTGCAGTAATTCACAACTATCTGAGGTGTGGCTTCCATGAGAACGGCTTCTTGTGAGACTCTGCAGACACCTGCCCAGAAAATCCTCCTCAAATAGTATTAGAAAACTCATCAATAAAACCACGGGATTCCCATCAGTCCTTTGGGATTTACACAACACCAAAGGTGAGGTGCACTATCAGGAAAACCTGTCACATCATTTTGGGTGTCAATTGGCAACTAAAAAGGTGGAGGGAGAGAGGGAAGCGCCACATTTTTAACCTATCACTCTGAAATGTGGATCCAACTCTGGCTGGATATGAGAAGTGCTTGAAGAGGCTACCTGGACAGAAGGAAGGTGAGGAACACTAAGGTTTTCTCAAATGTTACCGGTTTCTGAAAAAAAAAAAAAAAAGCATTTTCAAATTAATTCATCACAAAGTATCAGCCCATGACATAATTCTCTGTTTATATGGGATCACAGGAAAATTTCAGCGTTGGTACTTCAGTGAAGCCTATGCCAATTAAAACAGTGCTAACTTCAGCTTGATACTGATTTAACTTAACTCCACATCAAACTGGTGTTCACACAGGAGCCTTGACCCATTTAAAAGATGCATTTTTAAATGACATCTCACATTTTACACCTGCAACTCTTAATACAGACCTACAGGCAAGGCAAAGCAACCCGAAGGTCCACCTGCCTTCACACTGTGCTAAAGGGTTTCTACCCTGACTTCAGTGAATTGAGTGAACTGATGAATTTGTAAGAGGTTTCTGGACTACTGCAAAAATATCCATTTTTCTAGAACAGTCTCCCAAAAATAAAACCAAATTGAAGCACACCTACTAACTGGATGTTTTTAGCTGCATATTACACTACGTAGAAGGAGCCAAATGTTCCCCTGTCACTTAACACACTGCTGAAGATGTAAGTTGCTCTGTTTCTACTGTGGTTTGTAAAAAGAGGGGATATCTTTTATCAGGCCAGCTGCCACTGAGAAAAAGAGACAGATAAGCTTTTGGGCAGAAGCCCCTTCTTCAGGCCTGAAAGAGCAGCAGTAGTCTTGAAGGTGAAAACCAGCAGAAAACGACTTATAAATTTAATTAGATTATGTAAGCAGCTAGACCATCTGACAAAAAAGGGCACTGATATCTGGAGCAAAGGAAGGAAGAGCAGGGGAGGAGGAGATAAAAAGGGAGCTCCGCTGGCACAAAGAAAGCAATGAGCAGTTTACTGCCTCAGGAAAGTGAGGGACAGGGAATTGTGTACTGTGCCCTGATGCCTCTGCCACGTCCAGGATCATTAGCAGCACTACGAGCTTCAGGTCCCATGGTGACTTTTGAAGGTATTTTATCAATGTCTGTTAAGAATCAGAGTTCAAGTGAGGTCTAGATTTGTTTCAGCTGTGACAGGCTGCTGCAGAAAAGTATGTCCAAAGGGGGAAAAAGAGGTCTAGGAATTACTATCCTTCTGTCTTTCATCTCGACCCTCACTGCTGGGCTAAATCTCACTTATCCTTGGAAAAATAAGAAAAATATACCTGCCCCAGCCAGCCCTTTCACAAGTGCAGAGGTGGTGCCTCTGAACATACCCAACTCAATTTCCCTGAGGGAGTAATAACAGCAAGAGTCTAACAGCTTCCTAATTATTTCCCTATTTTGAAAACATCACTTATTTGGAGGAGGTGCAGCACCCAGTAGAGCAAATGCATGTCCATGTACACCCAGTAGGGCGAATGATGGTCTGTGTCCCCATGTCACGGCCCTTACAAGGTCCAGAGCCCCGCAGCAGTGCTTCCCTGGGGCACTTGGGAAAAGCTGGGAGCGCTTCTCCTTGGAAGGTCAGTGTGTGGATTACGAGGCTGCCTGTGTTAAATGGCAAGCTAGTTTGGAAAATGTGGGTGCAAAGATGCTTTGTAATACAACACAAGGAAAAGAGAGTGGATATACATAATTGCCTCCCTAGAAAAAACTACTGAGGAGAAAGAAGGGGTGCATAGATGTGCCTGATGCCTTAGGACCTAAGGCATCATGCCCAAAAGCTGTACCATCTTGCACCAACTGGCAAAAAGAAAGTGAAAGTGTGATCATCCCAGCTCGGTGACTCTGAGTAATGAGAAATGGGCTAGTGATGACACATCCCAGACACCTCATAAGAAGTTAGACAAAAAGAAAAGTGTTACTGAGAGCTTAAAAGATTAGAAGAAAGAGGAAAATTGGTGTTGAAACCCATGACATGCAGCCACAGGCAATGAGGGAGAGGCACCAGCCCTGCACTGGCACGGGGCAGGACTGGTTGCTCTCCAGAGGTCCCTGCCAGCCCTGACTCCCTCTGACTTGGGAAAGATGAAACCCTGCTCCCCATTTTGCAAGTTGAATCTGAGTCAGCAGTGCCCTGGCAGCCAGGAGGGCCAGCCCTGTCCTGGGGTGCATCAGGCACAGCATCGCCAGCTGGGCAAGGGAGGGGATTGTCCCGCTCTGCTCTGCACTGGGGCAGCCTCACCTCCAGTGCTATGTGCAGTTTTGGGCACCACGATATAAGAAAGACATTTAGGAGCTATTAGGTTGTCCAAAGGAGGGCCACAAGGATCATGAAGGGCCCTGAGGGGAAGACGTACGAGGAGCGGCTGAGGTCACTTGGTCCGTTCAGCCTGGAGGAGACTGAGGGGAGGCCTTCGTGCAGTTACAGCTCCCTGGGAGGGGCAGTGC
>NW_008238132.1:5438256-5476826 GCF_000691975.1 Corvus brachyrhynchos | reverse complement strand
TGTGCGTGTGTGTGTGTATGTCTGTGTGTATGTCTGTCCCCCGCAGAGGATGAGATGTTCTCGGACATCTACAAGATCCGGGAGGTGGCGGGCGGCCTGTGCCTGGAAGTGGAGGGGAAGGTGAGTGCCCGCCCGCCCCGAGGGAGGGAGGAAGGGACGCCGCGGTGACTCACGGCCGGTGGGGAGTGGGGGTGGCATCCCTGCGAAGGGCCCGAGGAGGGAGAGAGAGAAGGGAAGACCAGTGCCTGTTGCTGCCGCGGGTGGTGCCTAAGAGAGCCCGGGTCAGCTAGGGTAGAGTGTGATGGAGTTTGGGTTAGGCATGGGAGGGGGAGTCATGCTTGGGAGCCATAGAATCATGGAATGGTTTGGGTTGGAATGGACCTTGAAGATCATCCAGTTCCAACCTCCCTGCCATGGGCAGGGATACCTTCTACTAGATCAGGTTGCTCAGAGCCCCATCCAACCTGGCCTTGAACACTTCTAGAGATGGGGCATCCACAGCTTCTTTGGGCAACCTCTGCCAGTGCCTCCCATGTAAAGAATTTCTTCCTGATAGCTAATCTAAACCTACTCTCTTTCAATTTGAAGCCATTCCCCCTTCTCGTGTCCCTGGGAAAATCAGTACTCAAGCTGCAGCCAGGTTCCTTGCACTGAACTGTGTCTCTGGAGTTGTGCCCTGCTGTCAGGTCATAGGTGTGTAAGAGCAGTAGCATTAAGGTTTTTTGCAGAGCCGTTAAGTTTTTTGATGTCTCTAAATCTAGATGGTCACCAGGACAGAGGGTCAAATTGATGACTCTCTAATTGGTGGCAATGCCTCTGCTGAAGGTCCTGAGGGAGATGGAACAGAAGCCACGGTCATAACTGGTGTTGACATAGTAATTAACCACCACCTTCAGGAGACCAGCTTCACAAAAGAATCCTACAAGAAGTACATCAAGGATTACATGAAAGCGTAAGTGTTGGAAGGGTTTTCCTTTCAGTGGGATGGCAGTGGTTTTACGTGCTTGAGACTATAAAAACAGCATTGGGTTTATTCATAGTAGGTGTTAGTTCTGATACGGGTGTGAAACTGGCTGTGAACTTCAGTAATGTCTTAATGCTTGGTAGAACTGGAGCCCTGAAGAATGGGTGCTGGAATATCTATGTTTATCTTGGCTGAGGTAGAGGACTTACTTATGTGCTTTGGATCTTATTTGTAACCTTGCTGTTTTCTTTCATATTTCTCCATGCCAAACCTTCATGTGGAAGGGACTGAGGTGGTAAAAAAAAGCTTCCTGAAGCTTTTCTAGCATGACAATGTGCAAATGGGACTTTTTGCTAGTTCAAGGTGTAAT
The DNA here is from genome assembly GCF_000691975.1 of Corvus brachyrhynchos. Lineage (NCBI taxonomy): Eukaryota > Metazoa > Chordata > Aves > Passeriformes > Corvidae > Corvus > Corvus brachyrhynchos. Next base: position 5,475,492 of record NW_008238132.1, on the reverse strand, counting down.
TTCTGTTGCTTGCTGTTCAGTGGGGTTAATACTGATGGTGAAAATGCTTTGTGACACAGATAGGTGACACTCTTGGTGCTGTGGAAGAGGCTTGCTGATTTTTGCTGATTTTTGCCTTTTTTATTAGTCTAGTAGTATAATGAGCTTGGTAGGAATGGCAGGCACTGTTTTGTGATTTCACTTGCAAAATTTAATTAAAATCTGGGGGCTTTGAGAAGGAGTGGGGGGAAAGGCAGCAAAATCAAAATTTGATAGGTAGCAACTCTTTCTGCTATGACACCCCACCAGACAGTGAAGTTATTTAACTAAACATGTTTTCAGAGGTTTTTTTTTTTTCCCCTTCCAGAATCAAAGCCAGACTTGAGGAGCACAAGCCAGAGAGAGTAAAGCCTTTCATGACAGGGGCTGCAGAACAAATAAAACACATCCTTGCCAACTTCAAAAACTACCAGGTAACTTATGTTTCCTTAACAGCAGTATTGATAAGCTGTAATTGGTTCATTTGCTGTACTGATTTGGATAATTTTGGGGGCTCCTGTTGTGAGGATGCTAACCTGACCTTTTCTGAGAGTATTAGGGGCCCTGAGAGTCAGGGAGGAGAAACAGCCAAAGACTTTTAGGTGTTTGGGGATCTCATTTCAGCTGGTAATGCTTGTAGTTATCTGCATTTGTTGTTAGGGCAATTTAGGGACTGTGGAGTTAGACTTGAAAGATGGATACTTTGGCCCTTGCTGTGTCTTACTCTTTTCACAGCAGCATGGTAAAATTAGAGAATCACAGAATGCTTTGGGTTGAAAAGCAGCATTGAGTTCCAATCCCTTGCCATGTGCAGGGACACCTTCCACTAGATCAGGTTGCTCAAAGCCCCATCCAGCCTGGCCCGTGAGCACTTCCAGAAATGGGGCATCCACAGCTTCTCTGGTCAGCCTGTGCCAATGTCTCACCACCCTCACAGTAAATTATTTCTTCCTAATATGGAATCTAAATCTGCCCTCTTTTGAGTTCAAAGCCAATCCCTGTTGTCCTATTGCAACATGCCTCTGTCAAAAGTCCCTCTCCAGATTTTTTTTGTAGCCCCTTTTAGGTACTGGAAGCTGCCGTAAGATCTCCCTGGAGTCTCCAGGGGTGAACAGTCCCAACTCTCTCAGCCTCTCCTCATAGGGGAGGTGCTCCAGGCCTCTGACCATCTTAGTGGCCCATCTGGGCTTGGTCCAGCACATCTTTCTTATGTTGGGGTCCCAGCTCCAGAGCTAGATGCAGCACTCCAGGTGATGTCTCAGCAGAGCAGAACAGATATCACCTCCCTTGGCCTGCTGGTCACTCCTCTCCTGATACATTTGGGTTTCTGGGGTGCAAGCTCACAGGGCTGGGTTACGCTGAGTTGTTGTCAGCCAACACCCCAAGTCTTTCTCCTGAGAGCTGCTCTCAATCTGTTCTCAAGCCCAGCCTGTATTTGTGCGTGGGATTGCCATCACCCAGGTGTAGGATCTTGCACTTGGCCTTTTGAACTTCACAAGGTTCCCTTGGACCCACCTCTTCAGCCTGTCTAGGTCCCTCTGGGTGGCATCCCTTTCTTCTGGTGTATCATCCATGGTGGTATGGAGATGGACAAGCTGCAGAGAAGGAAACTCCTTGTGGCTGGTCAAAGACTTTTAAAAGGAAGACTTTTAAACTGAGCTTGGTGGTGTTGAATTGTTCATGTGTAAAAAGGCATTTTCTCCTGATAATAGCTGATTAAATGTCTCAGTAACACATTCCTCTGAAGTTCTTTGTAGGAGAGAACATGAATCCAGATGGAATGGTGGCTCTCCTGGATTTCCGTGAGGACGGTGTGACCCCATATATGATTTTCTTTAAGGACGGCTTAGAAATTGAGAAATGTGTAAGTACTGACCTGACCTGGGTGAATGTGCCCAAGTACATGGTGAGCTCCTTCATCACTTGTTCTCCTGTACCCCTGTTAAAGTGAACAGTAGCTGCCAGTTAAAAAACAGTATAAGCACAGCATGATGGGTGCTTCATATTATATAAAGGGCCTGAAACTTATGAGTACTATTCAGTTGTACTGAAAGGGGATGTAGTGTCACTGCAGTGACTCATGGTGACTTAATGGCTAAGAAATGCAGAAGGGATTGCCCTGGTGAGATGTGTGTAATTGGGAATGGGTTTAAACTATTACCTTAAAGAGAAGGTTCTCTGAAATGGAGCACTTCTACTTTGGATCCCTTTTGTGGGGGTTAATTGTGAAGTACCTTGCATGGTCATGTCCCATCTTCTTTCACTTAATCTGATGGCCTGCTACAAGAACTGTCAGTTTAAATATTGCTCTCAATTTGGGAACACAGTAATATGTGACCAAGTACTTAACCTTACTCTCTCTGGAATCTCCAACTACCTGAACTCAGGACAGCTCCTGTGGTTTGCTTTAACTACTCTGTATTGGAATATGGTTGCCACAAGACAGTATTTGGGTCCCAACACTTGAGGGTTTTTGGCTTATTTGGAGACCTGTGGAATTCACTGCAGTGTGGGATCACCAGTTGCTTTGCCCAGTCATTGTGGACATGTGAAGTCTGTTTACAGACAGCTAAATTTATCTGTAAAGGCTCTTACAGGCTTTCTGGTATGCAAATCATCTAAAGATGAGCCAGATTCTGGAGTGGAGCAGTAGCCCAACTAAATGAATACTTTAACTGGCAGACAGACACAGCACCTCCCACAGCCTGATGGAGGGGTGATGTCTGTCCTGGCCCTGGAAGAGGTGATGATCTGGAAGGTACCTCCTGGGAGCAGAAGCTTCTGTGCATCTCCTCTACAGGGGCATACCTTTTGGATGTGTTGTTTGGGTAACTCCGTCTACTTCAAGGTGGAGTGAAAGAACAGTAGCAGGGTGTTCCCATGTGCAGTAAAACCTGCTTCAGCTTCTTGGTGCAGCTGTTTGCAGAGACAGCATGTACATTGTAAGCTCTGGTACTTGTTTTGGATGTGCTCTTACTTGAGAGGAAATCTGAACCTTGGCGTGTCAAGCAGGAAGGGTGTGAATGAGTGTTCCACCTGGCTTGCTCAGCAGCTGGTGGGTGCCAGTTGCTTTGTACAATTGTAAAAATGATCAGCATCCTCTGATAGACCATGGGCACTCTTCCTGTTGCTCCCTGGTTTGCACTAAGATGCAAAAATAACTTCCTTGCGCTTTCTGCCTGCCTGACTGTGGCAGCCCAGATTGAATTAGGGAATACATGAATAAGTTACAGAAACTTACTGTGACTGTCATGACCTTCAGCTAACACTTGCCACTCTTGTTTCAGTAACAAATCAAACAGTATGGTTTTGGATCACTTGTCTTCATAGCTGGCTGCTGTTTCTTCTTCATCGGCACAACACCAGGAATCGGCAATGTCTAACAACTGGACTGATGTCATCTTGAGCTTTATTCACTTATTTTGACCCTGATTTGGAGTGGAGGCATTGTTTAAAAAAAAAAAAAAGAAAAAACATCTATCATGTAGGTTGTCTAAAATAAAACTCATTTAAACCCATTTTAGGTGATGTCTGTTGGTTTGATGTGTGTCTCAAAGGTGACTCGAAGGAGAGGTTGCACCAAGGATTGGGTGCTGTCAGTAGCAGAGCTGGTGCCAGTGCCCTACAACTGGACTGTTTCCAGACAGATTTCACTGTTTGCCTGTGGCACTGGAGTGCAAAAGCAGGTTGAGGTCAGTAAGGCAAAGTCCAAGAAATGTCATAATGGAGTGGACCACCTTCATTGTTTGTGATTGTGCAGAGACTTACCTCTGGAAGAGATAAGAAATGAATAATGAAAACATCCCAGAATGGAGTATGTGCCACTGAAGCTGAGGGCTGGCTGAGCTGCTTTGTCAGACAAGTGTACTTGAGTCTCTCCTGAGTTGTAGTATGTCTCCGAGAGCAAGGGAGAAGGCTGAATAGGGACACTGTGGAGAGAAGGTGAAATGGCTGTTTTCCAACACAGCCTGGCTGTGGTACTATGTATTTGAGAGCTGTTGAGGGAGCATATTAACTAGAATTTAGTCAAGTTAGCAGGATTTTTCTGTGCTTGGCCTCTTGGAGAGAGATACTGGAATGGCCTAGCTGTGCCCTAGACTTCCTGCAAACTGGTTGAATGTCTGTGCTTGAGAAGTGTTACTTGCTGTTCCTGCCGTGTTCCTTGTAAGGGAATGCATCTGTTTGACAGACCTGGAGCAAACACTGTTGCTTCTCTGGTTCTCTCTGAGATGCAACAGTAACAGGTTCCTTGCGCTTTCTGCCTGTCTGACCTGGTGGCAGTTTGGATTGAATAAAGGAACACAAATTTCCTCAGAGCCCCACCTGGAGCAAGTAAGTGGGTGTCTGTTGCTGCTGTGTGCCTGACCAGGGATGTTGCCTTGGACTGGTAATCATTAACTTTCTTCCTGCTGCAGTGATGGCAGAGGCATAGGAGGTTAAGGTGCCTGAAAGGGGAGGGCATGGCCCACGTGCCAACTGTGTATCTCCTACAGAGTTTCTTCATCTTTGCTGTCCTGTGTCAGTTTTTGGCCCCTGGTGCTGGAGGGTGGAGGTGGGGGTCTGCAGGGGTGAGATAGATGTGGCAGCAGGCTGGGAGGAGTGAGAGACTGGAGGAGGGAGTGGAGTATGCCCTAGTTATCTCTGAGGTTCCTGTCTGGTTAAATACACCCTCTTTTAGTTCTGTGGGAACTTCATTTATATAAATATATATATAATTTTTTTAAAGCTTTTCCAAGTAAGAATTGTGGGTCAGCTGAGCTTCTGGATGAGGTACAATTCTGGTGTAACCTGTTTCACTCAATGGGGCTGAAAGGCAGGGAGGCAGGTTCAAAGCCTGGATAAAGTCACTGAGGCAACTCTTGCTTTCCTTGCAGAGGATGTAAATGGGGCCAGGTGAGGATGTTATCTTCTCTTTTCTGTTGCATCCTCATTAAAAATGAGAGCATTAAAGGAGAGGGAGAGGAAACACTTAGTTGAGGCTTTTGCTTCTCAGTTGAGTAAAGTTAGTGTGGGCAGGGCAGTGCTGGAATGGCTGTGCTGCCCCTCATAGCCCTGGCTCCCACTTCCTGTGAGTCAAAGTTTAAAACTGGAGCTGATATGTGGGAGTGAAAATGGCTCCTCCCCCTGCCTGCCTGGTTCTGCCGAGGCTGGAAGCCCTGGGCACCAGCCTGGAGCAAATTGCCACGTGGCACCTGTGTACAGATGAGGTGCTGCTGTGAAAAGCAGGTGCTTCAAAGCACTGTGAGCACAGCCTTGCTGCTTGGTTGAATGGCAGATTGTGTGTCATGCTGTCTGTACTCCAGGCTCATTGGGATATTTAATTGGTGTGCAGACATTCCTAACTAGGGGGTTCTGTGCTCCAAGCAGGTGTTCTTTTCTGCATGGCAGAGCCTCTGGTGGGAAGGCTCCATTCAGCCTGTTGTGAGGAAGTGTCAGTTCAAAGGCTCTGGAGTTGTGGGATTTTGTTTGTTTCTTCAGTGAGCTGCAAGAGAAATGTTCTTTCTGTACTCACTGCACTTCCCAAAAATGCATTGCTGCCTTCAGTTTCTCAGGGAAGAGGACAATTCTTGCTGCTCTGCAGCATCAAGTCTGTCAGATGCACCAGGGAGGGTGTGGCAGGGAAGGACTGCGGCAGTGACAAGTGGTTGTCGCAGCTGCGCTGCTTTGGTAGCTGCCTGCTGTGGAGTGGCTGGTAAATGCACTTGTCCACAGTCCATGGCACAGCTCTGTGTTGGGAAGCTCTGTGTATTTCCTCATTATGTAATTCCTCCTCTTCTGGCCCATCTTCATCTAAAGCAGCTGTTTCCTTCCTGGGCCTGAAAAGCTGAAGTGATTTGGAAAGGAAACTTCATGCATCAGACAACAGCTTTGGCATTATTAAATTGATAAAATCCCCCATGGTAACAAATTACCCTGGTGCTGCTTCAAACACAGCCCGAACTGAAGGACAGCTTTAAAACTTAGCCCTGCCTTGTTTTAAAACATAGGCTTATCAGGCCTGCATCTCACATTCCTGGAAAGATAATGGATTTGGGAAGGATCCAAATAGCATTTTCCCTGAGCCTCATTGAGCAGGTTAAGCAGCTGGGTGGAAACCTTTCTTCTGCTGGCTCGGGTCTCAGGCTGCTCCTGCACCCGCTATGAGCTAGATGCTGATTTGTGGGTGGCCCCCACGTACTTCCTTGCTGGGGAAGGAAGGCTGATTTGCTTACAAAGAGAAGCACCTGCCTTTTTAGTTTCATACCTCTGTGGCTAAAGGAGTGATGCCTTGAGGCTGAAGGAAGCAGCTGCTGTGCTGGGCACGTGTTCCATGGTCCCCTTGACCTTCTGCCCTCCCACCCCACTGTTCTCCCTCAATGTCTGCTTTTTGTCTTACAGTTTTGCTACCCCATCTAGAAATCCACAAAAAACCCCCGAACACTTTCCATGGGCCAGTGACTGATGTTAGTGTCTGAATGCTGCTACAGCAGTGTTTTGCTCCTTGGCCATCTGCTTTGAGGAGAAAGGGTGCAGACCTGGGGGTGTTCATGTGGAGGGAACATCTGGTGTGCTGCAAGAGACACTGGTGTCCCCACTGCCCCTCTGGGGCCAAAGCCCACTTAGCTTTGCCCACTGAGCATGGGCTGGGGGTGGATGCCAGAACCCAAGTAGATGATGGTCCTGGAACCGTGTGCAGCCCTCAGCTTTGGCACAAGGAGGGAGAACCCACAAAGGGAAAATTCTAAATGAAAGTCTGTAGGAAACACAGTTGGGTTTGATTGGTGTTGGGGGCTTTTCTTGTGAATTTATTTTTTAACTCAGTTTAGCTCACGGCCAAGAGCCAATTACAGTAAGCTTAGGACATGGTTGTTGTCCAACAAGTAAAATGAGACTAATTTTTTTTTTTTAATGTGGAAAAAATTTAAAAGCTGCAATTTACTTTCTTCCCTAAGCAAGTCTCTGGCTGTTGAGCTGGCACAGGCCAGCCCACTGCAATCCTGGCAATGTTCTCAGTGACAGCTGTTCAGGGAGGATGCTTTCATTAAAGAGCAATAGTATCTGCCTCAAGATACCCTCTGCTTTCTCACACTCTGCTGCTCGCTTGGAGCAGATAGGATGCCCCCCTCTGCTCCTGTGAGCCTCCATCTGTGCTTCTCCGTAGCCACTTCCCTGGGGTGTCGCTGCCACTGCAAGCTGGGATGTTTTGCTCCGGACCAGAAAACCTCTGTGTCACTGCAGCCTGCAGTGCAAGAGCAGCAGTTAAACACCGTGTTCATTAGCTCAGGGATAAACGTCTTAGTAGGAGGAAAAAACCCTAGCCAAGCCTGGAAGTTTTTGCCCTAAACAGTACAAAATCCACTTCCAAGAGCACAGTCTTGCTTGTCCGCAGTCCTTGTGCCTTGGCTGCCTTTTGGTTGAAACTGCAGCTGGAAGCTGTTGTGTAAAGATCACAGCCAAGTTCCTGTGGCCGGGGCTGGTGGCTTGAGGGAGCATTTTTGGGTGCCAGCAAATGCTGGCAACTCTGCAAGTGTGTTCTGCAGGAGTGGGTGGGATGTTGCTGAGCATGCACGTGGCTGCTGGGCATTTCGATCCACTAGAGCTGCATTCATCACCTTCCGCTTTAGGCAGAAAGGAGCCAAACACCCTCGGAGACCTTTTAAAGACCATTTTGGTTGTGTGATGCCAGTGTGGCAGCAGCTGGGCACAGTGATAAAAATGCTGAACCATTGTTTCTCTGCAGCCCACCCTTTATCCTGGGAGCTAACAGCTGGGATTCACCTCCCCATCTGTGTGACCAGCAGCAGCAGGAAGGAAACACGGCTGGCATTTCAGAGAGCAAACCTCTTTCTTCCTATCCTCAGCAAGGTGCTGATGTGCTGGCACAAAGCAGTCCAGCTGTTGTTTTTATAATAGGGAATGTCCATGAACGTAGATGTCCAGAAAGTTTTTGAAAGATTAGCTTCCCCCATTCTTTGTAACAGAGTAGTCGAGAAATGGCCATGTAAAGCTGGCTACTCCCGCCCTCCTCACAATGGATGTTCAGCTAACTAAACCCCACTATTGCTACTGGAATAGCCTGGTTCAAGGGCTGAGCTTTATCTGCTCTAGCTACAGCTGTGTCTGCGCCCGAGCCGGGCGCCCTCGGCCCCTCCCGTGGCAGCAGGGAGGGATGATTTCTGTGCCCCTGCAGCTGTGTGGTTGCTGCGGCCATAGAACTGGCTGCAGCTGCCGGTGCTTCCTGGCGCTGCCCACAAAAAGGTGTTTCAGGGAGTCAGCTCTGCCCTTCACCCACCAGGGTGCCCCAGCCTGCCAGCCACCCCCGGCAACGCGTGCTGTCCTGGTCCCGCTGTGTCCTGGTTTTCAGCCGTGCTCGTTTCTGAGTTAATTTCTTCTCGGTAGCTGTTACAGTGCTGTGTCTTGAATTCGGAATCCGAGCAGTGTTGATAACACACTGATGTTTTGGTTTTCTGCTAAGTCGTGTTTACCCTAGGTCAAGGACGTTTTTCCATTGTCTCATGCTCTGCCAGGGAAGAGGGATGCAAAAGAAACTGGGAGGGAGCACAGCTGGGACAGGTGACCCGGGTTTACCAGGGTTATTCCACACCACAGAATGCCACGCCCAGTATATAAACAGGGAGGGACTTACCCATAAGGGGGGCCGACCTGGGTTCAGGAAGGGGGGGTCTGGCATCAGTCAGAGGATGGTGAGGGTGGTGGTATTGGCCACCACTTGTTTTTCTGTTTTTATTAGAATTTTTATATTTTTTTACCATTACTACTATATTTTACTAATTTTCAGTTATTAAACTGTTCTTTCTCAACATACAAGTTTTACTTTGATTCTCCTTCCCATTTCCCTGGGGTGGGGGGAAAGAGAAGAAGGTTGAGTGAGTGTGGGGGGATCTCTAAAGGGGTGACTGTCACCTCGTGTCTGCTCAGGTCCATGCTGGTACTGCCTGAGCTTCCTGAGTATGAGATTTCCAATGATTCAAACTGGTCATTTGGGAGAAGCAATGCTGGAGAGTGGATGCGCTTTTAATCTCATTTCATGGCATTTAGCACACAGAAACTTCCTCTGATGCCTGTGGGACCCACTCACCAAGCAGTGCTTTGACCACTAATATTCAAGAACATTTGCCTGAGCAGAGTTCAGCAGCGAGCAGAGACAGCAGCACATGGGAAGACCGGCAGGGAATCATTGTTCATCACTGCTGTGAGTCCAGAGTTTAAATTAATCCAAATGTGGGGGCCAGCCTCCTTCTTCCTCTCTCCTGGCAGATGGCAATCCTGCCAACAGCACTTGCGTAAGGGCCTTGTGCAGAACAAGCGCAGCAGAGCTGGAGAGGTTTTGCTGGTTATTAAGCGATAGATCCAAAAGAGGTTCTTCCAAATGCTCAGTAATTACAGCCTTGCATGAATTTAGCCTAGTCCTGCAGTGCCCTGGGTCACTGCAGAAGGGAGAATACGGGCCCCATAGCAGTGTGTTTATCCTGCTGCTTCTGTCTCTAGGATGGTTTGTACTGCAAGATCCCATGGCTTGGCTGCAGGCCGGATGATGACCTGCCAAGGGCACCTCAAAACGTCTGTCTTTACCATGTGCTCCCACGAGGCAGGAGCCAGCAGAGCACTTGAATGCACAGCACAGGTCCTGCTGCCAGCACAGGAGAGCATCTTTCATGCTCTAGATCAGCATCTCTGTGGGCTCATTGTTCCCTGCTCTCATGCCACTTGGATTTTGTGGCAGCTTTTGAGGCTAGAATTCCAATTGCACTCTAACATGGTAGAAAGCCTCCAAAATCATGTAGGAAGCAGGTAAAAAAGTACTTCATGAGCTGCCTGGCTTCTGGACTCTCCACTGGTTACTTTTTCTTAGTTTACTCTGGTACAGCATTTCCTAGTTCCATTTTCGAAATGGTATTTCCTCACTGTCCTGCTCCTCATTTTTTTCTTAACTGGTGTTATTCCACAGAAGACTGCAAGCAAACCAGTACACCTTGGCATTCTTCAACCTTCCTGCTTGCTTGCTGGTTGAAAACTCCATTGCTTGATTACTTCTAGCACTCTACACATTTTTAATGATACCCATAAAAAAAGCAGCCCTTTGTAAAGACCATAAACCCCATAAAAAATGGAGTGCTCTGCACCTTTTCCATTACTCCTGAGTAGAGGTTATTTACCCTGTCCAAAGGCACTCTGCAGATCAATAAAACTCCTCCTTTACTTAGATGTTCAGGCATTTCATGCTGACTGATTATGTCCCTCTCAACTGAAGACAAACTGTGAAGCAGCTCACATTAAACCAGAAATACAAGGAGATCCAAAGCTTTCCTGCTAAACTAATCCTGCTGGGGATCCCACTCAAAGGAACCATTTCCCTCTGAAATGGCACAGTCATTTTTACCTGTGGTAAGGAATTACACCACTACTCAATCAGGATTGCATGGCATCCCCCTGCATGGTTTTAGAGGACCATGTAAGGACCAACACAAGGGAGAAACTGACCCACACTTGCAGGGTGCTTCAGCTGCTGAAACAGGACACGGATCCCACACAAGAGCCCAGCTCATGAAAGGCAAGAGCTCTCATCCTACACGGCTCTGAACACAAGTGCACAGAGGACTCGAGCAGCACGAGGACAGCAGGGTGAGCAGGCCCTGGCTACTGCCTGGGAGCACATCGTGTTCCACAGCAAGACACAAAGGCTGACTTCCTGCATTCCTCTCAGCACCCTCAGAGCGCTCCTGCAGCCATCTGCAAGCTGGGTCTGCTCGTAGAGCCTGAGGAGACACGAGTCAGCGGCAGTATTTATGAAAGCACACACACCACCCTGCCCCCAGAATGGGATCTGCTCTTCAAAACTCTCAGCAGGCCATCTCCTGGGAACTGGACACTTCATGCCACAGGACGCTGAGCAGCAGCCCGAAGTGTAGCTGTAGAGAGGTACCTACACAGACAACTCTAGAAAAAAAATTGAGCAAAATTGTGTGACTTATGTATAAGAGTTGTTTCACAAACCTCTGGAAGCAATTTGACCGCTCCCCAAGCTGTTCATTGCTTCCAAGTGGACCAATAATGGAATGTTTGCTTCTCACAGCAGACCTCCTGTTTCATTAGGGTGAGCAGAAATGATGCACACACCTGAAGGACATAAGGGAATGTGAAAGCTGAACTATCAAACCTCAGCTTTTGCTTCATGTACAGGTACACTAATGAGGTTTTCCCACTTTGTGTTCTTTGCTGTTTCTTTAACATAAAATGAATATAATTAAACTTGAGAATACAATTAAATAGTCGCCTTCCTGCTCCATCCTAAAAAGGATGTTGAAGGGACAACCCTTGCATGTGTGCATTTCACAAATGGGGGAACAGAGACACAGATACATGTAGCAATCTTTCCCAAACCGCAGAGGAACCCAGTGGCAAAGCCAGCAATAAAAACATGCTTTGAAAAAACACTTCAGACCAATGCCACCTAAATCACAACATGTTCAGTCAATAAGGTAGAACACTGTGTGGTACAAATTAAAATAATGCTTTTATTGATATGCTTAAACAAAACTTAGGGATCAGCATACAAACCAAATAAAAGATAAAACTATTCCTTGCTGTACCTAACAGACATTTCATTTTTTCCTCAGTAATCACATGGAGGGGACTGACATCTTCCCACTGACTTTATGGGTTTTTAACTGCATTGGTTTGTTCCCAGGGAGTCTAAAGATCGTGATGATCACCATGGTTGTGGCTAATTTTCCTAAAGCCTGATCCCAGGAGGAGCATCATGTCCATTCCACCCAAACACCGCACAAAGGGTTGTGCACCTTTGCAGACTTCCAGATGAAGACCTGACAGATCCCAACAGAACTGAGGGTATAAACCTGGTTATACTGTGATGCCATGAAGATTTTTGCCTTTTCTTTTATACCCCTGTTATACCTTTTTACAGCTTCTGTATTCTTAGTGCTTTTTGCCTACATTCTTAGACTTGTTTGTTAAGCTAAGAGACTAAACATCTTAGAAGCTTCGTAGCTAGGGATCAGTGTGCCCCAGACCCCAAGGTCCTCTCCAGAACACATTCTGTAAACCAAGATAGAACCATCCAGGGGAAGGTTCCCTGGGGAGGGGGGGCTCACTTGAACCTCTCATTGGGGAATCTTTGATAGATATGCTAATTAGAAAAGCCTATAATGTTATACCCAATGTTGGGGGGGACACGGGAACACACGGGAGGAGAGAGACACAGAGACAGGGAAAGACTCGGTGGGGTACATCTCGATGCATATGACCTGGACGTGTACACCTAAGGATCCTTAAGAATAAATACCAAGGTAAAATCCCTTTTCCCCTTCTAACCGTGTATGCCTCTTGATTTTAAGACAAGAAAAGGCATCACTGGAATGCAAACCCACAAAGTTATGGGTTCCTCTAAGACACATTTTCCATCAAAGTTACCACGGCTTGGAAAAGCCACAAAGCTACCAAGAAAAAGTGAGAGGAGAACTCAAAAGATTTCTAATAAAGATAAATCTAATACAAGTTTATTCTATAAACTTTTCCAGTCAAAAGAAAAAGCATATTTAGAAACATACAAGAAATATTCCTTGGGGAAAAAAGCTACAGAAAATTACAAAGTATCAGCTGCTTTAATTTTTCTTTATCCTTGCAGAATTGCACTGTGCTCAGTCCTGTCTGTAAACACCACAGTTCCCTCAGTGCAATTACTCTTATTCCATCAATGTTTTTATTAATCACTTTTTTCTTCTCCTTGGTAATGTCTGTATTCTGGCTTCAGCTCCCATGTGTTTTTGTGGGTCCCCTTCACATTGTAGATGCCTATTTCTCTCAAAATTTCTTTCAAGTATATCTGAAAGGAAACAAAAATTCAAATTAAACAGGCAGCCAAATGCCACAGTTCCTACACACCTGCTCAATCACATGGACTCAGTTCCTAGGGGGCAGACAGCCCTGCTGGCTGATGGGCGCTCACTGGTGTGGGAAGGACTCTGGGATAGACTTCAACCCTCAGGCACCAGCGGGGATTAGGGCAAGCCCCAGGGATGCAGCAGGAAGCACCCGAGCCCCAGGGGTGATGGCTCCCAGTCACTCCCTCTGAGAAAGCAAGTATGGTGAGATGGATGCTGCAGGGACTGCTGAAATGAAGTTACCAGCACCTCTTGGGAAGTATTATCTCACACATCTTCCTCCTGCTGGAATTCCTACAATTGAGCTAAAAGCTCTTGACCTTTCTTCTTGCTTGGGCTGGGATTATCTTGAAACTCCTTGTCTTATTGAGACTTTGCCAAAGCCTCAAGCTGTTGGTTTTCCTGCCATTTTCCAAAGCTTTAAGCATTTTATTATGGCCTCATTTTTAGAGGAGCGTTGAGTATGTGTCTGAGAATTTTCTAATACATTAAAATATTAAGGCTCGGAAGAGAAAGAAAAAAACCAAAACAAGTAGAACTATTATACCAGTAGTATAATCTTTGACAAAACACAACTCACTGATATTCCCCTCCTTCACTCTTTATAATAAACACCAGTTATTTTCTTAAGAGTCACAAGAGCCTGCTTTTTTGTTTAATTATTAATTGGGACTGATATGAGTGGATTGTCATGGCAACCACCGACCACAGTTTAAGAATCCCCACATTAAATTCATAATTGCTTTAGTTTGAGCAATTTAATCCTATTGGAGTGCTTATATTGAACTGGAGTTGTTGGAAAGCTTGTATTTTCTTCATCTACAGTTCCACTAAGTGCAAATATCAACATACTCCAGGCCATTAAAACCAGCAAATATGTGTTGAAGACACAGGAAAATAAGAAAGGTTGATTGCCTAAGGTCTGTTCTCTACACTTGTCCCCCCTTTGCTAAATGGAAAGCTAGGAAATGCATAAACAAAAAGTATGCTCTCAGTCAGTAAAAGAAGTCTCTTTTAGAGAAATTTATCCTTACTCTCCCTCTCAGCTACACATCAAAAATATACAAAGCAGTCCACCAGGTATGAAAGGTGACCGTCACAGATGTGTATCTGAACCAGTTCCTTAGCTTGTTTCCTTTCAGCTGAGCAGCTGGGCACAGGAGCAGGGAGTTCCCTGCGCAGGGGTGGCTCCTCAGCCTTGGGGGGCGCTGGATGCAAAGCCCAGCAGGTGGCAGCAGGAGATCACCGACATCCTCTCGCAAACCTCGTCTGTTGCAGAGATGCCGTCATCATTTCCGTCAGGTACCCGGGACACACGCCCGCCACCACAGCGATGCACCACGCACGGTGTAAAAGGTGCTGGGAGCAGGTGAGAAAGCCATTTCTGCATGGCTGTGTGTAGATGTGTACACCTGCATATCCACTGCCTGGTTTGCACACGAGGCGGTGCCACCGACAGACACTTCAAAGCTTGGCAGAGTGGGTGGGAGAAACACCTGGCTGCAAGGTTGAAATCTGCTCTAGACCACATGGACAGAGAAATGGAAAAAACCCCCCATAACTGCACTCGGTGCCACGAGGTATATTCATGTGCAGCTCCTGGGCTGGCAGATCTAGTCTGTACCTGGGAATCTGGGTCACAAGGTGTGATGCTGCTGCTGAGCTCAGGCAGAGTGGAACCACTGTGGCTGAACTTTCCACAGCACCCACCCAAACCCACCCACCCAGCTATACGATGGCTATTTTAAATTTCAATTACTTGTCAGACCTAATTACCCAGGCAGTTCTGCTTCTCTCAGGGCAAAACTTCCAAGAGCATAATGAAATGGAACAAAACCAACCCAAATGGAAGAGCAAGGCAAGGTCTGTGCCACAGGTAAGGGCACTTCAAGCTGGAACCATGAACTGCAGCAGCTGAGGATTTGCAACATATCTCTTTTTCCCCCTCTCTGCTGTGGGGGGCAACCAGGCAGCAGGGGTGTTAGGGAGGGCAGCTGAGACCATTAACCCCAAAACATCACTGTGTGTGCACAGACAACACCAAGCTGCTGGAGTTTTTAGACAGTTATGAATCATGGATAATCCCACTGTGCTGTACTGTACCTGAGAGCAAGTGGCTTGAAGAGATCAGTTCAGGGGATGTTATGATTTTTCCTGCAGGATCAATTCTCCTTCTAGAAACCAGGACTTCTCACCTGCACCAGGCTGGCCTATATATCGTGAAGCATAGTGCTCTGATAGCATACCATGGAGAGGAACACCTCTCCCATTGATGCCACATACTGAATTTTAGAGTCTGGTGATTGCTAATCAGGGGGCCACAATTTTTTCTCAGAAAGGGATCCAGTATGTTTATGTACATATAATTCTAGCACAGAAACTCATCTGTAGGTGATGTGTTTGTATATTTAAAGCATCCTCTGCTCTGTTCCACCTTCCCTCATGATTTTTTCCATAAAAAATGAAGTGTTATGGAATTATAGGATAAAAAATTTCTGAGAAGTTAACTTTCCAGCTCTGAAAATCCTTCTGAAACTTTGAGGGGGAAATAAACCCCTCAACTGTATTTAGGATAACCATTACTTAAAACTAAAATAGAAGAAAAAATGCAAACAATCTACTCCATTTTTTAAAAATACAGTTCATCTTAGACCACTGGTTCCATACTGGTTCCATTCTTCACGAATATTTGGTTGCTCACAGAGAGTTGTATTATGTTCACAGCCATGAAGCCCAAATCTAGAATTACTCCAATATTTCCAGGGAGCATTCAATACTTTCATCTGGGTAGGTGGCAAAAGATTTACCTACTACTGCAAATTGTTATTTTGCATTAGAATGAAAAACAAATAAACCCAGGTTTCCCTAGTACAGCAGTAATTTACATTCAGAAAAGACTTGTTTCGTGATTTCATGACACAAATAAAGATGGCAGCAATTTCTTGTGTAACATGCAACGTATTCTGTAGCAAGGGTTTAATTTACTGTTTACATTTACCATTATGTAAGAAAAATACCTTTATTTATTTGTAACTTCAAGTTCTCCAGTGGCTTAAGTGGGAGTTGTGGGTGACTACTGCAAGCTGATGTCA
The DNA here is from genome assembly GCF_000691975.1 of Corvus brachyrhynchos. Classification (NCBI taxonomy): domain Eukaryota; kingdom Metazoa; phylum Chordata; class Aves; order Passeriformes; family Corvidae; genus Corvus; species Corvus brachyrhynchos. The sequence goes on along the minus strand of NW_008238132.1, from coordinate 5,459,480 downwards.
TGCTAGATGAGATAAATCTGTACAGACTTGCACTCAAAGTGATCGAGGTAGTGACTGCCACACTTCTCTTACTAAAAAAAAAACCACCTAAAATTTTCTTGCCACTTCCTCCGTATCTTCCCCCTATTCCTTCCTCCTTCTCAGCTCCCATGACCCACACACCTTCTCTGCCACAGAGGTAAGGAGCTGACTCATGAGATAAATGAATGGAAGACACAAATATGTTACTCAACTTTCAAGTTTCTTTCAAGGCACTAGAACCCAGTGAACCTACATGGATTTGAATTGGGTAACATCTTTGTACAGCTCCTAACCAAACAGACTGTTCACTTACACAAATGCTCTGACACTGATACACTTAATTCTAAATGTGAAGTGAGCAAAACTAGTAAGCATCTTCATTTCCCCCCCTTTTTTAGAGTATTTTTTCCATAATCCAGCTGTTACTGTTCTTTCTTCTGCCTTAGCTCTAACAATTTATGACTTGTTGCTCCATTTAGACTCAAACATAATTAAGTCCCCTTAAGTCTTCTGAAATCTGCAGCTGGGTTGAGGATAGATATTGAAGTTGGCAGTGAAAAACATCAAAAACACCAAAGGTCCTTCACATGTCACTGCCTCCCTCCCACTCTTGCCTGGTCTGCTCAAGGAAAGCTTCAACAGGGAAAGAACTGGGAAGTTATGGTTCATACATGAGGAGGCTGACAGCCACTGCAAGGTAACAAAACCATCACATATGCAGATGTCTTGGTGCTTTTTTTGTTTGTGTATCAAAACACTGTTTAAAAGAAAACCCCAAATAAATCCTAAATATCAACCACCTAAACTCTTAACCTAAAAATTATCCTATTTACAAAGGAAATTCAGTGATTTTGAAGGCATTGACACAATGCCTGAACTCCTAACATGGATAATCCCTGTATTTAATACTAATTACACGAAATATAGGAAAAGAGTAACCCCTGTTGCTGTGCCAAAATAAAGTTCAGAAGCTGAGAGAAAGGCCAACCACACACACACACAAGCTCTCTACTGCCAAGAGAACTACGCTTCAGTGAGGACAGAAGTAGCAGGGGAGACAGGAGAGCATTACAGAATTTGGTTCCTAGTATTAAAGCAAACCTAAATAAAAAAGAGACCATTTAGGTTATTTAAACCATCTCTGTCAGGAAAAAACACACTCACTGCAATGTTTGGTATCCCACCCTGTCCTACAATGCTGAACTTAAAACATGGTGATTTCAGTTTGTTGTAAAACATATTCAGAGAGGAGTTTCTAAGGCATATAATATATAGTAAACTATTTTTTGGATATATAAAATACACACAGTAGTAACTACTGAAAATGGTTGTATTTACAAGACTTCCAGTACATACCACAGGCTGTTTGGTTATGTCCACCAGGTCTTTAATGTTGTAATACTGATGTTTCTCAAAGGCTGAAAAAAGCATGTCCAACACTTGCTGTTTATCAGCTCGAGCTCGTTTCCCATCTTCCTTCTTCTTCTTCTCATATTCAATCTGTTACAAAACACGTTTTAGAGACATTCATATATAATGCTGTATAATTCTCAGTGCTGAATATTAAGCCACAAAAAAACCTCTTCTATTTAATAAAACACTGTTCAATGACTCAGTGCTTTTTCATCTGGAAAATTTTCTTTTGAACATTCAAATGTTCTTTTATGAACATAAACTAAGCACTTTGTCCTCAGCACAATAACCTTCTCAGATGTGTGTGTCTGCTTTAAGCAGAAAAAAAAAAAAAGCAGAAACAGAGCCTGCAGGTACCCAAACCTGAAAGGAGAATTAATAATAGTACAGGAACCCAAACTGAGATGGTATTCTCACTCTACCTCTGTTGATACCAGCTTCTGAGGTACAATGACAAATGTCTAACAACCTCCAAATTGCCATGCTCAGGAAAATCCACAGGCCAACATGGCTACATCCACAATCATAACTAGCACCTGCCCAAAGGATGCTCCCAATGGCCCTTGAACACTGCCTCATTTTCTCCAGAAACAGCACTCAAGGCATCAACTCCATGAAGATACAACCAATCTTCAAAGACACACTTTGAGGATGTGGATGGTTTCTCTTCAGGAGAAACCAAAGTAGCATACATGAAGTTACACTAGTCCCAAAAGCCCAAACCTTCTAAGCAGGCAGAGGCTTCTTGTTGTCACACATCATCCTACTTCAAACTGTACATTAAAAATTACTTAACCACTACAATCTGCACCCGATGACTATATATTTTTGCAGAAACTTTTATCACCTCCAAAAATACTTCCTCTGATTCATCATCAGAAGCAAGATTTGCACAGACCAGCACACCCCAAACAAACCCCAATTCCCACAGAGCACCAACCACAACACCTGCCAGCATATCACCCCATCCACCCCCAATACCACCCTCGAGCAGAAGACCATCCAGCTCCTTGGAACCAACAAAAGTGATCCAGAAGGTAATATAAGTCATGTAATCATCAAGTGCTTTCAGGCAAACTGCGTGGGTGAATCCACAGCGGCACAATGTACAGCAGGAAAGATGCATGTGATCAATAAGGGACACGTGCCTGGCTGTAAGTGGGATAATTCTGTATGGGAGCTGTTCTGCTTCTGATGGCTCAAACCTGGCCCTCAAAAGGAAGACCTTCAGTTAAAAAGACTAGAAATGAAAATGCAGAGTTCTACTGGATACTAAAGATCTTATTTTTAAGAAGAAAGATTAGTTTTATAGCATAATTTATTTCTTCCTATCTATCCTTGCCAGCTAACTGCCTCCTACTCTTGGAGTGAAAATATCCTGTCTCTTGGTAGCTGTCTCAAAGTGGCTAAAGACTATTACCACCTTTGCCATAGCTCCCAGGTCTCCAGCCAGCCAACTACTTCTTTCAAATTCTGAAACTGATGTACGTCATTAAACTGGATGCAGAGCAATTGTTCCCAACCTGTAGCTTGAAGTCTCTTGCTTCTGCTTTAAAGCTACAATGGGCGTGCGCAACCAAATACTTGCCTGCTTTTCTAACTCCATGTAGTGTTATAAAAGCTACAATCTCACCACACAAAGCCATCACACAATTGATTTTTATCCACTAACACAGTTTAGTGTAATTATTTAACTCTTTAGCCACTGCATTTAAAGAAGAACAAATCTTTGAAACAGTAATAGCTTTGCAACATAGCAAACTGTAACATCAAGCAAACCAGCTTGACAGTACACCATCTTGGTTGCCATGATCTACAGCAGAACTGCTACACCACAGACATGAGAGTAGGAACATAGGACACTAGCCTTCCTATAAACAACAGCATGTCCAAAACACCTGCTTCTTCTGCAAGTCCAACAGACAATTATTATAAAAATTCCATGTGAATATGCTAATATTCTTAATTAATTAATGTATAAAATCAATTCACATAGAAAACTGAATATCAAACCCACCCTTTATTGAAAAGTTATTTACAGCTGGTATCCCAGTTGCCCACTCTCTAATTAGCAACACTCCAGAATTTCTCTCTAACTTCAGCAACAGCTTCCAGTGTTGTCTAAAAACAGAGCACATTGTGAAGTGCAAAAAACAAGAAAAAGCCTGGTGTCTTCTGTTGTTGATTTCTTCTTTTTGGTCTTGTGAATACACTGCTCATAGCAAGTTACAATGCAGCCTTTCACTTTTTTTCCTTCCTGTTTTCTTTGCAAACAGGATCTTTTATGTAGTAGGCTTAAAGCACTTTTTAATAGTCATGTAATAGAATGCACCTACACTGTAAACTAATTGGATTTCTTCAAAGTTGTGTGGTTTTTTAATTTGAAAAGCATTCAAATACTCCTTGATTTCAAGGAAGGACCATTTTAGAACAAGCTGTTTAGCACAGAAGTTGTGAGTTTATTACCAGAAGACTTTATACTGAAATCAGTTTCTCTTTGTTTACCTTCCCAGGATGCTGCTAAGCTTGCTGAAAAGCTGCCAAAAATGCCTTCTTGAAGGTATCATTAATACTGAGGCTGATATAACTGCTTTGGTAGACAGCTAGCACAGAAGTGATAGAGAAGTGAGAATAAATCCAAAGGGTCACCTGAAGATGCTTGAAAGTACTCTTAAAGGTTTTCTTGTCTCCTGGAGCATGGGTACCAACCTCTACAGTACAGGACAGTGGGAAGAGAGGACCACAAAGAAACCACTGAAAGAAGCCTCTGAAGGGGCTGAACTGGAACCAGAACCACTGAAATACTTTTCTGCTGTATTATGAAAAATAATTAAGTCACAGAAAGGTTCTAGCTGCAAGAATATTAATCTTGCAACTTTGTAAACACATTTAATATTTATAGATATAATGGACGTCCCTTTCCCAGAGAAGAAAAGCTTAAGTTACAATCTTAGCATACATTGTAATGGAATTGCAATTTCTTCTAATAAAAATGTAGGCTTAATATAATTTCTTGCAAAAATAACCTCATCAGTTTCCCAGTCCTTGAGTTCAAACAAGCTATTGCTATTTCCCATCCACATGTAATTTATTTCCCTCCTCCTTCCTGTTGTATGTTCATTTATAAGTACATGGAGAAGCCACACTTAAGTCCCATTTTATATTCTTTCCTTCAAGAAATGTTAAACCTTTCTGTCTTATTTAGTAGATACTCATTCTTCTCTCAGAAACTGCCCACATGATGACCGAATGTAGTAGCATATATGACAGCTTGTACACTATTATTTCTTTCTTGTGAAAATCCTGTCTCCAACACAGCAGCCATATGATTACATGCAATGCAGCAGGTTCTAAGAAACTAGTTTCTGCTTGAAAACAGCAAAAAAATTCAACATGGACTTTTTCTCCCAGTAATATATCCTTTCAGCCATCTAACCTGAACCTTAATAAAATATTTTTTCCAGAACTAAAGAAGGAGAATACCAGCAGCATCATAAAACAATATACTCATACAAAATTGCATCGGCATAGCAGGATACATCAGTGTGATTGTTTTGGTTAAACATCATTCCCTCAGCTGCAATAGTTATATTGGTATGACCATCGATGTATAGAGCAGATTTTGAACAGTAACTACTACAAAACAGTCCCATGAGAGAGAAACTATTATTTCTGGTTCTGTGGCAAAAGACTGACTTTCATAATAATGCTTAAATATCATCCAGTATATTGTCACTTGTTTTATGTAAATAAAATCTTAATAAAAAGTGTGAAAGTTTAAATGACTAACACAGTGATTCATTTTCAGTATGACTTAATGTTCCTCACATCCAGCAGTAATAGCAATTCTATATGCATATGTACAAACTACTCAAAGAGGATCTTTAAGGAAAAGGACATTATAGTTTACATGTACATCAACTGATCTGGAACAGCAGTGTGGGTGTAATATTGACAGTGCCAATGATGCCAATAACATGTACTGTGAAGGTATGAAACTGAGAAAAATTGTCAGCTGTTATTTTTTTCCACTTGTTGCCAGTTCCTCCAAAGGACTGGAAACTAATGATTCTTTTCAAGTCCTTTACCCTCCTGCAGATGGTAAGTTATTTGGCTCAAAAGACTGCTTCCACATCTCATACCACAAAGTCAGAACTGCCTTTCATCCACAAATGTCAAAATTAAATAAAAAAAAAAAAAAGATTAGAGGAAGAATGTAAAAAAGCCACTAAAAAGGGTTGGCTGAAGGTGGTCTGCCCTTCATCAGATAACACAAGACACTTAACAATTGGCAGACCTTAGCCCCAAGGGTGATACTGGGCTTGAGACAGAAAGAAGATCCCCAGCAGATAAAATCAAGGAGAAAGCAGATGACATAGAGCATTTCCGAAGACAGTGGCCAACTGTGAGCAAAAGAGCTGCTGGACAGCAGCAGAGCAGTCCTGGAGTCCTAAGCCAAATTCCTCCTGAAGAAAAGGAGGGAAAATACTAAAAGCTACTTACATTATATTGATGATTAGCCACTGGTTTATAGTTCGTGGTTACAGCTTTGTCCAGCTGCTGCGATAACCTTACAGGTTTAGAAGATTCTTCTATCTGTAATCTACAAAAAAGAAAACAAGAATAAAAAGTTCAAACACACTTGAAGTGAATTCCAAAAATCTGCAAGTATGAACCAGCTGTTACCAAAGGTCAGCTGCAAACAATCCACAAGGCAGAACAGATGCACTCTTCCGGATTAAGTTCTTCCTACTCATTTTTGCTTAAGGACACTAAACTATTAAGGTGCTATATGCTACAGAAGATACTGAAATGCTGAAAATCAAGCTACTGTGAAGAAAAGATACTAAAAACAAAGCCTGAACACAAATTTCACTGCAAAAGCCTAATGCTCAGGTTGAAAAAAAGCCCTTGCTTAAAAAAGATCAAGCCCCACCCAAATGAACCCAGAATTTCAGAGTTTACTCAGCTGAGGGATGAAAAAGCTTTTTGTCCACCTCTGCTGACCCCATGACCTCCTCTTAGATATTCAAATGTAAAAACATAAAATTCCATGACCTTTCTTTTGGCATTACAGTACAGTAAGAGATTACAAATAACAGTTTTAAGAGCACTTTTAAAGATGTGAAGACAGAAAAATCTACCCAGCTTCAAATCCATGTGCCATCAAGACTCTGTCACACAGACAACAACAAGTGACCTTCAGTTCTCTTTGGGAAAGACTCTGAGAAGGTCAGAGGTTGAGGACATCTTGTCAAGCTCATCCCTATGTAATTTAAAGCTTCTGTATGACGACGTAGAGAGAGTGTTCCATTTAGTTCAGATTTAGCACTCAAGAATTTCTACTTGAAATGAAGATGCAAGAAACCAAGCTCTAGAAAAGCACAGGACAATGACCCTTCAGACAAAATGGTTTTATGGCATATACAATTAATTACGTTGTTAAATGTGTTAATTATCAGTGAAGCTGTTTTGTTTCCAAAGGGGTATCTCATAGGCAGAGGAGTCAATTTCCACTAAACACAGTACAACACAGCTCAATAAATGTACAGTGATGCTTGCATCTTTCAAACAAAAATTAACATGGTGACATTAATGCAAATAGTAACTGCATGTTTACTAGTGTAAAACATAAAAATGGTAAAACTGGCAGTTCTTTAAAAACAACTGTAAATGTTTGAGATCACTGATTTATTTTTGTAAAGATATCATGTATGACCAAAAAGATAAAGTTTAAATTCAGCATGTTTCTGATTTAACACCTGAACAACCTAAATAAATTACATTTGAAGGAAGTATTAAATTAAGAAATAAATTCTCTAGTTGTAGCAACTGGAAGGAAAGCAAATCATCCTTCATAGCTGGTATTGCTGGACAGTAGGTGGGGGCAGTTTTTTCTCATACACAGACATAAACTTGTTTCCTCTTGAATCTTTGCAGACTTGTCATTTGTTCTGCAGTTTTAACCACTCTTAAGCAACCACTGCCTCATATTCTACATTTTTATATCAATGCTGCCTTCTGTCCAAATGTAGCATGTTTCTTTCTTAGCTTGAAGGAAAATCAATTGGAAGGGAAATGAACAGTGAACATTTTTTGCTTATCACAGGAGTTTATCTTTTGGCCTTCAACCTAATTAAATGACTTTAAAGATTTTCTTGATCTGGTTACCAAAGGTCTTCTAAACTCACATTTCACAAAGAGGCATAGGCCAAAACTAAATCACTGTCTTTTCTACAAATCTGTCTTTTTCTCTACTTCTCCATTGCTTAATATTTTTCTTTTTGGTCTCAATAACTTAGAATTTTTAAATAGTTTGGCTTTAATTATTTTTTTTTTCCAGTTCATCGTGTTTCCTATTGGTTTGATCTGGGGAATTTTCCAGTCCTCCCTCTCCTGTATTCTAGCTATTTTTCATCTCACTTCTCCCCCCATTTTTCCTTTACATAAAGGAGATTTCCTGCTCAACCTGTTTACTGATACTGCTCCTGCTCATGAGACAGGGGCTCCTCGAGACAACCTGGGAATTCTTGTCACTCTCTTCCCCTCCAAGGCCACTGCACCAACTTCATGTACACCAGATTTAGTTACTTGATTTGCAATGCTGTTCCAGAGTCGTCCTCACTACAGCTACAGCACAGAGTCCTAACAATACTTAAATACATCAGATGGTGTCATGTTTTCAGGGAGTGCCAGGCATTCAGCAGTGGCATTTCTTCATGATTAATCCTCCTTGCACTGGGCTTTATATTCATTACTCTTTACAACATAAATTTACAATATCCTTCATTTCTTCAGGTAAACAGCCAAAGAACATTAGCTCTTCAATGATGAATTGTCAGTCTTGGACTTCAGATACCACTCATGTTCAAGGTCTCTGCCTGGTCTAGCATTCTAAAATTACAATAGAGGAAATTTCAACCCCATTCAGTCCAGCTTCCTTTAATTAATTCTTCTTTGGACAAAAGTACACCAGCAATTTATTTCTTAACATTTTTCACTCACCATGCAGGATATGCATTTCAGCTCTTTTATGTCAACCTGCCAATTTCCAAACCAGTAAAAAACCAAATGTGTAAGACAGCTAATACACTTCTCAGAGGCCTCCCTCCAAAGGTTGATGGCAGTGAAATTACATTTAACAAGTAAAGTTCTCCAGCACAAAATCTTGAAAGCAAAGAAAAACTTACTGCCTGCTTAGGAAACAGAATGGAAGCCTACCAAGTGAATTGGAAAGGGACTATCTAAGTTTGTGAAATGGCAGAAGACTTCAGAAAGACCTATACACAGCAAGTAACAGATCCATCAGCTACAAATGTATCTCTCTGAAAGTTCAGAGGTATTTGTGTTGTACTTTGAGATTTCTTGCCAAAGGTTTCCAAATTACAACCACAGATCTCACAGATCTCAGATGGTCTTTAGAAAACCGGCTTTACAGTAAAATGTTAACTTTTTTTTTGTTTCTACTGCTGTAGTGAGAGCTAAAAATACACTACATCCCTGATACTACTTTTTAGTGCAAATAATTACAGCAATGGCCACATGCCAATATGGAAATTTATATGGGAAGCACGGTGACTCAGGAGGCAAACCTTTTTATTAATAGCATTTATTCTACACATGCATCTTGCTCTTCTCCCTAATGGCTGCCCTTCTCATTTATTTTTCTGCAGCTTTCATGATTTCACAGAGAATGACAGAGCCTCAGGTTACCTTCCTTCCACCGGGCTTCCATGTGGAATATTGTCACAAAATCCTATGTGGAACAACAGCTGCTGCACATCTGGAGTTGGCCTCCCAAAACCACATGAATAAAGAGACTGACAAACATGGCATAAACACCAAATTAGCAAATGGTTCACGTGGGTATGAAGCACCGAAGTTTGCTTAGTGCATTACAAAGGGTAAAGACAAACAGCTCATAATCATTTTGTCCAGATGATTTGTTGGTATTTGCAGGGAAAATACAGCATTTGGGTTTTTTTTCAACATCTGTCATATTCAGAAAACAGTATGTCTGGGGGAATATAATTGACTTTTTAATTTTGCAGGGCTGGTGTCTGAAAAAATTTGATGAAATATATAAATTTATACATTCCAGTAATTATACACTCAAAAACACATAACAAAAGTAATAAACTGGGCATTATTAAACTAGCCTTTTAGATTGATGTTTTAACATGTTACGGATATAATTACTTTTAAGTGTTCATTTCTTAAACAGAATTTAAAAAGCAGTATTAACCAAGAATGTCAGGCAGTGTTTTATGCAGAGTTTTATCAGAGTGGACCTGCTGAATCTTAATTGAAACTGCTGGTAGGAATAAAGAAAAAAATCAATAGATATTCTGAGCCACTGGTGATACTGATTTAAAGGAGAAGTGGTTTTTACCTACTACTCTTTATTATGATTTCCAGGAATTAAAAGACTTAAGTTATGGCTCAGAACCATACACAACTCTCCAAAAATTAAATTTTCCACTGAACTCTTGTTGAAATAGCTAGAGCCACAATTCATGCTAATAGCTGGCCTAAAAAAATAAAGAGAGAATGCAGATATTTTTTCCCCAAAACTGCCAGTGAATTAGCAACAGAGCAGCCACCAGCCTGCACACTGTGGTTTTCTCTTCCACCCCCAAGATCAAATATAGCTCTTCCGCCTTGAAATACAGCAAGCAGCCAGCACGGCATCAAATTCATCATGGTCGTTTCCCAGCAAAACACATTTCATACCACAGCTTTGATTTGACATTGTGCTTAACAGTTGAATAAGGGGGAAAAAAACATTCAAACAGACTGGAAATAATTCCATAGGACTTGTCAACATGTAGCAAGCTGATACAGGGAGACAGATAAAGACAGTATGTACATTCCTAGGAAGAGATGTTCACTGTTTTTTAAACACATGTAATTTTCAGCAATAAAAAATAAACCAAAGACCTTTAGAACTGATAATCTACTGTGATTAATCTTTTGTCACAAAACAAATGTTTCAAAGATTTGAAGCAAGTATTAATCAGAAACACTGCTAGGGCTTGAATTCTTTGCATTTCTAAAGAAATTATTTTACAGATGAGAGAGGAAAGTTTCAATTCCTTTTTGTGCCTGGCTATATGTACACAGGGGACCAGTAAGTAAAGAGTCAGCCTTACTGTTGCAAAAAGGAAAAGTTGGGTTGCTTCTCTCTCTGCAGTATCATCCAGCAGAGATGCACTGGAAGAGAGCAGGCCCACTGCCCAAAGCTTTGGCAGGGAAGAAACACAAATTCTCCATCTCTGCACAGTTTTGTAGCTTTTTTCTGACTGCTCACAGAAGTTCCCAGTCAAATACTAGGGAACTGAAAGCCAAGGACTAATGGTCTCATAGTTCCTTACTCAGGAATTCTGTACTAGAACCAGTTTCATGATACCTGGTATGGGTCACAAAGTTTTTTCTTTGCTTCCTTATTTTGCTAAGTATCCCAAACATGACAGAAGTAAGTACATCCTGAAAAAATCTCATCCAAAACAAACTAATAAATGTAACAATATAGCCTCCCACCTACTCCTCTTGTGTTCATTTGGACTTCTGCACCTTGCTGAGGTTCAGGTAGCATCTCTTTTGACTTTTCTTCCAAGCAAGAATATCAGTAATATAAGAAGCAAGCAGATGATCAAAAAGAGATTAACATTCTTATAAGCTACTGAAATTGCTGGCAGTGCTCAAGCACAAACAACATAGGATATTACCAGAATGGCCACACCAGTAAAAACACACACTATCTAATAATAAAAATGACAATCTGTTGCTACACAAAACAATCTGTCATATATTCTCAAAGATAAGAACAACATGCAAATTCTGCACGTTTTGTTTCATTGCAAGGAGCCCTACTGTCTCACGTTCCATGGAGGTGGATGACAGCCTCCATTGCACGGATGAATCCACTGTTCTTCACTCAGTGTTACTCCAGCACAGTCAAAGCAAAGTGAGTCTGTCCCCATTTATAAAGACTAGACAGGCAGACAGAGAAGAGCATGAGCTGAATGGAAATGGCATTAAGAAGTGCATTTGCTGGTGTTAAATAACGAAATGTTTCAGATTATTAATACAGAATATGATTTATAACTATTTTTAAGTCCTGAAATCCTGGCATTTCAAGAAAAGTGCTGCAATTATTATGTGTTCAGATATTAGATTTTTCTGAAGTTGACATCTTCAACTATATATGTTGAAGGATAAGCAATGAATCATATGAATATATGATAATTTCATGTCTAATACTCAGACAGGCACCCCAGCCGCAACTGAAGACTCCAATTCTACATATCTTCCTCCAGTACAGAACATCAGATGATACAAATGGCAGTTCAACAATAAGTAACAATTTCCTATGCATTTTATTTTCTGGATTGACAAAAAGAGAATAATTGATTAAAACCAATCCAAGTTTTCCTCTCTGAGTTTAGTATTGCAAATGACTAAAACCTTCTGGGCTAAGCTTGTGAGAACAAATAATTTAAAGATAAAATAGGACCGATTTTAGCATTCTAGGAGTGATATAATTGAATTATTTTCTCTATTTATTTGATGCACAACTTTAAACATGTTAAGTGAAGCCCTAACGCAATTAACATGTAGAAAATTTTAACATCTGCTTGACATCACAGATATTTTTAATGAAGCTCACATGTGTTTACAGATATTTCTGCTGGAAGCATTCTGACACTGATAAAGTCAGGCTCTGGCAGTGCCTGGTCCACACTGGGGACAAGGTGGAAGAGTTTTATCTGAGGCTAAGCTCAAAAAGGAATCGTACCTTCGTACCATAGAGGTATCGTCAATGACTGTTAAATGAGGTTATAAGTAGCCTATCCATTAATGTGGCTTACAAAGTTTGTTTCTTGTCCCTGCCTCCACGAGGTTTGTCTGTCCAGGTCTGGGTCTCTGTACGTTGTTTGTTGCTTGCCCCTTTTACTCAGCATCCCTTTTTGCAGTGAAAAGGGTCCATGACCAAATATCCTTAAATGCAGATTCCCATTCACCCTTGTGAGCTAGGCAGCCTCTGCACCCTCCTTGTCCTTTTAGGAGGACTTTTCAGGACTTGGGTCACAGCACCACCCCCTTGCCAGGTAAAATGGCCCTCTCAGTACTCCTTAGGCAGTTGATTGATAGAAAGTCATACAACCAACCACAGAATCACAGAATCATTTCAGTTGGAAAAGGTCATCAATTTCAAACATTAACCCATCATTGCCAAAGCCACCACTAAACCATGTCCCAGAGCATCCCTACACATGTTTTAAATGCCTCCAGGGATGGTGACTCAATCATTACCCTTGGCAGCCTGTTCCAATGCTTGACATCCACTTCAGTGAGAAAATGTTTCCTGAAATCCAATCTAAACCTCCCCAGGTATAGCTTGAGGTTGTTTCCTCTTGTCCTACCATTTATTGCAAAGAAATGAACACTTCCTTATTACAATTCATGTATTCTGGAAGAGCAGAGAAGTTTGAAGCTTTGCAGTTGTTAAAAATGTCAAGATTTTGCAGTCCTTTCCAACCTACGGTCATCATATTCAATCAATTAGTGCCCAGAACGGAAAAAACCCTCCATTATTGGTTCCTACCATACTTCCAATATTTTCTTATTAATACACATACCATGAACATCTCTGATCTGCCCAGTTTCCTGCCCAACACAAGTGATAACATCAAGTTTGAGAACAAGCAATAGCAGAACTAAAGAGGACGGTCTTCCCTGAGGACCAAGTCAGGGTAAAAGTGCATCCATGCATGCTCAGTTACATGCTGTAGCTCAATATGGGACACTTTATCTTAATTTCTAAGTGGAAAAAACACATAAGATTTTTATACCAGGGTGCTTATACTTGTGCCTTATTCCAGTGACAGACAAGTCTAAAACTAGGCTGAAGTAAAACCTGGATGTCCTTTCGTGTTGTCCGGAGCATGTAAGGGTACCTCGACCACAGGCATGAGACAAGGTTTGAGACTGGGAGAGTGATAAGGTACATCAACAAAAAATCAGGCAACATGCCAGGAGAAATGGGGATGCAGGTGAGATTTTGGAGAGAGAGCTGTAAAGAACCATGCAAATGTACGTGACACACATCAGTCCCACATGGAAAAAGAGAGGGAGGCAACACAGAGTCTGCAAGAGAAGCACTAAACAATAGGAATGGCTGGATAGGCAGCAGTCTGGTGGACATACTCCTGAAAAACAGCAAGCAAGGGGAAAAAACATAGGTTGAAAAGTCTTTGGTCAGTTCAGCTAAGACACACAGGTGACAACCCACAGGCCTCTGCCTGTGAGCCAACCCTTTGACACTGCAGTCGATACAGCACAGAGAGATGGCAGCATCTGAAATAGAGGTAGGGATGAGTAACCACATTTCGGGCCCCCGGGGGAAGCACCAGCCGCCTCACAAGCCCATTACTAATACTAGAGAAGGCGATCTAGGAAAAGTGACTCATCAGCAAACTAAGCAAGACAGAAAAAGCCCAGCCCTTTAATTTTAACATGAATATTATCTCCTGAATTAAAGCCAGATAAAGTCTCCTTTTTCACTTCCATTTTCAAAAATGCAATTTCCTTTCCTGCTCTTATTTCCCTCAGTCCTCAAATTTCTCCACAACAAAAGGATTTATTTGCTAGACACTATTTCAATTTAGATTTTAGAAGAGGAATTCTAAATTCTGAACTATTATTTTTCAAAGTAAAACAAGCAGACCTGTCTCAAAATTCCATAATCTTCGTTTTCCTGCCAAAACTAATCTGGTATGCTTGTAGCTGTTTTGAAATGAACAGTAGAAGTAATAGGGATTTTTAGGTCCAGGCAACACAAAGCCAAATAGTTCTTGTCAATCTGAAGATGCAGAAATCATGCACACTTTGCTAATGGGGACAAGAAAAGAGGATTTTAAAAAGTAGTTTGTTAGACAGAAAAGGTACATCTTTACCACGCCCTGAAAGGCCTAGGTCTTGAATTACTGGTAAAAGCAAGGATGATTTACAAGCTCAGTCAATTCACTCCACAATGAAACTGCTCACAGCTAAGGAGGTAGAAAGAAAGAGGCAGACTCTTGGCTACAAGTCCTCCAAAAAAAACCAAACCAAAACAAACCAAAACAAAAAAAAAACAAAAAAAACAAAAAAAAAACAAAAAAACAAAAAAACACCAAAAAAATCCCTACAGCACCTCAGCTACATCTCTTCAATATGAACCTCTCCTCCCCTTCTCCTGCAAAATGTCTTTATCAAGTTACAGCTGCCAGCACTCTGCCTCCAAATACATGTTGCCATCTCTAAAACTCCAATTCCCAGATACTTCACCACTCTGCTGATTGCTCTACAAACAGCCACGGCATCTGGCTCAATTGGGGATCTTCCAGTTAAAATTTACTGTAAACAATTTAACAGTTTGTGGCAATCTGGAAAACATTTGGACTGCTTCCCTAGAAAACCTAGCTGGCTCAAATCCTCAACGTTTTTCTCTGTCTCTTCCTTCCTTAGTGCGCAGACCCTAAAATGCCAGATAGCAGAACACCTTTCAGAGGACCTGCTCCTCCCTTCAGTTCAAATACGCTTGGAAACAACCATCAAGGAACTGCTGCAAAGGGCACTGAAAGGCAGCTGCTGCGAGAATGTACTGCACATGCCCATGTGTTAATGACTATATACTGCCTTTGGCTTAGAGGGGAATCGTGCACAGTTCAGCTGCTGTTCAATAGTTTAAACATATGGTTGCACTAAACTGCAGAATTAGCTCACACTGAACTGCTGAATTGACCCTCCCAACACTCTATCCTGCAAGCAAAGAGAACGAAATTAGTTTTAACTGAACTCTGAAATCACGCTTAATCCAAACAAAATCAGCATTAAGTTAAAAAGAAGAGCTGTGCAGGTTCAGCAATCCTAGAAACCCTAGTATTGCTATAAAACCCAAAGCAAATGCAGGAAAGAAACCTGTCTTTCTCCTCAGTCCATGCAAAAAAGCAGTCTTGCTCATCCCCCAAGTGGAAAATTCAGCAGTTTCTCCTGCAAGCCACAGGAAAAAAAAGGTTACACAGAGCAGACTGAAAGATATATCAGTTAAACCACAAAACTGGTGATTTTTAAAAACTTTTATCATCATTCTTTCAGCCAATTGTATTTCCTTTGCCAGTTGCACAGAACTACTGCTCTGCTGTATTTGCTTGATAGTTTTAACTACATTTTACCTCCTCCTATTTTGCACAACAAGTGCTCCTCCAGCTCCCTCTCCAAATACATTACATACCTGCCCACCTCCACTGGAAAATCACTGCTGGATGTCCCCCACCTGTTCAAGTGGGAACTGTGCTCCCACAAGCAGAACAAGAGGATATGCAGCTGCAGCAAAGCCAGAGGCAGAAACAAGCTGTGCAGCAGGAGCCCAGCAAGCAGGAATAGGGCTGGGAGCTGCCAGGCTCTGCAGCTGGGAGGTGATGGCAATGGCAAAAAGAGCCACCAAAGGGCCACCTGCCACAGGACTCTACTCCCGCTCGCCAGGTTGTAAAGGAAGGTTTTATAGCAGCCCTGCACCATTCAATTTGGTTCAAGTCACCTTCCTCAAGATCTGGTCTTTGAAATATTGATGCAGAGGGCAAACCTGAGTGTTCTTTCCTTAGAAAGCCTGAACTTGGCTTCCGTGCATCATCTTGAGGGTGGTGCTTATCAAAGCCACAGCTGTATCACCATTAGCCCCGATAAAAGCTCTCAGTAAAGTGAAAATACCTTCAGGATCAGGAGACTGTGACTCAAAACTCAGCTGCAAGCTCTGCTGTAGCTTTAAACCAACAATTCTCAAAGTTATTTCAACATTATTTCAACATTATTTCTTTAAAAAGCACACTAATAACCACAAGGCACAACAAGGACATGGCTAGGTTTTAAGGCAACTGAGTCCAGAAAGTGTAAGATTTCATTTTGCATTTGAAAAATATAACTTAAAAAATAACTCTGCCTTTGTTTGGAAGAAAAAACCAACATAAGCTTAGCAGTTCAGAACATCATCTTCAGAACATTCCCTAGAGAGCTTACTTGCTAAGAAATAAACTTAGCTCCATGCACTTTGAGCTCTGCTACATTAGTATCTTCTTAATTAGAGATTTTCAGAAGACTGCCTCTTATTTGTGAACACAAAGAAACTCACCCAGACTTTGTGAAGCCATACCTATTCTGTTATTAAATAAAAAGCCCCAAAGATTTAATTATAGATTTGTCCGGCATGACAAATTGCAAAAACAGTTAGTGGCTGAAGCACAAACATTGTCTAGCTTCCCCAACAGGAAGCTGGATAACTGGGTTTTCCATAAGATATGTGTGAAAGCAGACTCCATTCATGTGTAATTTAGTTGTCTTCCACAGGGAAGAAAGAAAAAAAAAAAGGTCTTGAAAGAAGTTTCAGGACCATTGTATTTTAAAGCTTGCTTTTTAGTTTTTCTTAATTACACTTAAGGCTGCAATTTAAAAAAATACATATATATAAGAAGAAATGCTCCACACAAATTTCACTGGTTTGTCATGAACTGAATTTGTTAGTGTGAAACCATTATTACTGGGAAAAGTATCAGTTTTCCAAAAACTTCTATAGCCTTTAATTCATTGTGCATATATTTCTCAACTGGCAGTGTAAACCAGTGTGTATCAGTGCACTGGATGTGACTGGGATGGGCTGAGCCTTCCCCACAGCAGCTCCTGAAGTGCCTGAGCAGCACCCCCACAGCACCAAGGCTGACTCTCCAACACCCGCAGGGGCCGGGAGGCTGGGAGTGAGCAAGAGGTTGGGAAGGGACATAGCCAAGACAGCTGACCCCAGCTGACCAAAGGGATATCCTGTACCATAAGGTCTCATATTCAGCAATAAAAGTTAAAGAGAAAGGAGAATGACATTTCTTACTAAGGAGTTCTCTTCTGAAGCAGCTGCTATGTGTACTGGGGCCCAGCTTCCCATAAAGTGGCCAGACATCTCCTGCTGATGGGAAGTAGAAATTAAATCTATATTTTTGCTTTGCTTCCACACACAACCTTTGCTTTCTTTCATTAAACTGCCTATAACTCGACCCATGATGTTTTCCACATTATTTTTTTCCACTGCCCTGATGAGGAGGGAGAGTGTGAAAGCAGTTGGGTGGGCATCTGGCACCCAACCAAGGTTAACCCACCACACTTAAAAATGCTAAAAAATTTGTAACTTTATAAAAAGTTACCTTTAGTATTAGAGATATTTAGAGCTGTAAATGTTTAAAAAACACTTAACATCAATGGGAGAACTTGTCTGGACTCAACAATACACACACTGCTGTTGGCAGAGAATACACATCAGTCAATGTAGGCCAGCTCAGAATGATGTGAACTGCTGGGTACCTGCTCTTTCTTCAGTGGCATACATGGTATTCTTCTAGGAACAATCATGAGATATCACATATACTTAATATTTTACTACACCTTCTAGTGGAACGTGTCCCTGCTTATGGCAGGGGTTTGGAACCACATGATCCTTAAGGTCCCTTCCAACCCAAGCCATTCTTTGATTAGATGAGAAAGGAAGTATTCTTTTCCCCACTGACATAATACGTTCCTTTTCGTTTACATAATGTAATCACCTTGAAAGGCACCTTGAAAATTAATTTTTGTTATTATTTACTGACTTTGTACAAAAATAAAGTTATAAGCATCTCTAGGGGAAGAGAAAAACAAACCATCTTTTGTGAAAGTTGTGACATTTGACAGCTTTGGAGCTGGTTTAAATTCCATGGGAGATAAATTTTTACATTCTAGCTGTAAGTCTAGAGGACATGAAGACACTCTAGAGAAAAGAACTGGAAAACAGACTCACTTAAAAAGCCCCCAAAAAACCAGCTGTAGCAAATACTTAATTTTTAAAATGTAGAGAACAGTCAAGCAATTACTCAGAAAGGTAAGAAGCCTAACAGGTTTTTTTCCAAACAGATGCTTTTAAATCACGTTATTTCTGCAATAATTTTTGGACTACTTGCTCTAGCCCACTAAATCCTTTAATTTAATAACTCCACAACATTTTGGAGGATTCACACATCCTTCACTGCAGCACAAAATGAAACATAAATTACCTACCACTTTCTTTATTGCTAGAGCTGCAAATATTTTGTGGTAAGTGGGGAGAAGAAAACTGCCTCTGCAAGCCTGTTTCTCCAGCTATACAGAGCCTCAAGACTTCTATAACAATTCAGCACTTCAGGTCAAGTACTTCCTGCTTTAGGGACTACAGAATCTCTGAGCTAAAGAAGACAGGTACTACACACTGTATTCTCTTCTGCATTTGGCTTAGCAGAAGCAGAGCACAAACAGTTTATCTGGCCTCCATAATTTTGGAAAATCCTCCATTATGAAGAAACAAGGAAACTTCTTTTTCACAATGGGAAAAATGCCAAATTATGCAAAATGCTGTTATAATTAATTTAAAATTCCTCTCCACTTGACAAATGAAGAAAATAATTCTCCATTGTTTCTCCTCAAGTGCAAATTCTATTAATGGCTGCATGAAAATTGGGTTTACAAAGGACACCGGCAGCACACTGCTTTGTAGTGCTAAAGGGGTAATGAAAAACAATAATATATAAAAATACCAAATAACAAACAACATAGTATTGTGCATTGAAACAATGTGCCTGTATAAGAGGTGTTCTGTTATGACACACCCCATGTAACACATGAAATAAACACTTTATTGCCATGAAATACAAACAACCTGAAATGGGACATCTCCCTTTGCACATGTTCCATGACAGACGGTACTGGAATGGTATTTGCTGCAAACCAGATTAAATCAGTTTTAGAAACTGAATTCCATCAAAGAACAGATTGCACCATCTGCTTCTACTAATATACATTAGAGAATGTGTATTTTCCATAGCTGCATATTTACTCTGTAATCAGAAGGCTATGAGACAAATAGGTATAGCTTAGTTACAGAATGGCTGAAAAGCATCATCATTTGTGAATGTCAAGGGCGTAAACAAAAAAGCACTTAGGGTATTGAAGGCTGTGCAATGAAGTAAGGAAACAAAATTAGGCAAAAGAAAATTTAAGCAGCACACTGGGACACTAACAGTCATTGCAGTGATGAGAGAAATACAAATGCAAAAAGCGTAAATGTAATAAAGTTTCTTACTAATAACATGTAGAAAAAAAAAAGAAATTATCTTTCAACTGAAACCTAAGTACGGCTGTCTGGAAATCTGAATTTTTATTACATGATTTTTTGTGCTTTCAAGAAAGAAACCCGAATTTGAATTAGGAGGTAAGCCAAGATTTGACGTTTTCATGGAACAGAAATCCTTCAAAATTTGTTTTGGAAATCCAAACATGAAGTTCCCAACACAAAATACGCTATCCCAGTATCCTCAGCAGATGTTGACTGAAATTAATGCAATTCCTTTCATTTCACGACTGCCATTTTTATGGCTTGCTGTGGTGACAAAAAAGACAAAATCTACCTTAGACTCCAGCTCAGGGGCTGCCAAAGCATCTGCAGGACCTTCTCTCTGACAGTGCAGCCAGGTGAGCTGCTCAGAATGCCAGAGCTCTGCACTCCCAGGCCAGCCAGCTCCCCACACCACCCATGGTCAGTACAGCCAGCCACGTGATTTTAGAGCCACTGACATCTCGCACACAAGACCCCTTCTTATAAGCACCTGAAAAGTCAGGCTGACACATTGGTGTGACATTTTGTAGCACACGGATATAATGGCATTGCAAAAATGAATCTGAGGAAAATCCTTGAGAAGCCAGGGTGAGATTTCACCATTATTATTCAATGTATCCTCAGTAGCAAGGATGATTATTTCTAGAAGAGTAAGATACCAATTGCAATTGACAAAACAGTATTTCATTATAAATTGTGGTGTTCTCTTTGAAAGGACAGTAAAAGAAATAAGAATTATTGGGGCATTAATTTTCCCCAGTAAAAAAGCATAGAGGTATGGAGCAAATTACATTCTAAGAAAAAAAAAAAAAAGAGTACAACTCTTCAGGGCCAAAACTGAAAAAAATGAGATAAGAAGATATGACTGAGGTGTATGAATTCATTTGGTCCAGGAAGACAACAAGTAGGGAACAACTGTATGATGTGAATACCAGAAGAAGCAGGCATTAAATCATAGGAAAATCCACAGCAAACTGAGGAAAGCAGTTCTTCACACATCGTGTAAATAAATGGTGGAACTTTTTGATGCAGAGTATTATGAATGTTAAAAGTGCATATGGGTTCCCAAAAAGTAACTTTATTGATGAGTGCTTAACACCAGGACAACCCAGCAGTCCTTGAGATATGACCTGCTGGAGACTTGGGGATTGTGCTGAACAAGTGTCATCAGGTGTCTGTGATTTACCAAGATATGAATATCGATCTAATATCGATATCCAACTGAGACAGACAAAAACTCTCTAACAGTTTAGAGTTAGAAAGAGCATGTTTTATTTGGTGCCAGGCACTGCGTGGGATAGATCCCTAAGACACAGGGCCCGATCCAAGCAAACAAAAAGCTTTTATTTACAAAAATTATGAATATCCAAAATACAAATGCATATTCATAACATTAACACCTCCCATTCTCCACTTCATATGGAAATGAGCTTAAATGTCATTAAGCATGCGCAATGTGTGTTCTGAATTGAGTCAGTGGTCTTGAATTGGGCCAGTGGTCTTAAAAAGATGAAGTATGCTCATCTTCCTCATTTTGAACTTTTTGCCTTTCTGAACTTTAACAATCCTAATTACTTTAGTGACC
>NW_008238132.1:5436852-5438147 GCF_000691975.1 Corvus brachyrhynchos | reverse complement strand
AGCAAACATACAAATGACAGATCATCAGTTATTTGGTAATCAGTTACTAACATCTTAAAACCCATTTCAGGTCCAGCTCTCTTAACTATTTTAATTAACTCTAGCTGGGCCCAAATTCCTTCCTATTCTAACTAATTTCAACACAACTAGCCTATAACTAAAATCATTATGTTTCTTCCAAATCTATGTTTCACCTGCCCTGTTCCAAAAGTCTCCTCTAAGCCATTACTGGTAACACTTTGTAACAATTAGCAAGACCGTTTTTGTCCTGTCCTGACACACAATCTTAATTTCAGACATTAAACATGTTATATGCATCAAATATAACATTATGTGCATCACAGGACAAGCAGAGTGTGCTGGATTTAGCAAGAAAACTGAGGAGACAAGCATTCCCTCCTTCCCTTGAACAGAGCGAGGCCGAGCCGTGCCCTCCTGCCACTATCCAGAGAGCAGCCGCAATCTCCACTGTGTCACTAAGCACAGCTCCATGCAGGTCTGAAGATTTGGATGTGCCAAGCACTCACTCCAGCTCAATAAAATTGAGACTCCAGGAAGAAAAACACATCAGACACTGTTGTGATTTTTTCTCACTCACTTGAAATGACAGTCTGAGAAATATTAATTACTGGGACAGTAATAATGTTTCATAAACAGCTACTGCAGATAAGAAAAAAAATAATTTTAATGTCATGCTAAATGTGTGTAGATTTAATTAGCTTCTGCTCAAAGCTACCTCTTAAGAGAAGGATGGGATCCAATACAAGGACACAAAGGCATATATTGCTGCAATCCCATTGGTGGAAGTAAGTCTAAGATACAGAAGAAAACTGAAAGGGAGACTTTCTGGGTTGACAAAGTATTATTTCAAAACCAAGACTTTTGACTTCAGAGTCCTGCAGGGGAAGAAGCATCTCATATGACCTATATAGACAAAGGAAAATAAGATGAACCTGGTCTTTGCCTGAAACTGGTAAGTGACAGTGCTAAAGAATTTCTGTCAGGACATGCAGAAGAGCACCATCAGTTCACTTGCAAAAGCAGGACTGGTCAGCTCTTTCATACATCTATTTCCCCACTCTAAGTCACAGCATAGAATCGACCACCCAAAATGCAAAGGCTTTTATGACCCTTGGGTACAGGCATATTACACAGTGTTAAAAAACCCCAGTAGGCTGTGCCATGACCATGTGAATAAACACAGAGGTGCTGTGTTTATTCACATATTCACATATAAGCTAAACAGTTAAGCCAAAACCAGACAGAAGAGGAAAAAAGTGAAACATTTATTCCTG
>NW_008238132.1:5433049-5436842 GCF_000691975.1 Corvus brachyrhynchos | reverse complement strand
GGCCAATGAAACTGCAGAGAAATCGAATTACTTCTTCAAGATGGACATACATGACAAAGCTGGATATTTATACCCATGACAGAAAAGAACTACAAGAATAAAAAGAGAGTAAAAAAAAAAAAATTTGTGAGTTAATGTATTATTTAGAATGAAGTAACATAGTCATGACTTGAGGACAGTCTCAAGCAGGGAACCTATGCATCCATACAGACATTCAGTTAGGCCCAGCTCCTAAAGCTAGAGAAAATGAAGAATGAAAATATAGACAGAAACACATGACAGATAATTGGAAGGGTTTTGGAAGAGTTTTTTGAGTTATTGAGAAGCCACAATTATATAAATAAAAAAGGATTTCTTCAAAAAGAAATAAAGGCACAACAGAGAGGAAAAAAAATAACCAACAAATAAAAAGGAGAGGCCCATGAACAGCCTTCCTAAGATATTAATTTTCTCTACTTAGGGGAGAGGGACATCAGATCTTGGGGTTTTATCTACTTGGGGTTCTTAGATAAATACATTCATTTGTAGGTGGACATAGTGAAACTACTATTGCATCTAATCTCCATCCAGAAGTCAAAATAGGGCATCCTTAAGGCTATTTCAATGAGGAATATAAACTGGATGGATTCAAGTATTTCTTTCTTGTAATCTTGAGGGGTGTTTTGTGGTTTTTTGTTGATTTTTTATAATGTCTAGAGCATCATCTTCCTTGAAGATGGGCTACTAGCTGCTTGGTTTGAGTCACTTACTTTGACAGAGTTGCTTCTAAAAAGCTCCTATTTGCTTCAGCAAGAAGCTGTATCTGAACAAGAATTATTTTGTCATCTAGCTTTTAAATCCTCTAAAACTGATTTTTCTTTCTGTTCTTTATTAATATTGCAATGACCTAAAAGTACTTCTACATTTTGCCAAAACTTCAACAACTTTTTTCTTTAACTTTAGAAAAAATTTGAACAAAACCAAAGCAAAACATTATGTTTTAAAAAGTAAAGGAAGGTGCCTATACTCTGATTTATCTTATCAGAAAGCAAAAAAGCAGGGTGCACTAAATGCCTGGTCCCTGAGAGCTCAGAGCAAATGACTCTTTTTAGCCTCAATTCCTTTCACCTTTCACAGGGGACTTTCAATTCACACACGAAACTGAAGTGAAAGCCAGGTTCAATTTATTTTATTCTGACATTAACTTAGTCCAGGGCACTTGCTTGTGTTCATAGTAATTAATAAAGAGAAGAGATGTAACTGTCAAGCCAGTGTGAGAAGCCAGGTTATCTGAAGAGCGCTTGGGAGACAGAACAACACTTAATCATTCTGAAGGCAGCACTGCAGAATGGGTGACCTCCACCCTTCATTTTATTTCAGGGAAAAACCCCTCACTATCACGGCAGTATCGTCTTTGCTTACACAGTAGAAGCAGACCCGTGAGAAGAGGAAAAAAGAATTGAAAAAGCAAACCAAGTACTGTATGATCACAAAATACAGATAACACATGGGATTCTGCACCACCATTCATGGGGTGATTTAATAACTGCTGCACCTGGTGGAAGTCTTCCTCAATTTGACAGGATTTAGGGATCAGGCCCTAAAAGCTCCTAGTAACTACTTGGTTGGCGTAGCATGATATGAATTCACAACATTGTTTGATTTCTGCCTTTTAAATTTTGCTAAATAAACGCCTTGTGCATCAGTCACTTATTATACAGACACAGAAATACATCCAAAGGGCCCTGTCAACATCAAAGCTGACCATGTAACACGATGCTTCCATTGCTTCCAAAAAGGACACTGGTCTTTCTGAACTTAGTAAGAGCTTGGCACTTGCTTTAGCAAGTTTCAGATATCTGTACCAAGTATTACTTCTATTTTGCACTCACCATATTTCCTAAATCCTAGACTTGAATTCTGTGTTTATTCTTTTATTAAAATCATGGCACATGTGACATGTGGGCAAATACGCTTATAACTCCTCTTCATCTTCTCTGGATGATACATAGGATACTTGTGCTTCACTCATTAGCTTCTGAAATGAATCTGCCCATAATCTTCAAATTATTTCATGCATAATTAGGCAATTCCTGATTTTCATTACTCATGTTTATCGCTGCAGTATTTACACAGCACCAACCATACAGCTGCCCATGTACACATTGGAACACATCACTAATTACATACGTTTCATTTGGTTCTATTCCTCTACAAGTGAGGTTTTGGTTTTCAAGGGCCATGTTCCAGGCTCATCACCCAGATGTTCAGGGACCAGAAAGTCCCTGAGGTGTATAAACTCATTTCAATTTACTGACCTTTTCAGAGAAATAAAGCCACTAATAAAGCATGTTTGCCATTTTACTTCCTAACATGTGTATCTACAGCTAAAATATGACAGCTTGGATTCACTGAAGCTGGTAATGCTTTACCTGATTCCTTTTAAAGTTTTTTTTTTTTTTAATTATATTAGAAGAAATGCAGTTTGAAATCTTTGTTGGAAAATAGTAACAATAGATCAGTTTATGATTTGTTTGCTCTTTTCTCATCAATTTAGATGAATGACTGTGCCTGTTTAGACCAAGCAGCTGCTTTTCAAGCAGCTTTCAAAAGTCTTACTTTCCTTCATACAGCTGAAGTCTCATGATATACACAGAAGACAAAAGTACAATACTATTTATTGTCCTCTGTTTAGCCAGTTTCTAGACTTCCACAAATGCTGTGCTTAAGTAATTGAAGCATGTGAAATATTTCTTTCAGCTGTACTATGCACACTTATGAACATGAAGTAGAGTGTAACAGAAAACAACTTCTTAGATTTTTAAGAGCCTGTAAGGTAATTAAACCAAATAACTGCCATATTCCAATCTATGTTCTGCCAAGTTTCATAATGTAAGTACACACTATGCAGCAGCTAATATATTTCACTGAATACACAAAACAATAGCTCACTTTCCATAAGCATTGGCTCTTAGGCATGTCAGGAACAAAAATCTATACGCTCACTGCAGCTAACGTATCATTTACTCACCTAGCACTTCACTTACATACAGCTTAATGAAATAATAAAACAATCTAAAGGCTATATAATAAACCACCTCCACAGAGTACAAACTAATATCCAAGTGACAACTCAAAGTTAGTTTTTTATTTTTTAAAGCAGCAAAAGGATGTATTAATTGATAATTCTTTCTGTACCAGACCACGCAAATCTAAGACTTCAGGACAGAGAAGAGGGAAAAAATACTGTGTAAGACTTCAATGAAATGTCTTAAATCTGGCATATCTATTTGCTAGCTTTGTCCTTGCTAGGATACCACAAATTGTGGAAAGCACTTTTTACCCCCAGAGTGGATACTACATTGGATATTTGTCTTCTAGTACGAAAATGGGCTAAAAAGAGTTAAAAGAAGAAATAGCAATAAAAACAGCTTTAATAATCTATTCCAGTTGGGTGATTTAAGCATCAATTTATAAAACCTACACCATTACTCCTACTCCAATATGTGGCAGCGTAACTACGCTGTAGGTGTTTCTCTCCAAGTTGTCCTGAGTACCTCTCATAGCTGATATTGCTGTAATAAAGTGCCTTTCATGTTAGTTTAAATTTGTGGTATGAAGACAGGGAAATGAAGTTTAGGTGCACAGTTAGAAATTTAAAACAGATGCTTTAATTCTGCTACAATTTATTGGGAAATATTAATATGATTCAGTTTCACAGCACGCGTGAATATAAATCCTCAAGAGATTTAATTAGGTGTATTTTATCATAAATTGCATCCCCATAGACATATGCTCATCCTGCTTCCTGCTG
>NW_008238132.1:5382343-5432933 GCF_000691975.1 Corvus brachyrhynchos | reverse complement strand
TGCTGATAGTAACAAAGACCAACTGACATTTAAGAGAACATCTGAACTGTGGTTTTCTGATGACTCTAGGTACAGTAAGAGAATATAAAAACAGTGCTCAATATAAGTGTCAGTGGTTTTCCCTGTTACCTTACCATACTGACTTAGAAGGCAGTTTATTTTATACAGCACAAATTAACCACATGAAGTTCTATGTTTTGTCAATCTACAAAATATATCTTTTGCTTCCAATACCATAAACAAAGCATATGAAAAAATTCTGTTTGCTGTACCCATAGCTGTGCTTCATATGAGCCTACAAAATATTCTCTTGTTCTGAAAATCATCATTTTGATCAATTAACCTCTTAATAACTGAGTCTTTTCTGCAATACAGTGATTTCTTAATGCTCTAAGCATTTTGATCATAGTTTCATACTTTCAGTATGTAGTACTTATTCCCTGAATTTTACTTCAGAAAAAGAGTACTTTTCACGGACTTTGTTGAAAAGTTCTTTGTCAACATGAGCCACCAACTGCAGAATAGTTAAAACAATCTTGATTTTTCTAAGCAGTTCCCAAAGACAAAACAGAAGCCAGTGTCTGAGTTGAAATTAGAATTCAAAATAAAGAAATTATTTGAAATCTAATTTGAAAATTATGTACGGGTGGTTTGGTTAGGGTTTTTTAAATTTTAGTTTGAAATGTATTATATAAATACAGATCTAAAGCATAACTCTCTCAGATATTATCATTTAACATCCTCAGGTATGCATCCACATAACGGTGCTGATTTCCACGTAGTCTGCTATTTTTATCACATATTTTTATACTCCCACCTACACTCACATACAGTGAAATTTCTCTTTCAAGATGACTTCACAATTCAGAATATATCCCAGAATGCCGGGATTTTCTTCTCTTTTTTTACGTAAAGAAATCTGGCCATGGATATTTTTGTGCTCCTGTTTCTCCTGTCTGCTTTCCAGTTAAAAAAAAAATGGAATGAACTGTGATACAGATAATGTTCAACCTTGTAACAGGTTTTGAACACAGGGCTTTCTTTAACCTCAGAAACAGCTGTAGTTAACACTGCTGGAGAGCTAGGATCTTTTCATATATGACACGGGAACTTTTCAAAATTAGCTTAGCAGGCAGAATGTGTGTGTCATTACTTCCAGGCCCAATTAAACATCTTTTTTCTTAAATCTGAGCCATTTTGAAAGTGATTTTTTCACCTCCTTCTGGTTTTAGATCTGAAGTGTTTGCATTGTCATAGTCATGATTGTCTAAGGATTAACAAGTGCCTGAGTTCCTGGGAAGATAAGGACTCGTGCTAGGCTATTTTTTTACATTTAGATGCTTCACCTTAAAGGTGTTGTCACGTTCCTGACTGACTAGAGTCAACCTGAGTTAACACTGTTCAACCAATTCTGAAGAAGAACAGAAGCCTGTGTGTCTCCACTGTCTGCAGACTGGAATAATGAAGTCAGAACCTTATGTTATAAACAGAAATGTAAAATCCCCACTTTCCCCATGCCTATTATTGGGAATGCAGCACAAAACTTCAGAACTGAATACAATCCAAGAGCAGAAGGAACAGAGGAAAGCTCTTTGGTGAGCTGTTTCTGTCTAATTCATTACTACTACTTCTTTATCTTCCTCCTCGGCAAGGTCTCAGTCAGCACTCAAGCACACACACACAGTCTGAGGGAACAGCAGGGCAGTAATTCACATTTCTGTTACAAGTCGCAGGGTACAGTTCCTCCTGATTCTGCCACTATCATTAAGAAAAGGGTTAGTCAGATATTCCTGCAAAAATACAGACCTGTTCAAAAACCCAACATAGGGACGTCATTGGCATTAACTTTGGTTAGGACCCAGTCTGTTCACACTTTTCTCAGTTACTGTTTCAGTGTGTCCAAGACCTGCAAGATGGTACTGTACCAGTTAACTTCTAGCAGGTCTTTTTGGACTTGCAGAATTAATTCTGTGAACTGTCTGTCAGGATGGACTAATACATTAATAAAGCATGAGGTTTGCTATCTTTGGCATTTGGAAAATCAAACATAAATTATCAATAGAATACACTGTATGAGTTGAGCACAGATTTAAATTTCTTTATATTTTTAAGCTGCTGCTGAAGACAACTCCTGGATAAACTTTCAACTTCACCTGAGTCAGAAAGGGCCACCCTAAACCTCTACCAGCAAATATTTTACAGTGCTTGACAACACCAGAAGCATCCAGCACACTTAAAGTTTGAGTCAGAAAAGTACCCTGGATGAGAGAAGGGAAGGAAAGGTAGGGGATGGAAGAAGACATACACAGTGATCAACTGAAAAAAAAGTCAGTCTGTCCTCCAAAACACCCCAAATCCAGTCAGTCTGCTGCTGCAGGTTTCACTACTGCCCTCCTCCACCTTCTAACTTCTGGTCTTTGCACACATTGGGTTTCTAAACTGTTCAGAGATGGCTCAACTATAAATGGCTTTTGATAGCTTATGTTACAACACCCTAGCAGAGACAATGGATCCCAAAGAGAAGAAAATTAAAGAATTTTGATGGAGCAGGTGACATATATACAATACATTTGGATATCAATAGGATATTAATTCAGGCACGCAGAGTCACTTCTAGTGCAGAACATTATCAGCCTTGTGGTGTGCCAGAAACTTGGGTGAAGATGGGCACATTTTTTAAATCATTTCCATTTAGTGGTTTTGCTATATTAATTACACTCTGTTGGAAACTTTAATTTCAAATACCAGCATATAATCTCTCTAAATCTCACTACCTTGCTTTCAAACTTGTGGCTTGCAAGCACCTGAAACAGGAGAAGCTGACAACTCTCAGGTGAGGCACTATCTATTTTGATTTTGTGTTTGGACATTTCAGGCTTCTTGTGAGGCATTGGGAAAGCACAGAGCAGTCACCTGGAACACAGCACTCCAAGGGAAAACAGATCTTTACAACTCCTGTGTAAGAGGCTCTCTGGGCTGTGAGCCCACATTGCCAGCTCATGTCCAGTTTTTCACCTACCAATATTCTCAAGTCCTTCTCTACCAGACTGCCCTCAATCACCTACTTTGCATTGATACCACGAATTGCCCTGCCCCAGGTGCAGGACCCTGCATATTATCATACATCTATGTGTTCTACGTAAGACATACTACAGAATAAACTTTTACAAAATTATCAACTAAAGTAACAATGATCCTAAAACCCTAATGGTCACAGGCATTTGTCACAAGGCTGCCTCAGTTTCAGCTTTCTGCCAGGGCCAGCAGGGGAGGAACTGAGCAGCAGAGTCCATAAGCACTCTTCATGTTTTCCTATTGGGGTACATCACAGCATTCAAGGTACAAGGTTAGCTCAGAAAAAACTTCTCATTTCAATCTCAGGTATGGATAAAACACATCAGTCATACAACAGTTTCACTGTACTATTCAACAAACATACAGCAAGATTTGATTTGTAATACTCTTTCTACTAGTGCAGAGGCATTTGTGTTGAGTCCTAATGGTGGTACTGGCTTAGTGTACAGTGCAAAATTTTCAGTGAAGTATCACAGATACCAAAATGACAATGATTAAATCCCAGCCAAATCTACTGACGGCAAACAAAGGAGGCAACAGTCTAGCAAAAACATCACAACAGACTTCAGGAATTGTGCAATTATTGTATACAAGGTTCAGTTAAAAAGTGTATTCCATTAAGAAGCACAAAGCAGCTTGCAAATTTCAAACTCAATACAGACTTGAAAGGAAGGAATATTTTCACAATTTACACATCACTAGAACTGACATTTAAGTCACATTCTGTAGATAAAACACCATTTCAAAGAGAAACCACCTCATTCTCTCACAATCATGTCAGTCTTGCAATGGTAACAGAATTAAAATAGCAGCATATATTTTTCTTAAGGCCATAAACAGATATATCTTTATTTAAATGAAGGCATGGAAAGAACAAAGAATTTGAGAGCCATTGTTTTTATATGAAATTGTTAAATTTGTGCATGCACATGAATGTATTTAAGAAATATTTCAGGCAGTGTTCCTTTGTATTAATTTCTCCTTCTTTCAAGCTGTGGGAAGTAACAGTCTGTAGAAGAGCTTTTGTAAAAAATATTACTGAAAATGATTCGCACTTGATTTGAAATGTAAGTAAGCCCCCTATGATTTTAAAGTTCCTTCACTCTATTTGCAACTTCAGTATAATTTGTTGGCTTCTAATACTGGCAATCCCATTTTTTTCTCTCCAGATGTTTCAAGAGAAAAAAAAAGTGAGTTTACATAGACTAATGAATTTCAAAGAATTTTACATTATATCTCTCATTTAAAGCAAAAGAAAGTGATTTACTATTCTTTTCCATTTTATGGCATTAATTTGAATTCAACTCCTAGGCTCTTTAAAAACATCCCTCACTCAAGCATTAGCAGGTGGCTGCAAAATATCCTGTCTTTTGGAAAACATTTCAGGATTGTGCCTGAGTACTAACTGATTGTTTTAGTGCTACAGTATCTTGTATTAATATCTGAGGCATTTAGAGAATGAGTCTTCCATAAAATGCAATGCTGTGATTAATTTCTAAAGCTGGCATCTTTTCCACCCACAGAGGCTTTGAGAAGCACAGGAGACACCTTCACTGCCTTCCCTCATGGTGTAGCTGGTCCTATGGCACTCTAGGAGTTAAGCTCCCAC
Source organism: Corvus brachyrhynchos (assembly GCF_000691975.1). Classification (NCBI taxonomy): domain Eukaryota; kingdom Metazoa; phylum Chordata; class Aves; order Passeriformes; family Corvidae; genus Corvus; species Corvus brachyrhynchos. Next base: position 5,428,249 of record NW_008238132.1, on the reverse strand, counting down.
TGGAATACTGCCATGTCTTCAGGAATTAGATCACCCACTGATCACAGGGAAACCCAACTTAAGAAGCACTGGAGTCCTACAGACAGACATTCCTTCAAAAAAAAACCAGAAACAGAGGATGGATGGTTTGTCATCTATGAATTTCCTTGAACTTGGTGACATCCCAAGTAACAGGTGCTATTTGGAGGGACTCGTATGTACCCTGCCACCTTTCAGACCGTTGTTTCAGTGCCTTCTTGTAGCTTCATGAATTTCAGGAATGTTTTGATAAGCCAGGAAATCAATACATCAGCAACAGAACTTGCCACCTGATGATTCTAGTCTTTGATTCTGCACCAGGTAACTTTTAGCACTCAATGATATCATAGAATTTTTGGAGCTCCTTGGCAGCAGGGAACTGTTGGACGATACCAGTCTACTGATCTGTTACAAACTCAAAATATCATCAGTAGTATGTGAACAAAGTGGCTTAAAAATAGAAGATGTGGTATGGTGCTGACATTCTACATATTGTGAAAATTTGAGCTTGTCAGCCTGGTATTGCCAAAGCAGTTTTGCAGAACCCAGAACACTGGCAGTGCTCAACATGACTACAGCATTTGGAATGGTGGTCAGGAAGAGATCCATGAACTTCAGTGAGTTCTGCTCTGTAGTAGAGAAAATCATGACACTGATGTGGAAATGACCTTTTTTACTTATATCAGTAACACCAGATCAGTCATGGTAGTTAAAACTGAGCTCTCAGCTTTTCACCCACTATAGTGTGACTTTCATATAACAGATGGAAAAGAAGATGAAAAGGAATGTCCTACCCTGGGAAGAGGAAGGATGTTCCTATGTATTAAACAAGTCCCTCGCTGAAATCTGGAAAGCACCTTCACAGCAGAATCTGCTGTAATTATAATCTTTGTAATTATTGTTGCCCTGGTAAACAGTAAGGTTAAAAGACCTCCAGCATTGTACGACACCAAGGACTCTGGTTTCAAGAGAAGGAATCTGTGCTGCTGACATTAAGGACTAGAATTATAAATATCCAGAACTTCTGGTGCTGAGCACTGGTACTGAGTGAGGCTTTTTTCCAGCCTTGAAGAAGCTGGCTACGACTGAAGCCTGAACATACTCCAGGATGACTATTTTTAGCCTCACTGCTTTCAGCAGATAGAAAGGAAATGGATGCTATTTTGTTAATTACCATAAAGGCAAACTAGATATGTTCTTAAATGCAATGCTTCTGTTTCATGAACTTTGTGTCAAAAAAACCCAGGAGAATGACAACTCTACAATTACAACTATTGATTTCCTTCCCCAAGGTATAAGGAAAAATTCATGGAGTATTTGCCATAAACTCTTCTTAAATATTCATCACAAAGCATTTCTCTTCTTTCTGAAAATGACCTTCATTCTAGGCTTCTATCAACAACATACCTTTCTAAAAAGGCATAGAATACATTCACTGTGCTCTCTATTCAGAAACTATTTCAGTTCCAGAGAAATGCAGGGGAATCTGGACACAATCTTGGGCAACCAGCTCTAGGTGGCCCTAATTGAGCAGGGGTGTTTGGACCAGATGAACCCAGAGGTCCCTTCCCACCTCAACCATTCTGTGACTCTCACCAGGAAATGATGATATTTAAAAAACAGAAATAAGGCAAATTTCATGTCATGCTGTAATGAAGCCATTTTAAGGTAAAACAAAAAGAGAATCGTAAGTTAGCCAGCAAAGCCTACTTTTTTTATCCTGTCTCCAGGCATTTACAAAAAAAAGAAAACTGAGATCCAGTGATCAGATCAATGGTCTCTCCCCAAATTTAAGAAAGTATCAGTTTCCATAACCAATATAATTCATATGCTAGAAAGTGTATTAAAAAAAAAGAAGAAAGGAATGTTTTATGCCTCTTTCCCCCCCCCCCCCACACCTTTTTTTTTCCATATACACTTGGCTGCTAGAAGCTGAAGACAGCAATGGCGTAAGAAGAACATATTAACCTTCTGCATCCAGCTTCAGATTTAAGAGAAACACAATAAAATACCTGCTGCATTGTCAACAGTAGGCTATGCCTTATTTATTAGCATTATTATAATGGCTGGAAGCAGCGACCAGAATTACAACCTTTTTCATATCACTGAACATAAAAGCATGGTAATATAAAAGACCTATTAAAATCCAGTCTCAGAACAGCACTTGTAAGAACAACAAAAAATGACAGACAAAATGAAAAGGACAAGAGACAGAGAAAAGATCCTAAGATCACAAAAAAATGTATAGCAAACAAACAAAAGCAACATCCCAACCTCTGCAATGAGGAATAACAACTCTGTGCTGCTGAGCTCATCTCACTTAAACCCTGTTTTTCTTACTTGCTTCTCTCCACTACTCTGTTAAAAAATGTGAAAAATTGATCAAAAATGGACAAAGATATTGAAGTACTAGTGTGCCTGTTACTTTGCAGTCCAATTGTTCACAATTAGAGTGTTACTTGCTTGATTTGTAAAAACTGGTGGGTGTCCAGGAACACAAGAATAATATAAATACATATTTGAACAGTACATCTTAACCTATATGAACATGATTAACATTAATTTTCTACAAACTATATAACTCCTCAGGAAAACTTGTGATTGGAAATACTTTAGCATATGAAAAAAAAAATGTTTTTTGTACTTGATGAATAACTCAAAACATCTTGGGAATGTATTTTTGTACTATGATGAATCTTACTTCAAGCCAGAGACATTGATCTTCAATACTTGAAAAATCAAGGTCGCATTGACTGACACACAGATGCAATCTCAGTACTGCATAAAATTGGCTTCCCACCTCAAACAAACTGAGCAGCATTTGTGCAGCATGTCAGCCTTTGTGGAAAATGCACAAATGTATGCATACGTATTTATTTTGGAAAGGAATTCTTAGCCACCTAAGCATATCTACAAGAATACATATGAAGTGGCATGGTGGCAAAATTACTCATTTTCTTCTGCTAGTAAGGAGTATTTGTTGGGGGGCAAAAAAAACCCAACAACCTCCCCCCCCCCCCAAAAAAAAAAAACCAAAACCAAAAAAAAAACCAACGAACCACAAAAAAAAACCACACGCTGAATTGAAGTGATGGCATGAAATTTCCAGTCACACTGTCCTAATAATATTCCAGGAGGTATCTGGGAACAATGCCCAACAAACCAACTTGTAAAGAATATTTTACATCAAGAATTCCAATTAAAAAAATTCCAACTAAAAAAAAAAACCCACAAAAAACCAAAAACAAACAAACAAACCAAAGCAAAAAACCAAAACCAAATAAACACACAAACAACCAAACAAAAAAAACCAAAACCAAAAAAAAAACCAACCAACCAAAAAAAAAAACCAAAAAAACCACCAACCCAAACCCCTGGCATTATGCTCATTTTCAGCAATATACTGAACTGTCAGTCAGTCAATACTCTCTCAGTACTTTAGAAAAGGTGAGCAACTCATCTGCACTAATTTAATTTCACTTGCTTGACCCAGACCACCAACCTTCAGGACTTCTAGAGGCCTCTGTAATATGGTTGTAAAGAAATGTGACTTTTCAAATGTGGAAATTCATTAATTATTCTAGAATGTTTTACAACCCATTACTCCTGAAAGCCTATTACGCACATTTCTTCCAGCAGCTTTTTCTAAGGACTTTCATTATACTCTGTAGGAAACTCTTATAAGAAAATGCAAGAAGATACACAAAATTCTTGCAGCCTTGTTACAAGCTATCATACTGGCAATCACAATTTCACTAATGATACTTCAAGACATATTTTTAAATTACTTAAGAGAGCTATAGGGATTACCAGCCTTGCTGCATCGTTAAATGTTGGCTCTCCTAGGCTTTTGGTAATCCTAGGACTCCTTTCTTTTCTTCACTTGGCGTACAGTTGACGAGACTTCAGTAATTCAGATTAGGTATAGCCAAACCAGAGTCTTCCAAAATCCATTTTGAAAAGTGATCAGCATTTCAGCATCACATTTGAAAATGAAACAAGGGCTCTGAATTTATCCCTTTTTGCCTGCCATTCTCCACTGTTGTTGAAGTGCTACCAACACTTTACACAGTTCATCAATTGCTTGAGCTGCCCTTCACATGCACCTTCAAAACCCCCTCTGAGAACTGCGAGGCTGGTGCCCAGCCAGCCCAGTGCAGAGGACCTGAGCAGTCCTGAAGACCTTTCTGTAGCCACTCAACTTGACAAGGTCAGTCTGAATCGGAGCTTTGCAGAAGTCGCTCTCAGAGATTTTTTTTCTTCTTAACGTTACCTTAAAATGAAATGTATAAGATAATGATGTGTTCCAAATAATTTTGAAAATATTTTTTTTCTGTGAGGAAATGGAGAAGCAGAAATGGGAAAGGGGGCCTGAGAAAGAATTGGGGAAGAGAGTTTGCTATGATCAGAGGAATGAAGAGAATGCACATGAGGACCAGTGCAAGGACGGAAACAGGTAATTTGGCAGAAAGAATCTGAGATGGGGTGCATGCCAGTCCTCCATTTTCCCTTAGGAAAATTAGGAGTATCAAAATCTTATTCTCATCTCTTCTCAAGTCATCTGGAGCCTGAAGGGATCCTGAATGTCTGGGGAACTCCTCTCTTCCTGTGCCCCATGTTTCCCATGTTTGCAGACAAGCCCCTTGGAAGATCTCTCTCTTTGGCAGGGTCATTAATCCCAAGGTGGTTAAACACTGGGATAATGAAATTAAAATCTCTTAAGCCTCAGAAACATAAAATTAAGGCACAGATAATGTATCTTCATGGTGGAAAGTTAACTCCAGTACAAAAATAGTCTAGTTTGTGTGGGACTGGCTAGGGAGGATGTGGAGCCTGCATAAGGCAGTCTGACAGAAGGCAGCCTACCTGGATGACATGGATGGTGGGGCCACAAGCCTGGTGCAAATAGTGTGCTGCACAATGAGCCATGTGTGTGACCCCACCTGTGACACACACACTGCTACAACAGTTCACATGTGCTCCCATTATCTGACAGGCTCCATGGGGCAGGAAGAGAACTATCGTAGAGTAGTGTAGGCACAGTATTTTCTGTGACCACTGCACAGCAAAGCTGACTGCAGTTAGGAATGGTCTGCCTACTTTTTTCCCCCACACAGACCAAATATTTTTAAATGGGATCATGAGATCCACTCCCACAAGACAGAAATCATGACAGGTGCTTGGAAACCACATATTATTTTCCAGCTAGCTGCAATAACTGCAAATGTACAGCCAATCGTTAAGGTGCTACAAAGAAGAAATACACTGCTAATAAGAAATTGTAGGAAGTTCAATAGCACAAAGCTTTACTAGTGCAGGATAGCAGGAGTTTCATGGTAGTTGTCTCCCGCCTAGGATGTGAAGTTCAGGAAAACTGAAAAAATTTAAATAAATCTCCCAACAACAAAACTTGCAAAACAGAATATACCAAGTGAAAGTCATACAACCTCTGTTTTACCTGAGTAGTTATCCCTAGACACACATTTGTACCTTGTATTCAACATGTGAACATCAGCCATCTCCACCCTTTCTGTAATCAAATCAAAAGCTTCTCCTTGGGGAAAAAACCCTCAGGACTACTACATTTGTTAACACTTTCACTCACACATGCCACCAGTTTCTGTACTTTCACCATCCATCCTTAAACCCATACGTCAGGCTTATCTCCCACTTAACTGCTGGCAATGGCAAGCACATCACAAGACCATCGCTTTGTCCTCACACTGAAACTCTACAGAGCAGCAGGGAAATCAATGCCACGCCATGCACCCATCAGCCAATCTCCTTGACCCAGATGCAGATGGTAAAATAGACAGGATCCGTATCTGCATTTAATGCCAGGAAGTATATAATCCCTTTTGGTTACTGACAGCTCTCAGAAAAAAGTGATTACAGCTTTTCAGAGTGTGCAGCTTCATTTTCTAGATCTTAAACGTTTGAAGCAACTGCATTTATCTTTTAATTTTATTTCCTTCCCAACTCAACTTAGCACTATAGCTCTTAAAGCCTACACAATAGACTTGCTGTTTTATCAATATTATAAATTCCCACTTCGAAGAGTCTCTCTCATATAAAGCACAACAGTAAATAGAAAAATGTACAAAATGTTTTAATATAACACAACTCTATAATGTATGTGTTTTATCTTTAATGCTGTCACCTTTTTTTATGCACAAATACAGACTGGAGCACTTTGAGGGTGGGAGAGCATAAGGGTGGGAGTGAAAAGTTAGATCCTACTACTCAAATACCAGCTACAGTATCTGGACATAAACCAATTTCTTCTAAGACTGTGACTGCTAGATGTGCTAAATCTCATGCTGATTCCCAACAGATCAGACTATTTTTTTTGACTTCTTGGTAGAAGGCAAACAATTTCTAACAACATTTAAAGTTAGAAAGTAGGAATACACAGCCTGACAATTTTTCTAGGGGAAGGAAAAAGCAATGGTACCATTGTTTTCACCTGTCAGTGTTTTTAAGAGACAAAATCTGCTTTTGTGTTTGTACTTCAGTTGCTCCTATAGGAGTAGAACATGACAAAATTGAAGACCAGGAGGGGCTACATCCATGCATGCGTGACAGAAAGTAGAATGCTGAAAAATTCAAAGTTTGGGTAGTACTTAATTAAAGCTATCAGTTCTGTTTCAGTCTCCTGCTGTGGCCTTACCAGAAGAAGCTTATCTGATCAACTATGTACAAAATGCAAAAAAGCACTGGGATCAGGAAACCTGTGATTAGACCAGTTATGAAGCAAATACATCTTACATTCATGTATATTTAAAACTGCCAGATTGAAATGAGTCCTTTTCTCTAATATTACATTTGCCTCGTACTCCATTTCCCACTCATGACAAAAACCATGATAGCAATCACAGAACTCCATCTGAACTGAAGCAGTTCACTGTACAGGAACAAACTTATGGTACTGATTTGCCAACATCTAGAACATAAAATGTCAAAACTGAATGAACTCCGTAAGGAAATACTGGAGCAATTTAGATGACAGAGAAGGTTAATAAAATATAAGATAGTGAAAATGTATATCATACATAGAAACCAGATCAGGCAATGGAGAAAAACGTCACTTTGCATTTTCTGTGTTTCTTTTGATAATTCTAAAACCAGTCACGGACGATTCTCTTCATGACATTTCCTGCTTTGAATTTCTTTATTTACAACAAACTCACAGTACAAAAGGGTGATTTAATGAAAACACACATGCTTAAAATATATAAAATATGCACTCAATATAAGGCACAATTCAATCCCAAATCTGATTACTAGAGAACATCATCAAGTTAATTACCCGTAAGATATATGAATCACATGGTAAATTCTAGATGTATTCACTTAAATTTTCAGAAGTCACTAAATGATCCTGTTAAATGTGTGTGTTGTGGTTTCCATGCCACTTATGGTATTTTCAGTCACTACCTTTTCTAAGAAGCATGCCAGTTCAGGTCCAGCACTTCTCCAGAAACTCTTTCCTATTTTGGACATTTTAAATGTCTTTTCAGAGTTCCTTTTTGTCTAACACGGCACAGTGTTAAGTGGAATTAAACTTGGGTGATCCACAGAAACTCGTACTCAAGATGTGTGTCCTGAGCAGTCCAATGTAATCCCTTAAGTCCTTGGGAAATTCAGCTTCAATCACATTTGAATACAGTCATATATTCAGATATGAAAAGGTACATGTGCTCAAGTAAAAGCTTTGCATATGATGGGATGCAGAAGTCTGCATCATCCCACCAGACAAAATCAGAGGGAGATCCAACTCCCACAACAGCCTTCATTCCCTCCCTACAGTAAATCCACCCCAAAAGCAAGATCAGTTCTGATTCTGTGTAAACCTGGTGTAAGACCATGATAATACTAAAATCATCCTTCCCTAATAAGGCAATAATAAAAGCATTGAAGTCAGATATCACATATAATTTGTCATGAAATACTCCTACCTTTTCAGTTTCATATAATTTTCACTAGCCGCAGGTCTGCATTCAGCACGTTGCACCACTATTCCTTCCAAGGCAAGTTTATCTAGAATGAAAAGAAAACAAAGCAAAACTGGGCATTAAAGTAAGATCCACCAAGATGGTCAACATTTGAATTATTTTTCACTAATCAAGAATTTACTAAATATAACATAATTCTAAGTTCTCAAATCGAGTTCTAAAATCTCTGCTATTTAGACACCCCAAGAAATAAGCTTGAAAAACATGTTTGCATAGCTGGTATACCCTAGACTTCCTTGTTTTGCCTTCAGATGTTTTACATATTAAGAATGAAACACAGAGATCAAAGTTTAAATAAGAGATTGCAACTCCTTTCTCTAGATGTCACACTCAGATTATCTAGGAACCATTTTCTCTAAATGGGTAATTAATACAGTCAGTGACTATGAAAAAAAATCTACAGAGAGAACCCAATAACCAAAGTATCCAAAATTAGTGGAAGATAAAACAAAAGCTAATTCTATTCTTATTCTCAGGAAAAGAGTACCACATTTTCCTCTTGCTACAATTTAAAAAAAAGTTCACTAAAGGAACGCAATGCAAAAAAGTAGTAATACAACATATGGTAACACTCAGGGAGAAGAAGTCAAAGCTTTCAGTTAGTAATCTAGGACACTACATACAAGTATTTAGGTAATACTCCTCTCTGTACATTCACCCCTGTGATGCAGTCACTTTGTTACCCTACGTGACCACCTTTTGCCTAAAGCAATGATGACTAACAGAGCAGCATCAGCCTACACCATAGAGGTAGGTAAAACCCAAAAAATTAAATGCAACTTGATGCAGAAATGAAGAGAGAAGTCATGGTGGGCAACACCTGCAGTTCCACTACAATATTCTAGTGCATAATGTGTGGATTTGGGAGGAGTGCATGTTAATTTATCCGTCTCTTTTGGGCATAACCAGTGCACTATGTGTTAAACAAACACCTCTGGAACAGCCTTGCATTACAAGAAAGGATGAGTTTTAAAGGCTTGATTAGCTCTCACTGTTAAAATGTCCTTCCAAGGGCACTACACTGTCATTGTCACCTTCTGCTGGCAATGTCACAGAAGATGACAGAAATGCTTAGAAATACTGATGCCCAAGCAACCCAAGGCCCTCTGAGACACCTCTGGTTTTCCTATCACCTTACAAACTGAAATATTACTACATCTGCACATCTAAGTCTGCTCACTCTGAATAATGGCAGGAACAATGACTTTGACATCATGTATTTTAAAATTATTTAATCTAAAATTTCTTGGATTGATTCAAAATCCTCGAAAGCAGTAAGAATGCCACTATTTTTTCAGATAGGTTTGAATGAAACAGAAAATTTGTATTAAAACACTTCTGATTTTGTGGATTCCCACGTTAATGGTCAAAAGAGACAACTTGGCAAATTTGCTTAATGTCCTGTGTATCACAGACAGAAAAATTTTATTGTCTTTCTTCTTTACAGAACCTAGTATCTTATTTGTGGCTGAAGTGGTACTAATATTGCTGCTTAATTTCTAATAAGAATTTGGCTTCAGCTTCTAGCAGCTGGTTCTTCTTATGACTTTCTATACTATAATAAAGAGCCTTTCAGTACCTCTTGTTTTCTCCCTTTGAAAGTACTTATACATTGTAATCAAGTTGCTTCTCAATTATCTTTTCAATAAATGAACCAATTTAAGCTCATGCATTATCTCATCACAAGACATTTATGCCGTACTTAAATCAGTTTGGGGTTTCTTATTTGCATCCTGTTCAATCTTGAAATGGTGTTTTAAGATTACAGAGACCAGAAACCAGACATAATATTATTGTACTGATTTTATGAAAACCATACATGGAGGTAAAATAACAGATACAGGAGCTGGAATTTCTCTCACCTCACTTAAGCCATTTCAAGGTTATTCAGCAGAATCTCTGAATTCAGCTGAGAGAGGGAGGAAGGGAGACTGTCAGAAAAAGAAATGGTCCCATCTCCTTTAGAATTCAATGATTTTCTGGTGGTTTTTGGTCATGGGGTTTATTTTTGGGGAAGGGACATACGGTGTCTGTGTTCCATGACTGCTTCATGTTTAGATGGCTAAAACTGGGTTAAGATCAATTTGTCTCTAAAAACCGAGTTCTGGAGGTTTGTGGAGTTGGCTGGCTATTGTATTACTAACACAACTATTTTGAGTCTTTTCTAAGCCTCACATTTTATCTATGTGCTCTGCATTGCCTGTTCCTAGGTGTATAATTGCCTTTGGCTTGGTGAAAATGCATTGTCTTTAAAACAGATTCTGTGAATTAAGCGATCCCAGTCACACCATGACAGTCCTGTCATAGTTATTCACTGTCTGACCAGCATTTGTGTCAATCACAACACATTTTATGAGCAGTTATTCTCACCACTGTCCTTCTTGCTAATCCTGGAGGCAGCCCTTCAAACTACAACTCAAGTGGCTTCCTACTACTAATTCCTTTCTGATACAACTGTCAGTCAGTTTTTAATCTTGTTGTGTGCTTGCTTTTTTCTCAGACATAAATCAGAAATCACAAGGATCTAGACTATGTGCTATATGAAACGCTAAGAAGGTTTCAAATGTGCTGTTACTTTAAACTCACAATCTTCAAAATTAAGTTTGTTTGACCAGAAAACCTTTACATAAAGCCATGTTTGCTAGCATTCATTGCATTTCCAATCTTATCTACCTCTTGAATTCCATAACAATTTTTCTGCTCACCTCTATGGTACAGGTTTCAAGGCTAGCTAACCTATATTTATCTGAACCATCCAACCCAGCTGCCTAAACACTGAAATGTCACTATCAATCTCCCTGCACCTTGCACAATTTTCAAACTATTTTTAAGGATCAGGGTCAGTAAAGCAGAGAGTTCCCACCCACCAGCTATTTAGGAAATGAACATGCCAATTAAACATGTTTATGCTTAATATTACCACAGAATCACACAATGGTTTGGATTGGAAGGGACCTTAAAAATCACACAGTTACAACTCCCCCGTCATGGTCAGGAACACCTTCCATTAGACCAGGTTGCTCAAAGCCCCATCCAACCTGGCCTTTAACACTGTAAGGGATAGGGAATCCACAGCTTCTCTGGTATCTCATCTTTGATGTCTTGGTTAAATACCCTCTTTTAATTACCACTGATCCAGATTTGACTTCTGCAGTCAAATCCAGACAAAATGTTCCAATCGCTTCACAGTACAAGGCTGTGCACAGTCTCCCAAACACGGCCTTGCAGCTAAGCTTGTTTGCTGTCTAAGAACATCCACTGTCCAAAACCCAAGGTTTATGCCCCACTTTCCCTGGACTCTCCTAAGGATTTTAACACAACCTGAGAGTCTAGCAGAATACACAAAGATATATGCAAACCTCCGGATGCAAGACTGTAGTGAGGGAACACAGTTTTTATTCCCTTTGCAGCCTAATTAGACCTCATTGACCAAATTCAAATTCAGAGACTTAGGTCTGCCTTTGTTGCAGGACCAGAGATGCAATGAGAAGATACCCAAAATATAGCTGCCTTGATATTTCCATTGGCCTAGAAGGTAATGGATGAATAAGGCATGAAAGTGGTAGTTTCCTGTTAAAAACACCTACTCAAAAGAGATAGTAAAAAGTAAATAAATAGGTCTGAAAGACTAACTAAGATCAGTGATGAGAAGGGAAAATAAGACATTTTCCCAAGTGTCTTACACTCAGTTGGTCAACATGTGTTGGCAGGTACAAAGTACCCTGTTAGTGCAGCTCTGGACAGGCTCATCTACATAATCCATAGCTTCATCATTAGCTGTCAAATGCATACTCACCCTGACCTCCCTGCCTGAATGCCCTGGTGCCAATTCACAAAGTAATTTCAATTGTTCTCTCAGTGAGATAATAGATATGGTGGGGAGACACGGCTTGGAATCCTGCTGACAATCATTATCAAAGAACAGAATATGGCAGAAACATTTAAGCCAATGTTGATAAACAGGCAGGAGAGAAATTTACTGGAATTGTGCAGTAGATGGTCTGATAGGGGTTGGATTGTTGTAGTTTTCAGAGAGAGAGATTGACTGGCTTGGAGATTTTAATGGATTAATCTTCTAGTCTGACTGCACTCAGCTTCAATTTCCAGCCACTGTCTTGTTGGACCATTGACTGCTAAGCTGAAGAGCCTGCTAGGAAAGCATTTCTGCCCATCCCAGCACTTAGGTGGTCTCCACCTTTATCAAGCCTAATAAAAATAAACCATGTTTTCTTGAGCCTTCCATTATGCCAATTTTTCAGCTTCTTAATCATTCTTATTGGCCTGAGAAAGTCCAGCTCATGAATATCTCTCCTGAGACATTGTCTCTCACAGTCAGACTTGATAGCACGTGCTTACCAACTCCTCCACCTTGTGAGCGGTGCCAAGGAAAAAAGGAGATGAAGACCACACTCAGGATGTATGGTTCCCAAGCAGATGGAAAAAGTGCAGTAAGATGAAAGTGCAGTAAGGACAGGCTGCGGGCACATATATCTCCAGCTCCTCAGCTGTCAGAAGATGAGCTGTTGCTTCCCAGCTGTCATGGTTTAACACCAGCCAGCGAACAAGCCCCACACAGCCACTCACTCACTGCCCCACCAGCAGGATCAGGGAGTGAATTGAAGGGTAAAAACTGGATAACTCCTGGGTTGGGATAAAGACAGGGCCCCATCACATATACCAATCACTTGGGAAGACAAATGGCATCAACTCCAAATGTCCGCTCTCTTCCTCCTTTTTCCCCCACTTTACATACTGAGCATGATGTCACATGGTCTGGAATATCCCTTTGGTCAGTTTGGGTCACCTGTCCTGTCTGTGTCTCCTCCCAACCTCCCATGCACCCTGAGCCTCCTCACCAGTGCAGCAGTACAAAAAGCAGAAAAGGCCTTGGCTTTGTGTAATCTCTGCTCAGCAATAACAAAATCATCTCTGTATTATCAACCCTGTGTTCAGCACAAATCCAAAACACAGCCCCATACCAGCCACTGTGAAGAAAGTTAACTCTACCCCAGCCAAAATCAGCACACCAGCATCCAAGTCAGAAGCCCTGGTAGCTCACACTGCTCATTCAAACCGCTGTGCAGCTTCCTGGATTTTTGCACGCGTTGGCTGGCCAAGGTACAGCCCCCTCCTTCACTAGACCTCAGCTCTACTCTTACAGACCAAAGGCATTTTCTGGCACCTCTCTTGCCTCAAAGCTGGTACCCTTCTCAGACCATCCTTCCCCGGTAGCTGTGCAGCTAAGAACAGGATCACCAGGTCTTCACTTGGCATTCCCTTATTTAGGCGTCCAGTGATACAGCCAACTTCGTTTTACTGACCACCGCAGAGAACGATGACCTCGTGCTCAGCTGTCAATGATGTATTATACATAGATCAGAGCCTCTGCACTAACTCTCCTGCAAACATAAGTACTGCAAGCTCTCTACAGTGTATTCCTGGGCATGTAAACTTTGTATTTGGTGATAATAAAATGTTATCCTAACCAACTGTCCAAATGGTTCTGCATCAGCAATGTATCGCCCTACTGACTGTACTCTCATCTGTATCATCTCCAAAACCTCACTAGAAAAAACAGCACCAATAACCAAATCACGGCAACATCTGAATGACAATTCTCTGCTTAACATTTGCCAGTTTGAAGCCTGCAGATAAGTTCTGTATAGTTAAATGACAGAGAAACCAATATGGTAAATATCCTACTACTAAATGACAAATGAAACTTACTGAAGGATTTAACAGAAGAAAGCAACACCTGCTTTGCTGAACAAATCCTAATTTTAAAAAAAAGGGGAAATAGTTGGCAACACCCATTTATTCTCCACCCACATTGATTAGTATTATATTGCTCTCCCTTAATTTTTAACCGATTGATTTCCAAGTCATATATTTTATTGTTTTTCATATTTAAATACCTGGCTCATCCAAATTCATCCTTCAAATATTGGCACAGCATTTGCTTTTCCAGTCTTGCAGAATTGCAGTGCTCAAAAATTATTAAAAATATCAACAGCAACTTTGATAGTTTCTTAGACAGCCCTTTAGAAATTCCTGAATGCAAATTTTTCAGACTTGCTGATCTGAAAATCTTTAATTTTAATTACTATGTAAAGCTTGTCTTCAACAGCTGTTTATCAGCATCTGGAGGTATTATTGAAATGAGAATTTCTATGCTACCAACACTGTGAGACAGGAGCTACTGAATGGTCTAACTGTCCAACAACCTGGCCAATTTTCTGTTATGACACTAAATGACTAACAAACTGCCTCGATAACCCTAACAGATGGCATTAGCATGGCTTCCTAATACACTTCTAAATTTCTCTCCCTCTTATAGCTGAGAATTTTCCTCATATTGTTTTGTACTCTAGTAAAAAATGTAGCTGGTTTCTGTAACCCAGGTTATTTTCACTGATAGCAGACTGTCAGTGAAGCTGATGTTCTCTGGATAGGCAAGTAAGCTGAACCAGTGGTAAAGCACTTTTCCATGGTGTGTTCTGGTCCTGAATCCTCAGCTCTATGGCATGCTCAAGCTTCCAGACCAAGAGATTCAGGAAGAGGGTGGAAGTTGAGTGGGACTGAGGATATTTTCCAAAAGGAAACATGCAGGGCAGGATGAGGGGCAGATGCCTAGCCCCCTCCTCCTCAGTTTTGTTTTCCTGTGTAGCTGACAGACACCAGGATTGCATTTTCACTGTCTCCCGGACAGCTTCTCTGAGCAAGAACCTCTGTGGATTGCCCTTCTGTTGCAACCCAAAGGGTGAGTAACTTGGAAAGAGAGTACTACTACTATAGCCACTCTCTTAAGTGTGCACAAGGATGCTCAGTGTATTTTCTGACTTAATCTGAAACCAAAACAATATCCTTTCAATTGCTGGATTCCAGCAGTATTCCTTACTTTAATGGCAATCCCAGCATACAGGGTGACACTAATAATTTGTGAAGCAGCAGTCACTTCAGGATTGCTACCTACCCACATTGGAAAGCACAACAATTCAGCTGGATAGGCCAGAAACAGTTCACTTACAACACAGGAAAGCACCCAGCAGCAAGTTACTCTGTCTCAATCCAAGTGGGAAGCACGAAGATCTGGGAAGCACTTGGCACATCTCAGCTATCACACATTGGTACACAACACAAAAGACTCTGAGAGCACAAAAATGGTCGAAGTCTCTAACTTGACTGCAAGAAATATTTCCATATCTTTGCCAAAATGAACTTCTGGATGATCTTCCAGTACATGGACAAAAGGACAGAAAAAAGGAAATCCAGCATACCTATACCTTCAAAAAACAGTGTTTTAAATGAAATCACCCCACTAAAATTACATGCACTACAATACCATATGTATCATCAAGTGCACATGACGAATGAGGGCTTTTTGGGAAAGACTTGCAGTATGGCACAGAAAGTGGAAAACTTTCACCAAGAAATGCCAGGCTTTAATTTTGTGCTACAAATGACTGTCAGCTGCAGTGAAATAAAGCTACATGGCTTTGTGGGGATGAAAATTTTACAGCAGCTCTAAATTTTTCAAGTCTCAAAGGTTTAAGTGTAAATATTCATGAACTCCACAGAGTGTATTTTCCACACCAAATCCATCTTGAATATTTTATCATACAAACCACTAAAATGATTCTGCATGATCTTTCAAAGAATACTTACTTGTTCACAAAAGTGGAAAATAGCAACTGCAAGTGTTAGAACGTTGAGGAGATGATGAAAACTTAAGTGAACACATAGTGTTCTGTAAATCCTCTCTATTAAAATGCAGACAGCTTAACTGGACATGGAAAATTTCTTATCTTTTAAAAATCCCTTCTCTCCTTGGAAATCCCTACTCACTTGTACCAGGATGCTTCTGGTTCAGCTTCAAAGTATTTCAAGTTCACTGTGTGAGACAGAAGCACCACCAATCATTCTCTTAAGGTTTAACAGACAATTAAATGGTTCAGTATTTTAGCTATGCACAATCTAAACACATTACGTGAATTTTCCATCACTTGACAATAAACTAAATGTGAATGGATGTCTCCTGTAATGGAAACAAAAATCTTACTTGAAACTAATTAGCTTTTTCATTTTCTCAATTACTAATTCAATAGCTTGAACTTGAATAACTTAGTAATTAATGAAATGAGTTAATCTTGAAAAAAAGTCCAAATGTTTAAAAATTAGAAACTGATTGAAATCTCTTTGACTGAAGTTATGTTAGACACATCCATGGCATCAAAGAGTTAAAAATAAAACTGTTACTAATTCCTGGTAAATCAAACCTAATTAATAATACCTGCTTAATATATCACATACAGCAGCAGAAAAATTTAGCATATCAGTGCTAGGGATAGGATACCTTGGCAAGGAGAAGAGAGAGAGAAAAACATTTATTTCCACTAGAGTCAGTTATCAAATAATAAAATATTATAGCTATTACTCCATGGTATCAATAAACAACCTTAGAGACAGTGGGAGCAGCCGGGATAAAATATTTAGAAATAGAGCAGAAGAATTTACAGAAAATAATCTGCCTTTCCACTGCTAGTCAGGCAAAGCAGGGCACATCTACCTGTAAAGTGAAAAATACATCTTGAAAAAGACAGAACCTCCTCCTCTCCAGGTCTAGCCCAAGGAAGGCCTTTGCTCCCACCTGTGCTGGGGAATGCATGCAGTGGCTCCCATCTGTCCACTCCCCAAGGAAATGCCCATAGAGATGTGTGGAGAGCTTTTCCTTTCCTGCTTCAAATTGCAAATGTTTAAAGAAGAAATCTTTTTGGGAGGCTCAAACCACAGGAGAGAAGACAGCCATTTGATTCCAGTGTGCTGTGCCGATGTTTCCGCCTCCCTGTACCCCAGTGTTGCTAAGCTATGGTGTTATGTGATGTTCAAAGCTATCTGTAGGCACACAAGCCCTTTGTTCCACAGGACAGCTGAGTTTTTCTATCGAGAAAGAACAAACTGATGCTAGACAGTCTTGGTGACTGAAAAACCATCACCAATATAAATGGTAAATCCTCCCTGTAAAACAGCTATGTCTA
This sequence comes from Corvus brachyrhynchos, assembly GCF_000691975.1. Lineage (NCBI taxonomy): Eukaryota > Metazoa > Chordata > Aves > Passeriformes > Corvidae > Corvus > Corvus brachyrhynchos. Next base: position 5,411,181 of record NW_008238132.1, on the reverse strand, counting down.
TGTCTTTTGTCTATGGCACACAGAAAGGCAAAAAGCAAAACCTAATCATGCTGCTGCTCTTGCGTTGGTGAGGATACTCCCTTTGACTGCAAATAAAAGCTTTTGCCACAAACTTAAAACAGTCAGACCAACAAGTCCTTACCACCACTTCCAGGGTATCTTCTGTGGAAACATCTTAGTGCTGCACATGTGCCCAATAAATGAGTGACATGCATGTGCACACATTCCACATATGACAACCCCCTTGTACACACAGGGACACCTTTCCTTCCTGTGATGTCCTGCTGTATGCATCAGGTACTGTAATCAGTACTAAAAACAATGTGAAAAAACAGGCTTTGTGAAAATAAAAATCCTTGAAACATAAATGAAGCTGTTTAACACCATAAGCACTAAATATGATTTGGCCAGCTGACACTACAAATACATCTGCACGTATTAAAAATAAGTTGCCATTTAGTATAGCAGTATGTATTTCTATGCAGAACCACCTAAGCTATGCAAACTACTTAGACTTACAGGAAAGAAACAACACAAACAGTTGTTATACGCTTCTTCCCTTACACAGTTAAATGCAAATTCTCCCTTACAGTCATATTCCTGCTATCTCCCTGCACACACAGCTGATACGCCACCTACTGCAAACCCAACTGACAGTCGGAGCAATGTGAGCAGCATTTCCATTCCAACATCGAGCTGGAGCTGAATAAAGGTGCTTTTTAATAAGAAACATCCTCTTTGCAAGCTGACAAGAGCAAAGCAGGATAGCTGGCTTTCTGTCCCAGCATCAATAATGGAGAGAAAAGCAAGCAGAAGAGAAAACGAATGCGAAGAAAAAACCAGCAACTCTGAAAGCTCCGAGCTAGACAAGGACTATAAAACATCTCTGATTACTCTCAATGTCGGTGGTTATCTATATATCACACAAAAACAGACACTAACCAAGTATCCAGATTCTTTTCTGGAGGGGATCATAAATGGAAGAATAATGTGCCCATATGATGCAGATGGTCATTACTTCATAGACAGAGATGGACTCCTTTTCAGACACATCCTCAACTTCCTACGGAACGGAGAACTTCTTCTACCCGAGGGGTTTCGAGAAAATCAACTTTTGGCACAAGAAGCCGAATTTTTCCAGCTTAAAGTACTCTCAGAGGCAGTGAAATCAAGGTGGGAGAAGGAACAGCTAGCATCTCGAGAGACTACTTTCCTGGAAATAACTGACAGCCACGACCGTTCACAAGGACTTAGAATCTTTTGTAATGCTCCTGAATTCATTGCAAAAATAAAATCCAGAATTGTACTGGTGTCCAAAAGCAGGCTGGACGGATTTCCAGAGGAGTTTTCAGTATCTTCAAATATTATTCAATTCAAGTACTTCATAAAGTCTGAAAATGGTACACGATTGGTACTGAAGGAGGACAACACCTTTGTCTGCACCCTGGAAACTCTTAAATTTGAGGCTATAATGACGGCTTTAAAATGTGGGTTTAGACTGCTGACCAGTCTGGATTGTTCAAGAGGGTCGATTGTTCACAGTGATGCACTGCATTTTATCAAGTAATCACAAAGGCAAAGGAAACGAGCACGCAGCCAGTAAACCTCCTTGAGCTGCAGCCTCCTGGCATCACAAATAATGCATCTAACTAGCCCTGTACCACAGAGCTCAGCTGCTAATCAACTGATGTGAGCTAATGGTATGTAAATCTCATAATGACATCTATCTCTGGCTTACCTAAGCTGAATGAAAATTTTATGCCTGAATTTAACAAAAACTATCTACTAACATTGTAAACACAGATGGAATGCTTTATGCTCTTTGTAATATGTTTTCTCAATGCTTTCTTTCAACCAGAGAGTCTAGATGAATTTTTGTGTACCTGTGTGATGAACGTGCATATACCTAACTGCTCTGCTGAACAGCAATGAGAGTATTTTCACATAATAAGCAGGCTTAAAATATGTTTTGCTTATAACAAATTCAGAATGAATTTTAACTGGAATAAATGATTTTGACTGTTCATTAGTGTTTATGGTAATCTATTGTACTGAATTTGCAAAAACCAAGATTGCAAGAGAGTTTAAAATTAACCAACTTGATTTTTAAGATAATTGACTTCTCAACTCACTTAACCCCAAATTTATACCATGTTGCTACACTAATAGCAATTGCCAGAAACATGTAAACCAACAAAATAATGCTGGGGGAGATTTGTTTTATTACAGGAAATGAGTTCAATATGCACAGAATGTTAAATTTCCTAATAGTACGTACATATCAAATAGCTAATAAAAGTATTTGACATAAAGTTTAGTGTAACGGGTTTCCAGTAACGGCATCCTACAATGCTACAGTCAGTATTTCCTAGCAATCATTTGTGCTCATAAGGACAGGGAGTGAACACAGCCCTTGCTTTGCACAGTGGCTTCTAAATGCAATGACTACTACCAGTTCTGAACAGACCACCTGCTGGCATTAAAGACAATTCACTCTACATAATGGAATAAATACCTTCATTCTCCTCATCTCCACTATTTATCAAATCTTTTAATTTACATTTTAAATGAATAGTTTCTATAGAACAACTGTAACTAATTTAACCACAAGCATTACAAACCAGTCACTTCACAAAAGTGAACTAAAAAATCATCATAAAAGGCAAAAAGAAGCTGCACTAACTCTAAGTTTAAGCTTTGTCATTGAAATCAATCATCATTCACAGCTGATATGAACCCGAAATTCAAGTAAAATGCTTATAAAAAAAGAAAAAAAACAACTAAGTAGTTCTCCCAAAACATTGATTTTGTACATGAAAAAAATAATGTCAACAAAATGCAGTACAATCCATACTAGAAGTGATAACCAAGGAAAACAGCTAACACAAGACAGTCTGAGAACAGTTGTGGTTTGGATTTTAGAGGGAACAAGTCAATCCTTAGTAACAAAGGCTGGGAATACAAATGCAAGGTCCACTTATCCCACAATATTAAACTCTTTTTCAGTTTCAACATACAACAGGTGTTGTTAACTAGGTCCCTTGCTAGAGACAACTTAATACAGGGATGCTACGTCTCCAGACCAGGCAGCAGTGATTGAAACATATTCCAATACCATTTTATCAAGTGGGGAAATTTAACCTCTCCAGAATACTCCATCAGAATGAATCCACTGTCTATAAATGATGAAGTTTTCTATCTAGTCCCCATGTTGCAGACTTACAGTTGATAAAACTTGTGGTTCTATAAAAGATGTGGTTTTAAGTGAAGCTTTTCCAGACTCTAATGTTTAAAAATCGGATCACTTTACATTTCAGGCATACAAGCTGAAGAATTGCCCACATATCCCAAAACTTCTCTGAATTTGTCCAAATGCATTAACTATCTACATACAAAACATACATAGTAAAATACTATTATTTACATATGCCACCAGCACATGTCATCTTTTCTCCTCCCCCTCCAAGCTATTTTCAAATTGATGTATTAAAAAAAAATCCTCATTAATCACTAATCTTATGCTTATAAGAATCTGTAGGACTTCTGTGAAAAGCAAATGTGAAAGCTTCCCTAAAAGAAATACAAAATCCTGTTGATCTTCTAGGACAAGAATTAGAAACTCAGTCACACAGAACAATTACATGAAAAGCCCTTTGTAGACACAATTCTCTACATGAGCAAGAAAAAGTGACAAGACAATCTAAAAAAGCTCCATAACAAATGCACAAGTTTTAAAGCAGCATGCCCACAGTGCTGTCAAATACACAGCCTGCATCAGCACAAAGTATGGAGGAGGCTGTTGCTCCTAGGATGTCAAATCATCCATTTGCACTTAAATGCTTTTGGTTATAACCTTCATTTGCCCTGGATCTTTCACTAAGATTTAAAATGTCATTGCAGGTGGAAAGAAGGAAAGCAAAAACCAATTTTTATTTCAAACAATTAATATATGTTAATTAAAATATGTTGTGGTTGGTCACCTTTCAGTTGGGCTCTTAGGATGCCGAACACTAAGGAATCAATTGTTAGCACTTCCCTATCAGAAAGCAGCACCAGTTTTTTATCAGAGCATTACTTTTACTCATGAAAAATCAGTAGAGAATTTGATGGGTCTGCATTTAATGTAAAAAATAATTCCAAAATATAAGTTATTCATAAGTTGATAATCACAGCTAACACGGAAACCATCTGAAGCATCTTCTAAGAATATTCTATAGCTATTCATGAGAGATTTATTTGCCAGGCTTTTGGTTCAGAGTATCTACTGCCCTCTCAACCTATGAAAGAGAACTTGAAATCTTCTTTTTTGAAGTGAAAAATGTACCTCTCTAATCATTGTTAAAATAAATATCTGTGTTGTTTGGTTGGTTTATTGCGGGTTGGTTTGCTTGTTCGTTTAAAGTTCAATGATTCATTACCTTACATATTTTTAACTGGATTTTTTATGTATTACTGTGTAAGTAACACTGACAAAGTCATCTGCTGCAATACTAACTTCAATCTTGTTTCTTTTCCCTTTTTCATGAGCAGTGATGCATTTCTGCAAGTGTCAGGGTTTGAAATTTTTACATGCTGCCTCTGATCGAAGGCACCTCACTCACCTCTTTGAATTACACAGCAGAAAGGAACATAGAGGTAAAAAAATTAATTCCCTTCCTTGTTCACACTAAACAAATCCACAACTGTCTTGAATCATGCCATATCAGCTACAATTAGACATTCAAACTAGTTGCAAACTTGAGCAATTTTTCAGGGCGGGAGTGTCTTGCTTTGGTATATGAACAAAAAGACACATAAAACCTCAATACTGTGAATGATGTTTCCTTTGTACTCCATAAACCCACTAAATATAACGTAAATATGTTTTGCATGTGTTCAGTCAGTCAGATACTTGGGTTCCACCACAGTAGGATGTGCCAGAAAAGGTACCCAGTTATATGTCAGCTGCCTTTTTTGTCTTTTCTTTAAGGTTGGAAATTTCATTTTCAATAACTACTATGACAATACAAAAGCTGCAGAATCAAGTGCTTGAGTCAGAAATACCCACAGTTGTTCTAACAACCTTACTTAGTATACGATGTGCATGCAAAATATTTCTATTCTTCTTTCTCTCATTAAGAATTGCATCACAACAAACTTATCAGAACTGCCCTACAAGTATCAGGAAATAATTACAATTACCATAATTTCTCTGATGATCTTCAACTGCTCCAGTAGGAGTAAGAAGGAACTTCCTCCCCTTTCCCCAAGGAGGCACTTAACCTGCTCCCAGGCTTGGTCAGCTCCACTTGCCTCCCTGCCTGTTTTCTCAGGTGAAAAAAGGGGTCACCAAGCAGAAATGACAGAGGTAACTGAAGGCAGGACTAACTTCCATAGACTACAAAAAAATATCCTTGCCCCTATTAATTTCTTGAATGACTGCCCATGGAAAAATATAAATAGCTGCCAAACTGACTGAAATACTGACACTTGGATGCCCACTTTTTCCCTTTGGTGGGAGAAGCCAAGGACTCTTTATCACACTTGGCAGTACACTGGCATAGGTACCAACTATATGGATTTCTATACAAGAACAAAACTTAAAAGTGGCTGCACCATGTCAGACTAAGGCCTGTTTTAGCCCAGTTTTCCCTGGTGACTGCAAACTGTTTCTAAACCCAGAGACTTTGCATGTCTGGGAGAATCCCCATTTTCGATCCTTTTACCCTCACATCCTTTCCCTTATCTTGTTCTCTCCTCCCATCATACAACTACTTTCCATTTTTGTTTCACTGTACCCCTTCCTTTCACAAGCCAGTTGTGGGGCTTTGTCAGGGATGCCTAGGAAAGAACATATAACTGGGAACAACATACACAATGCTCCCTCGAAGTATTTCTTCAGTCTCTAACCACCTACTGCCCAATGACTTCTAGAGTCAGATATGGTTTCTGGAGGTAGTCTTGATGGCGTGAAATACATAGGCTGCACAATAAAGTCAAATTGCAGCTCCAACTCTGTACCTTCAGTACTGACTCACCCACTGACCAGTGTTTCACAGCATCATAATTGCACTATTGATATTTTCAAACACTCCTGTCTTATTTTTTATTTTTTGCATTTGTACCTATTACAACTGTTCAAGTGACAACAGGTCACTTCTTTTCTACAGTAGGTAAAAATTACATCAACACTTGCAGAAAATCAGTGGCATCGTTATTTTCATCTCTTAAAAGCATTACAAGGTTTCCCCTCAGTAAGATGAGAACAGGTTAAGAAAATTATCTTCTTCCTCCACTCCTCATTAGTATACAAGCAGAATAAGGGCAGGCAACAAATAATACAATTTAATAAGAGCAGTGTCTAATCCATTCATTTATTTGTGTAGAAGGGTCATGTTGCCCTAATGCTGCTGACTGATGAATCAGGATTGGGGATGAAGAGGACAAGTTAACTTGGGTCTATGACAACATATTTACTATTTTCCTAGGCTAGATCATCTTTGCTAAATAACTATTACATAAACCTAACTTTGTCTGCTGCCCTACAACACAGGGTAGATTGACAGGAAAGTGATAACTAGTTAAAGAAATGAAGGAATCTTTATACGAAGAGAGAGGCTTGCATAATATATAGTGGGTTGAAACAAAATCACTAGGTAAGGCACAAGAAATTTAGGATCAGAAAAAATGGGTTTTATTTACTTTGGAATAGACATTCTGTAACTCAAATGGACTGGTATATCACAGAAATATTGTCTCAAAACACTGGCTCTGTAAATCATCATCGTTCCCAAAAAAATGCCAGAAAACAAGCAGCATGGCAAGGACTGGGCAAGGTAGGAGGAAGATGTATGACACCTGAGGAACGCGGATGAGCAAGCACTTGGAAAAAGAAACTGCAGTTGCCTTTCTTTCTGAATAATATTCTCTAGAACTAGACAGTTGATTTCTTTTCCCAAAAATATGTGTAGTAGGAGTACCACACACAGCAAATGCAACAGTCTCCCAAGAAGCTGTTTCTATCTGTGCTGTTCAAAAGCTGGTACAATAATTATAGCTGTAAACAGCAGCTACTCATTTAAAACACTATTAGGACATGATGATATGCAAGCTCAACATGCTAAGATTTCAAAATCAAGTCGTTAGAAGATGACTCCTATAAATTGAGTCATTCTGAATGTCTGTAAGCTTCTCCTGATAATGCTAAAAATTACCACGATATTGCCTTGTTCATTGGTGGTGTGATTTTGGGGGACATAACCTTGATTTACAGACAGTTCATGAAAGCCATCATCTTTCTGGGCATTAAAGGGGGATTCCACTAGTTCTACCCTAAGCATTATTTCAGTTTTGTGAAAAGCTAGATCTCTATGCTTTTCCAGGATACATATTTTTTTTTTTTTGCCTTTGACACTACCAAACTTTAAGCAGCAGCTTTGTTCCAGGTATGGAAATCTTGCTCAAAATGAAGCACAAGGTTTTCTTGCTCACAGCTCCTGAAGAGAGATTTGGCATCCTGTGTAAAGGGGGTGGCACTTTACCAGCCACAGAAGCACATGAAGGAGATGAGAATTCAGATTTAAACGCCCAAGGCTGCTTGCTGGGGAAATGCCCCAGGAAAATGAAGTTCCAAGGGGCTTGCTAGAGTCTAGAGTCTGATGCTTAGGGAAGTTTGCAGTGCTGGACTCCCCCAGCTGTGAGGATGGGGAGGGAGAAGTGTGGTGAGAGAGGCTATGAGCACTATGAGACGAAAAGAAAGGGACTCAGTGTCACTCAGTGTCAGCTGAGGGTCTTGGGTTTGTGGTGAAGACAGATGCCCACACAGTGCAACACTGAGGTTATACAAGTAATGTCTAATAATCCTGAAACTAGTAGATAAATAATGGGGAAAAAATTTTACAAAATTCTCCTTTTGCCTTTCATATGCCAGCTTTCAAAGAGGCAATTTTCCTTATTGTAGCAGAAGTCAGAGGAATTAACTTTTAAAAAAATTGTTAATAGCAAACTTCAAGCTACAAATCTGCTGCAGCTCCACAGAAAGCTATTTGTTAGCTCCTAGGAGGTTCTTGATTTTGTACCATAGTGAACAGGTGAAGTGAAAAAAAGAAAAGAACAGGTCAGAGGTGGGTACAGACTCTCTCAATTAGGAAGAAAAAATAAGCAAACAAACTAGCAGCAAACAGGCTAAGCATGAAAAAATGTAAACAGAACAAGCAACTGTAACACCAAACCCAGTCATTTATTGCCTCTCTACTACTTTGGCAAGTACTAGGGATAAAGCAGTACATTTTCTCAAGGCTGAAACTGGTAATCTCAGAGGAGACAAATTAAAGGTCCTGCCAGCCAGGTTGATAAGAATCAGCTAAAGAGAGGAAAAGGTACTCAGGTTAGAAGTCTTATCAATACTAACATTATCTAAGGCCTGCAGCACTGCCAGGTCTTGTGACATTTCCAACACATCTTCTAAAATGAACAGCAAATAAAGTTCTTTCCCATCAGGGCAGAAATCTAACATGTAGGCTATCTTATGCCTTCCCATATGATGATAAAAGTCCACTTCCATAACCTTTCTGCCACACTAAGATTACAATTTCTGGGTTTGCCCACAGAGTACAGCACAGAAATCCCTAAGACAACCTGCATGAGTAGGACAATATGCTGTAGCACAGCTACACAGTGCTCCTGCTCCTGTATCACCACTGCTATTGGCAAGATGCTGGGGCTGGAAAAGCCTGATAACTCAGGAATAGCACAAAATGAGCTTTGCTAGACTGTTTCCAGACTCAAGCATACAGAAAGCTCAGGTCCTCCTACTGCACTACTGCCTCCAGTGTTCTGGTAGCTGCAGTTATCAAAGGCAAAGATAAAGGACTACACACAAACCTTGGAACAGCTGTTCTCGCCTTTGCTATAATTGCTTTCCCCCCAAAAAAGTTACCTCCATGGTTAAAAAGAAGAAACTTTAACTAACTATCCCTGGTGGAAGCTGTGTAACAACAGTATAGAACTGGTAAAAAAAAAAAAAGGCAAGGGGGAGAAAGGGGCAGATAGGGCCTAAGTGTAACAGTACTGGATCAGACTAAAGGTCTGCTTTGCTCAGCATCATGACTCCAGCAAAGTGGTCACAAGTGGACATCTAAGAAGAAACGTAAGGACAGCGCAGCCATGTATGATTCTCCTACTGGATTTTCCTACTGGGTATGCATCCCATCCACGTGGCTTTTGTGGTTTGAGGCCTCTCAAATCAGATGTCCTCTCAGTCTTAGTCCCCTTAAGTGGATTTTGGTTGATGAGAAGCTCAACATAACCCAGAAACATGAACTCACAGCCCAGAAAGTTAATCGTATCCTGAGCTGCATAAAAAGAGGAGTGGTCAGCAGATCAATGACGGTGATTCTGCCCCTCTCCACTCTCTTGAAACCCCATGTGGAATATTGTTTCCAGCTATGGGGTCTCCAGCATAAGAATGACATAGACCTGTTGGACAGGTCCAGAGAAGGGCCACAAAGGTGATCAGAGGGCTGGAGCACCTCTCCTACAAAGGCTGAGAGAGTTGGGGTTGTTCAGCCCAGAGAAGGCTCCAGGGAGACCTTAGAGCACCTTCCAGTACCTAAAGGGGGCTACAGGAGAGACAAGAGCATGTAATGATAGGACAAGGGACAAAGGCTTTAAAGAGAAAAAGGGCAGATTTAGATTATATATTAGGAAGAAATTCTTTACTGTGAGGATGGTGAGACACTGAAACAAGCTGCACAGAAAAGCTGTGGATACCCCATCCCTGGAAGTGTTCCAGGCCAGACTGGATGGGGCCCTGAGCAGCACGGTCTAGTGGAAGGTGTCCCTGCACATGGCAGGGGGGTTGGAGCCAGATAGTCTTTAAAACCTTTAAGGCAACCCAAATTATTCTATCATTCTATGATCCTTCATATCCCTTTGGTCTCCTCTAAGGTTGTGTCAGCCTTTAGCAAATACCACCTTCACATCCACGTCTTCTGTCAAGGAATTCTATTACATTCTGAGTGCAGAACTACCTCATTTTATTTACTTTGAAACTGACTCCTGCAAGCCTTACATCTGCTACATGTTAGTCTTGTACTGGTCAAGACAGCACACATTTGATTTTCCTCTGCCCCTTTGATCCATCATTCAAGGCTCTGAATCTGCAATACTCCGAAAGTCTGAGCCCATCAAACGTGATCATACTGGTACGTGGGTGAACTGCAAAAATCAGCAAAATACCTCATAGAAGACAAACACAGTTGTGAAGTCATGATCTGCAATGCCCGGCATGGCTAAAATTCCTGGGATTCCTCAAGAGTCATAAGGAAACCAAGAGCTCTGGTACAAGTCAAAAGCACACTTCTGCTTAGTTCAGTACTTCAACAAGCTGGACATGGATATCGCAGAAGGACCAAACATTGTCATGGGATTAACTCCCACTGTTTTGTATCAGGTTCTGTTCTCAGGAGAGAAACTGTATGACAATAAATACATTAGTTTGCTCAGACATAAATGCCACTGTTCATACAATATACTAAAATAAATAGCCAGATTCTAAGGACACCAAGGACATTTATACAAATTCTCAAAAAAAATTCACTCCAGTTAGTGCTGACCTACATTAAGTCTGTATCCTTTTGCTAAGCTACGACTGCACCTTCCCTGTTCTTCCACAATATTTATTATAACCAGTACCATAGGCCTTGACTACATATACCTTAAAGCAGGAATCATTGCTTCTTTGTGTGTTTCAACAGCTACAAATGGAGTCTCACACTGATTACGGCTCCTGGGAAGCTACTGGGAAGCTTGTATTTTAAGTTGTGCTGTATTTATCTGCCAACAAACCCAGTTATATTTCCAAGACAAAACCTGTTTCTGTGGCTTGAAAATGGCAGAATCTGCATCTAAATTATCTTCTACACTAAGTTGCAAGCTTGTTTTGCTTTTGAAATGTAATTAATATATGTTAACTGCTTGAAAGAGGATAAAATCAAATGTACATTTAGCAGCTTTATACTGTCCCATGTTATACTGTAAGAACTCTCTGTCTTTAACAAAAAATTGCTGATTTTATCACATGGAGTTCAGTGGTTATCATCACGCTTACAATGAATTTCAAATACTCTAACACATGTATAATCAACATGTGAATCTTTTTTTTTTACTGTAGTATCAAGAAATTAAGGAAGTGGTATCTACAAACAGTTCAAATGTTGTATATTTGTGCCTGCAGTCACACACATACATTCACAATTGGTAAAATTTTAATACCAAGTTCACCCTACATTGTCTGTCTACATGCTCAAAGCTTAAGCAACATTATGTACTCAGTTGCTGCTCATGCAACTTCCATATAATGCACTTTCACAAGGACAGCACCTAATTGCATTTGCTCTTACATGAGAATGCATTTCTTTACTGCATCACTCTCAGCAGACTACAGGCTCTCAACAGGCTCAGAGCAGCAGCTTCTGAGTATTTTTATTGGGGGGGAGCAGGTCACACTTTATATTGGCACAAATGCTTGGTTTTCACAGCTTCTGTCACCACTGACAGCACTTACAGGTAGGTGAAAGCAACGCCATAAACAAACAAGAGCTACATACACATATTTGGATTTAAATCACTTGCTCATCCTCATATAGGACCTAGCAAAGCCAATCCTCATTTCTCTTTTCCTTTAGCTGAGTGTGTTATTTGCCATGCACCTTTCACTTTTAGCATAAACCAGCCTTCAGGCACTAAACAACACTGGTTGAATCACCAAGCACTGTTTATCACAAGCTCTAAACAAACAGGATTTCTGTATGGAAAAACTGATCTAAAATGATAAAATGCAAAAGGAACTCAAATTTAGTTTAAGTAAACTTGTCACACATATGTCTTGATTCCTGAATATTTTGACTGTAACCATCATTTGAGATATTATGGATACTAAAGATTTTACATGGTCTTAACCAACAGGGACACTTTATAGAAGGAAAATCCATGAGGTGCTGTTAAGTAAAACATCACTTCTGGTTCTGGAACTCCCTGAGCTGTGAATCATTAAAGGCTGGAAGAAGCTGGAACAGCTTGCCCAGAGAGGAGGCAGATGCTCAAGGTTAGGTTGGACAGGGGTCTGAGCAACCTGTTTTGGTTGAAGACAGCCCTGCTCATTGCAGGGGTGTTGGACTAGGTAAACTTTAAAGGCCCCTTTCAAACCAAACTGTTCTGTAATTCTGTGAGAAGGATCTTGGAGAGATACCATTGTGCTCTTACACTGTTCTTACACTCATCTCAAGGCATCTGCTATCGAGCATCACTGAGGACAGGACACCAGCCAGATGACCTTCGGTCTGATCCAGCATCACTCACAGTTTCTCTCAAACAGCATCACATACAATAGCAACACCGGTACTATCATGGCTTTTCCAAGTGGTTTGCAACTATCCCAACAATAAATGTGATTAAAAAGGTCATACATACACTAATGATTTACAACATAACAAATTCTAAAGTTTGACAGCATCTTACCAATGTAAAAATTTTTTATGTAAATCAAACTGTTTCTGAATGCCGTATCTCATTTAATTTCTTTAATTACTAACTATGAATAAACCTTACATATTTTTATTAAAATAAATAATACCCAAGTAATAAAAAAAGCAATACCCAAAAGGATCTTGCTATGCTAACAAGCTAAATAAATACATAAAAGACATCATCTTTGCTGCAAAAGTACTTGCTGTAGGCCAAGAAACAGTAGATTAACAGAAAAATTGAGCACTAAATAACCTGAATTACTGGAGAGGTAGTTTGGAAAAAGTCATCTGAGTTCCACAGTGATTTTGAGAAAAAAGGGAATAAGCAAATAGTGTAACTGATGGCTGACAGTCCTCCTTTATATGCCCCAGAGTAACCAACTACCATCACTCAGAGAGTGAATCCATAACCAGTTTTATCCAACAAATGGGTTTAGCACTCAGTCTTGTCAGTATATTTAAGCAGCCCACAGCATACAGTAATTCATTCTTCTGGCCAAAGCGAAAATACAAACAACTAAACACGTGGCCATCTTACACAACATTCACAGAACAAGCAGGAGGCACCAAGAATGAAGAGCAGACAATTCAACCCTTCAAACACAAACCAAAACAAAATAAACCACAAAAGCCAGGCAAAACCAACCCTTACAACTAAAAAAACAACTAAATGGAAGTATCAAAATTCTGATTCATTTAGCAGTTAAAATCTCAACATCTGATTTCCACGAGACATTGCACAGCAGTGAGTTTCAGTTTTCAAGTATAAAACACCGATCTCTAGGAAGCAGCCCTTCTTTTAAGACTTCACCACGATTCACACAGAATCAGAGCAGACAGGCTTTACCAATTAACTGAGAATTGCAAGCTATAAAACACACCATGGATTCAGTACAAGTCTGCAGACTATAACATTCCTAACACCAGTCTTTTGACATGCTTAGGCCACTGTAATAGAAGGAATCTCCATTTTAAAAAGAATTCCCTACTATATACATATACATATACTGTATACATAAAACAAAACCCAAACCCTACTTCTAGCCAGACACAAACTATACACTTTTGACAATATTTGATGCTGAAATGCAATTCAAAGAAGTCAGATATTAGAAAAAGCAGACATCTCCATGTTTAAGCATCCAAAAAGTACTTTCAAGAAGATATTTTGAACACCCACTAGCATTAGACTTACGTTTAGGAAACGCTTTTAAAAAAAGTAGGAGTTTGAAACTCTTTCACATCTTTCACATGAGCCATCTCCTATCTGTGCCTTTACCACTTACAAGTGCCACTCCAGTCGCAGTACTATCTGTGTGTATCAGGGATAAACCTACTTTTTACGGGCTATTTTTATGACTGCTTAGTTTATGCAATCAGAATCAAATACCAAAAGATCTGGAAATGTGTTACAAACTTTCCCACCAAAAGAAAAGAATTCAAACTAAAAGTAGACAAAAAATGAACCAAAACGAAAAAAAAATTTAAGAAATAAATAAAAAAATCTAAAACAACATTCCAAAGAATATTACATTTCTAAACTTCTCCCTCATAATTTTATTCCCCTCCTTTTAAATAAAAAAAAAATAATAATTTAAACTTTTGGTCACAGCAGATAAACAGTTTATGAAGTTATTTTTTAATGTTATGATATTCTATTAAATATAACAAAAAAGACACTTTTTTTTTAATCTACCAATTTCTTAAGAAGCAAAACTGAAAATCTGCAGTATAAGTAACTTCTTAAGTGCTTCAAGGAAAGTGGCTGTACTCACCAGCACTGCCGCTTTCTGACTTTTCTTCTGATTGGTTTTCTGTGGAAAAAAAAAAAAAAAAACAGAAAAGGAATCACAATGTTTCTATGTTGATTATTTGAAATTACATCTTAAATTTCGGTCGCAAAGTAAAGAATGATAAATTATGTTAAAATCACAATCACTGGATTTGATTAATGTTTATAAATTTACCTTCTGAGGAATAAGTTGCTACCAGGAGCAACAACAAAAAAAACTCCATTAGCCCCCAAACTCACAACTTAAATGAGAGAACTCTATTACATCTCTGACTGAGCTCTGCAAGAACAAACTACACGTTTATACAAAATCAGTAGTAGGATTATGCTCAAGCAATATACATTATTCATTTATCTCACTGGTCAGTCTAGACAAACAAATATTTTTGTATATTACAAAAATAATCAAGGTTCTGCAAAAGAATGTTCTTAATTGACATTAGGTAAATTTTTGGCCTTGACCAACCTCTTCTCTACCCTTAATACAGGCCATGGAAGAATTTATTTCTTCAAGCTTTTTCCTGCCTGATTATTTGTCCTCAAATGGTACTATAGTCCATTGGTATTTTTTTGTCAAGTATTTGTACTTGTCAAATACAACAAATACATAGAATCAGAAACATCTCCTCTTCCATGTAGCAGAGAATCATAAGTATGTATGGAAAAGAAACAGACACAGTGTTGCAAAGTGACTTGCAAAAAAAATTAGCACTCCGGTGAATGACAGAGTCAGATTCAGAAACAGCTTTCTGCAAGAAATTCCGATCCCACTTTTCCAGAAATGGCTGCCAGTAGATGCATTGTGGTAATTTGAGTTGTAACCTTTACCAAGTTCTATAAAATGAAACCCCTACATTAATTTGTCAGTATTATATTTGACTGTTCCTCCTATATTTCTCCTTTTTATGCATCCTCTGCTGCAAAAAATAAAAAAAACATTTTCACTTCCCTGAAACACAGTTAGAAATGGTAAAACATACTTGTCCTTTGCTTTCAACTCAGGCAAGTTACAGCTGTCATTACAGGCTATTTACTTACAGGCAAGAGTGAATTACTGCTCTAAGTCAGAGAGTAATTTTCGACTTCAGTTAGGTTGATAATTTCTGCCATTTACAGGCTGGGTACTAACAGAACTGAAAACATGAAATATTTTAGAAAACCTTTTTCTTGACACTGATTCTTGCTGGCTTTGAAGGCTTCTGTCCCTCTTTTCTCATTGAGATGGCTTGAGAGCCTGAGGACTAAATGCAAACATAAAAACCAGTATCTTAGAATTCCTTCTTTCTTTACACCAGGTGACTGTCATTAGTCTTAGCAGCTGAATGCACCTGCTTTCTCTATGAGAAACAATCATTACATGGCCCTTTCCCAGCTATGAGTATTTGGAAAGTGGGTAATGACCCCTGCCAACTTTCAGACATACATCCAGGATAGCCTGTTTGCAGAAAACCAAGTACTTTCTTGTTGACATTATTTTTGGGCATATTTGGCACATTTACAGCATAATGTAAAATAAATGCCCAACCAATACCCTAACTCAACTGTAACTTAATGAAGGAAACACACAAGAAGCAGAGAGGATGTAATGAAGAACATACAAACATACAAAGATATAAATGCCTGTCTGGACTGAGAAGTGAGATGCAACTGGATTTAAAGCTGTTCAATTTTCAACTCAGTTCAATGGAACACCAGAGCTACCTCGCCGAAACTATTGCCAAAGACATCACACTTGAACATTGCTAAGAGCATCTCTGAATCCAGAAGCAATAAATGTACCTCATGTCTACAAGGAAAGCGTGTGTGTTTGTATCTGCCCTCAACAGTGGAGACAAAAAACCAGACAAAATTACATCTTGCAAAAAAGTGGCATTTTTCTTCCTCACTGTTAGACAACTCAGTTTTGTTATGATTGGGTCACAAGTCTCTGCTTTAAAAATCTTCTCAGTACTAATATCATGAAGAAGGTAAAGGAAGTTGTACTATGTCTACTTAATATATTTCATTAATGCAGACTGCTCAGCCTCCTCTACAACATGCAAGAGTTGATAAACGTCTGATAAATGTCAACAGACTGGGGTTGGTTAGTTGGGGTTTTTGTAGTTAGTGGGTTTTTTGCTGTTGTTGTGGTAGTGGGGTCGTGGTGGGGTGGTGGTTTTTTACACATACATCAGTGAGATCAGTAAAAAAAGGTATTTTAAATCAATGAAGTATGCAAAAAGACTATTTCCATCACACTAAGCCCATTCTAACAGACCACATATTCTGTGTGTTATATCCTCAATTTTTAAAATTTGTACAGGAATTAACAGTCTGTAGTTCAAATAACAGAAATGAAAATAAAATTAGCTTATCCCCGCCAGCCAGCTGAACCTGGTATTTTTCTAATCCACCAACAAGCATATGAAGTAATTAAATAAATACAATTTCCATTTTTTTGAGATGGAGAAGGGGTATGATACAAGCAACTGCAATTGTTTTCTAAATGGACTGTATGTCACAATAATACACACACAATTTTGAGCCATCAAAATGGTATCTGTAATTAAACTAGCTTGAGTCACACATTCTCCTTTTCTGATCAAGGGTTTCATCTTTATGATCCTCAAAAATATTTGGAAATTTGCATAAATGCCATAGATTTGAATGGCTGCTGTTGCTTTCAGTTCTTTTGATCATGAGGCTGCTGATAGGTTATCTGCTTCTGCTAACAGTCCAGAAGAGACTGAAGCACATAACAGAACAAAGAAGCATTAGGTTAGATCCCAAAACCTTCTGGAGACTGGAATATGCGGGTAAGTGACAGCCCAAACAGAGACAATTGGAAACTACTGCTAAAGCAGGCAGGTATACGGCAATATTCCTCAGCAGGCTGTACTAAGACGGCAGAACAGTGAGGGTGTTTATTTCCTAAATAACAATTTGATAAGGAATTTCAGAATTCAAACATTTATCTAAGAGGATTGGAAACAGTATTACAAGGCATCAAGATTCTGAGCACACTGTATTTTACTGAAAATAATTAAGTGTAATTAAAGAAGTAACTGCTTTAATGAAAGATTTTTATTAGGGTTTGTTCCCTTCACACTTTTTAATGGCTGGATAGAGATGATATTTAAGAATATATGTATACAATACAGAATGAAATACAGAATAAAAACCTCTGAATATTCATTTTCACTGCAATACAATTGCACATTGTATGTTATATGGCAGGTGTGATTCATGTACAAACTCAGAAAAGGTCCTTTCATATATGAGAAGCTGTATAAAGTAAAAAAACCCAACAATTCAAAACAATGTGAGAATTTTCAAGCAATGTAGGAATAAAGGAGCTGCTCTTGGGTATATAGGCAGAGTTACATGTATTATTGAACGAGAACACAAAAAAAAATTGAGTGTTATTAATTGAATTTCTGAAGGAGAGAAGGCTCAGGAAACTGAAGAAAAACAAAGTATTAAAAGCCAGCAATGTTCTGTGAAGCATGAAATGGTGAGACAATCCATGCATGAATGCTGCTCAGAAGCAAAGCTCTGGTATGTGTTCTGTCAATGGAATTCTCTGAACACGTTTTACTTTCAGTAAGATGGAAAGAGCATGAAAGAATTTAAAGACGCAAAAACAGACGTTACGGCAATCCCACTTATGAAGGGGGAGTTGTGAAGATATATTCAAAATTTAAATAAAATGAATCATCTCATCCAACTTTACAGGAATATCTTATACTTTATTAGTGTCTACAGTGTAACATCTTCTCCTCCACCCATCAGTTCTTTACAGTCTGGGATGCAATTGCCTGCCAAGGTCTGCATTTTCACAAGTCATATTAGTAGCACATTTTTCCAAAAACCAGTTCAGTAAGAAACTTCTATCATTATCTCTAACAAAGCTGCAATTTTATTTATAATGAGATCCAGCAAACCTAAACTACCTGCTGGCAGAAAAATTAAATATTGGGCAATTACAGCAGTAAGGGAAATAATAATAAGGGAAACAATCAGAAAAGTTTGCTGTTAAATGTTCAACAAAAGCGTCTTCCCATTCCTTCAACCAAGAAAGAAACTTATATTACAGCATTATCTTATAGCAGAGTGTTTGCCGGTGGGAAGCTCAGAAAACAATTTTAACCAAATATATCCTATGTATCAGGCCCACGAATTGCCCCTAGATAGTTTCTAGCTATATGCATGTAAGAAAAATTCATTTTGTTCTATAAGACATATTAAGATATATGCAAAATCCTCTGCTTTTCACCCGCCAAAAAAATTACAGCTATGATAGCTGATGACAAAGATAAGATAAAATGACTGGAAGCACAAATAGCATTGTTGCATAGCAACTGTTGATGTACATATGGTGATGTTTATGGAACAGAATGTAGTTCATATTTAATGCAGAAATAATACCAAAACCAGCCTAGACAGCAAGACCTAGACAGCAAGAGACAAGTGTGCTTTGGATGCCTCTGCAGACACGACAGAAGCCATGCTTTGCTACACTCTTGTTCAGGAGCGCCACCACAGGCCTCAGTGATTTGCCCAGCAATGAAGACAACGCAAAGTCCACATGTGCAACAGCCTTGCAAAGGAAGCACGAAGATACTTTGCAACTACCACTTTCAGAGTACTTGGTATTATTTACTGGGGCTATTTCAAAACACAGAAAAAGGAAAAGAAAAAATAAATGGGAGAAATCCCAGAGGTAATCCAAACAAAAGATGCAGCATGTGTGAAAGCCAGCATAAGCCAGATTTTTAACAGCACTGGGATGTGAGCCACTTTACCCAGCTTTGTACTAGCTCAGATACACACTGCAGAAGAGCAAGAAACTGCAATTCATTAGACTTTGGACACAATAAATTGCACCTTAGAAGAGCCTACTGCTGTCCATTAACTAATATGGGACCACCAGAGATGCAGACGTTTACAATGAAAGAACTAAAGGATTTCTTCCAATACTACAAGTAGGAGAAGCAAGTTCAGTTAAGACAAAGCAAAATAAAACCCACAGAGAATCCATTCAGAAGACCAGAAATGACACAATGGAGAAAATATTAAATTACTTGTCAAATTTCATCTTTTTTCTTGCTCTAAATGACCTGATGAATCAATGTGCAGTGCTGAATTATCCAGAATATGTAAACTCCCTACAGCATCTTCCAAGACCACAGCATATTTCAGAAAGGCCATCAAAAAGACAGTCACTACAGCATAAGGATCCCAGGGTTAAGGACTACACAGAGAATAGATCTTGGGGAATTCAATGTGCTCAAAAAAAAGGGAAGAGAGGGAACAAATCACAAACCCACAATCAAAAAAACCCCACCCTGTACAAAACAAACCCAACTGCTTTATGCCATTTGTTCCATTTTATTTAAGTCAATCTTCAAGAAGGGTATTGACTCAGAGCAATAGTGCATGAAGCACTTTTTTATCCATATTTCATTTGCCTAATTCCTCAGTTGCACCCTTCTAGATGCATGACACCTGCAGTTCCATACCAGCTTAATTTTTGCCCCACGGTTCAAACTGACATATTGCTTGTGTTACGTGGTGCAGTTTAAAAAAGGAAAAGGAACAAGATGCTTTTCAGAAAAAAAGTCCTAATTATAATATGAAGACAAATACTGGTCTGTGAACCTAAGAATGAGTGAATTTCAGTGTCCTATGACTGCCTTACTGGGGATTGACTGATGTGCAAAGATTAAGTTTTTATTGAGTGTTTTTCCATGGTCAATACAGTGCTTTTTCCTTGGGGATCTTCTGGCATCAAACAGAGCAGCAACCTTTCTTTCAGCTGGGACATCTCTACAGTCCACTCTTCAGACACCAGTTTTCACACTAGCCATAATTCACTTTGAAATTTGTTGAAATTGGATAAAGAGCTCAAAACATATCTACACATTTAAGCACACGAGTGTCACCTCAGAAACATGGTGCCTGTAAGGAATCTGACTGGAATTTGGCATATTAGTGTCACGTTCCTTTTTAAAAGCAATAAAAAAAGTCAGGCAAGAAAAGCGCAATAAAGTACATTTTCGATTGTACTGTCAACACCAACTAAACACAACTGCAAAAGATTTTAGCCATTTTGCATTTAAATCAGTTTCAGGAAAACCCATTGACTGCATCTTATGCTTGCTAATCTCAAGCAAAAACAATTTTGACAGGGTCTATGCTCATTCAGTGCTTCATTCCAGTCATTTCTCATGTCACTAACTACCCTTTCCTCACAGTTAATATAATAACTTCTACTCAGTAGATCCATGGTCCTCAAATAACTTTTTCTAGTTGCTAAAAAATGCAACATTTTTAATTGAATAAATAAAAAAATGGACAGAGGAAAAATCAGCATTCTTATAAAACTATATTCACAGCAGAGACCAATTCAAGGAGAAAAAAACAAATACTAGTTGATAAAAAAAATGCATGGGAACAAAACCCCTTTCTTATTCAGTGAAAACCCTAAAGGAGAATATATACAATGTACTGCGCTCTGTATTGTAGTCCATGTTCCCTCTGTTCTCCTCAGCAGACCCAGAGCTGAAACATCCATTATAACCCTGAAGAACTCAAATCAGCTGCTCAATCACATCAAGTAAACAGGCAGACACAAAAAAATTACAGCAGCGTTATCTATGCAGAAAACAACAAAACAGCCAAAACCTGACTTCTGAGTCTTCTGTCTTTTACAGCATTGAGTTTATTGAAACCAGACATACTGGAATTGTAACAACTTTAATTCTTACCTACTGAAGTTTCTGTGAACACTGTTAAGGTCTGTCCTCCCACACTTTGCAGAAGAAATGGATGTTCCCTTGGTGCACTGACTGAAGCAGGCTTTCCTCCAATATCATTGATGTTTGCAAGCTCTTCATTCAAAGTAAATGACACCTAACAGTCATAATTGCCACTGTTACTAAACAGACTCAATTACACTGTTTCACAAGTTGTGGGGAAACAAAAAGAGAGAAAACACAAGTAGCATAGAACATTGCTATTTCAAAAATAAAGAGTGATATAAGAGTCCTTCCACACTGATCTCTCATTGAAATACAGAATTCAAAGCTTTCATGTATGTAATAAAATTTACTCGACTTTTAAAAAGTTGTAAATTACTTCCTCTTGAAGTCAGAGAACAATTTGATTTTACTTATTAAAATATAAGGCATAATAGGTTTTCAGCCATTGCTCAGTATGAGCACTTAAAACTGTTTTACACATCCAGCTGAGTTCCAGAACAAGTGTTGAAGTACCACAACAAGTGTTACTAGCCTGGGACTCACGAATTGCATACAGCCCAGAAGAGGCTTAAACACAGCTCCTTTGCCATGTTCATATTGTATGCTCAATACAGAAGCTAAGGAAGGGGGGACTGGATAACCAGAATCCCTATACACAGGCCACAGCGAGGAACTTGGAGAGGGATACTTCACACCAGCACTGTGTGCTTTTCCTGTGCATCCTCCTTAGCCTTTTGTACTAACACATCTCAAAATGTTTCAAGAGAAGGTCACTACTGCTTTCAGATGGGTAAACAAAGTGAGGGAACAGAGAGACCTGATGCAAGTCCCACAGGCATCTATGGGCAGAGCTACTAACAGAATTCTCTCCTCCTCATTCTGTGGTACAACGTTTCACTAGAAGTATAACAAAAAATATATGACATTAGAAACCAGCACATTCTAAACAATTTTTAGAATTCAAAACATAAACTTTAGCAATTACTTACTTCTGTTCTTCCTTGATTTCTGAAAAAGAAAATATTTAATATTTAATAAACATATAGATATTTTAAAATATTTCACAAAGTTTCCATAACGTAATTCCCCCAGTTTAGCTTTCCAGATAAAAAAAGCAAATTCAAATTCTAGTTTTGTTATTCATCTTCACCCCTGAGCTGCTCAATTTTTTGTCATGATGATGCCCAAGAATAAATGGGAAAAGTCAGCATGTGAGAACAGAAGCAGCAAAACAACACATGTAAATAAAAGAAAATTCTGCAGTTAGGTTTCTGTAAACCTACAAAATCAAGCATCATGTAATGGGACAGAGCAACTCCCCAGTATAATTTTGTACAATTTATATTCCTAATCACTACACAAGCAAATACTGTTCATATACCAGAGAAATATGCACACTGTTGGGAAGAAACAGGATTATGTCTTGTAACAGGTGCAACATATTCTTATTTTACTGCAGGTAACATCGAAGAAATGCAACCAGTAAATGTAGAGTAAAGGCTTACTTGACAATCCTTAGTTTTCCCACTTCACCTCTTCCTGAAGCTTTATTCCACTGTTGTGACAAGTATTTGGGGACCTAAGAAGAGACAACAGATTTCAAGAAAAGCAGATTTTAAAATTCTATACAAATTGTGTATGTGTAAATACTTTAAATGCTTTTACCCCAATCACTTCAGAATAAAGTATGAGCTAAATATAGTAGACAATAAAGAGCCATAGATGGTTTTGGTTGGAAGGAGCCTTAAGTCATCTAGTCCAAGCCCCCTGCAATGACAAAGGACATCTGCAACTAGATCAGGCTGCTCAGAGCCCCATCCAACCTGACCTGGAATGTTTCCAAGGATGCCACATCCACAACTTGTCTGGGCAACCTGTGCCAGTGCCTCACCACCCTCATCATAAAACACTTCTTCCTTACATCTAGTCTAAATCCATCCTCCCTTCACTTAAAACCATTACTCCTTGTCCAACTGCTATAGGCCCTGCTAAAAAGTCTGTCCCCATCTTTCTCATCAGCCCCCTTAAGGCACTGGAAGGCATCTATAAGGTCTCCCTGGAGCCTTTTCCTCTCCAGGCTGAGCAGACCCAGCTCTCTTGATCTGGCTTCACAGAAGAGGTGCTCCAGCTCTCTAATGATCTTCATGGCCTCCTCTGCACCTGCTGCAGCAGGTCCATGTCCTTCTTATGCTGGGGGCCCCAGAGCAGGACACAGCAATCCAGGGAGGGTCTCTCCAGAGAAGCAGAGCAGAGGGACAGAATCCCCACCCTTGACATAATGCCCACACTGTTGCAGCCCTGGACAGAATTGGCTTTCTGGGCTGCAAGTGCACATTGCCAGGTCATGTCCAGCCTCTCATCTATCAGCGCTCCCAAGTCCTTGTCCTCAGAGCTGCTCTCAGTCCTTTCCTCCCTCACCTTGCACTGATACTGGGGGATGCCCCAACTCAGGTGCAGCAGCTTGTGCTTGGCCTTGTTGAACTTTATGAAGTTAATGTGAGTCCACTTCTTGAGCTGTTATATACATATACATATACATATACATATACATATACATATACATATACAATCTGTTAGGGAGAGCAAAGAGAATAATGTAGCACAAAAACAACACCAACGTAGAGTCTCAAATAACTTCAATTTCAAATACTACTAATCCAATCATAAAAGGGAGAAAAAGATCAGCATCATATTCTTGAACTAAGGAGTCTCAGTATTTTATAGGTAAAATTGTACTTTTAAGTATTTATTAGAAATTATCATTTCTCTGGAAAAAAACCCACATCAACAAACCAATCACAGTGATGAGAAGTTAGGTGATTTCAAATCAGAGACCAAAAAGTGCTGTGAAGGGAAAGCTTAGAGCCTGGGAACTTCAGACATGCTGAGCAGCAGACCACAGCCTACTGCCACCAGATGTTCACTCCTCCAACAGCAGAACCACCCTAGGCAGATCTGCCTCCCATCACTCATTCCCAGCTCTTCACTGCACTGGGCAAAGTCTTTGTGCAGCTGGTCAGTATATATAAAGAGCAGACTGATCTAGCTAGGAGGAATGGGTGACTTCTACATTTTAGCTGTGCTGATTTTGTGTTTAGCAGGTGGAAAAACCAAAGCAGCTCCCCAGCCCATTTTCCCGAACAGCTGCACGAAGCAGTGTTTAGTCCAGGGACAGGAACAAGACCTGCATAATGTGAGGATTAAAAGTTCTGCAGTGATGTTAACTGACCTACACACTAATTCCTTCAGTTCCAAAGGCTGTGGTATCTGCAGCAATGGGTGACCTGGGCTCAAAATGGACAATAAAGGCCTCTGGGAAGCAGCGCACTCTTCAGAACTTTGCAGTTCTTTACTGGCACAGCAAATTTTGTCCTGGCTCACACATTCCCACATCTACTGAAAACATCTGTGCCCACGTAGAAAAACTGTGTGAGGCACAGCCAGTAAGAAAGAGAAATGCACTGAGCTAGGCCTGTTCCAAGAACTTGCTGACAAAGAGCAACCCTCTAACTTCCTAAAGCTCAAATTAAATTAACACTAACTTTGCATTTATCTATTCTTCAAGAATTCCAGAAGATCTCTTGGAACTGGTGCTTAGTTATTAGCACTTACCTTTAGATTCACAGCACCCCACATAGTACATGTGGAATAACTGCAAAATCCAGATGTCCTCCAACTGCTCAGACAAACTAAATAGCAGTCCAAGTTCCCATAAAGTTCAGTTTTGGTCAAAAATACCACAAAAGCACCACAGAAAGCCATGAATTGGCACTGTCTATTGATATATATTTTTTTCAGTTTTCAAAGTGACAACTTTCTACAGCAGATTCTGTAGAATTCTCTACATGCCAGATCAGATATAGTTTTCTTTTAAAGTCAAGATGAATGCTATGACATGCTTCCACTGACTCAACAGAAGTATTATTATGTGCTTGCACCAAATCTGTATTTATACTGCCAGCTAATAAGGTAGATGCACATTCAGTGTGAGTGGACAAGGAGTGAAGGGCTCTCATGGTGTTAAAATTGCTGACTAGCTATATAATACATTCAGACTGGGAATTCAGTCAGATTAAGAGGTTGCAGATCAATCACACTCTTTTCAGTTGCATGGGAAAGTCTCAAAGAGTGCATTCAATCATCTTTCTGCTGGCCTACCTGCAGTCAAGAGCTATGCAAAGAAAGACAAAGGGTTATGAAGGGCTGTGATCAAAGGATTACTTCCAGCTATCCACAGGTACTTCAGATAAAACCAGGTGCTATTCACAAACCCACATGCTAATGACATAAACAATCAGGAAAGATTAAATAAAGTCTTAAATGCTGTAGACATCCTATTTTGCACCTTTCTTTTAACTTTAGCATTAAAAAATATTAACATAGGGAAAACAGTCAGTTTGCAAAGTCTCAACACTCCTTGAAAGAACACACAGAAAACAGGAGCAATGTGTCTTTACAGGGCAGAATTTTCAAAGATCCCACAGCAGGATTTTGAAAAATACATACCCACAGAAAGAGTGACCTGTGGACAGAGTGCCTGCCCAACTGAAAGGCTACTGAACACAGCCTTTCAGGACAAGTGGCCTTTATTCTGGGATTTGTAGGTAAGAACATTCTTCTCTCCAAAAGAGAAAAAACACAGTTTAATCACTAGAACAAATCTGATGCACTACAGAGCATCACTTTAAGACCTCTTCCCACTGCTGTTCTCCTCTTGCTACTCACATCACACAACTGCCCAGGCTGCAGTACACAGGCACCCTGCAGGCAGTGCAGGACACGAGGGCCCTTGCTCCGCTCATCTTTCAGCTCGGGGACAGCTTCCCACCCACCTTTAGAAGGGAACACACAAGCAGCCCCTATGTGTAACAAACTACTTCCACTTTTCTGTAAGAAATTAAATTAGCTCTTTGCCTACACAGGAATCCATATGCAGTGCACACAACAGAAGTTAAGGCTGATGTCAGGTTCTATGTTTTAACTCTTCTTTGAACGTACAAAAAAATAATTAAATAAAGATATGATCTTTCTAGCTATAGAACAATGCAGCAGATTAAATAAAAAAACCTGACCAACACACAGAGGGAACAAGAAATTAACAATTCTAATGGCTAACACTAAATGGGCTTCACTTTATCACAAGTACAAAACCAAATGTTCTTATTATTTCTCTACCTTAGCTTTCACTGAAAACACAGAAACAAAAATCCAGTTGCTTTCTGGATTTGTACTAGAGCAACTCTCTCTCTTTATGGTACCTCCTTTTACTGCTCATGCTTCTGAAATACTCATCACTACATTTTTTTATTGCCTGTTAAGTAGTCTCTCTGGAATACTTCCTGTGCTAGCACAATGCATGCTAAAAGGAAATCAAATAAGCCAGGTTTTTTATTCCATCAGAACTTAACACTCTCTCCCTCAAAGGAAGCATAAATTCAGCCTCGTTGTCCTAGCTAGTGAAGATAAAAAGTACAGGTACTATGCACTGTCTTGCCTCTGAGTGTGCTGGCAGTCCTGCTAACAGGGGTGGTTGTTTCCACGTTTAAGTCTGAAGGAAATCAAAGGATAAAATCCTGCATATCCCATGTTATGGCCTACCAGTGTTAGCATCTTTTCAATATTTACTTACTATCATTAATATACAAGAAGACAGACATAAGTTCAGAACATGTGATGAAGGACGACATCAACATTTACTTGGAAGAGTAATACTTAAGCTTTCCTTTCAGTCCTGTTTTCTCATTAAACAGAGTGGCACCAAATGTCAGCACACATGTGCTTGAAAATTCCTTGCTTCAGGAAACAGCAAACTAAAGGACAAGCAAGTTCAGTGTCCTGTCTCCAAATGCAGCCAATGGCAGTCACTTCAGGAAGAATGTAGGAAGAAAATGTATTTCCCCAGCATGCTCTTCTAATTTGTAGGATGTTTTAGCAGACATGGGGCATGGCAGCATATTGATTTTTAATCTCCCAGTTCAATTTTCTTGCCTGACTTTGACTAATGGTGTTTGAGCTTCTGTGAAGTTTTGACATTCACAACTTCTTACTGCAAGAAGTTCCAAAATTTAACTACATATTGTGCAAAATGGTACCTGCTTTGCTTGCACTGAGCCCCATCAATGAATTAATCTGACACACTCTAACTCTTGTGTTTGAACTGACTCTTTCCTATTCACCTTTGCCTACCCACTTCTTCCTTACCCACCCATGACATTACTCATTGCTTCAGATCTCTACAAGATTTACAAATTAATCCTCTTGCCCGTCTAAGAGGTAATAATGTATTTAGGAGTTCCATCCACAGCCATCATTCCTTGTTGCCAAGACCAGACCTGGTGCTCTCCTCTGCACTGCTCCCAGGTCCACTGTATGCTTTCCACAGCAGGGGGGATGAGACCACGGCTACACAGAGCATTTCAGACAGAGGCAACATGAAGGTACAATAATATTTTCTCTTTTGTTTTCTGTATCTTTTGTAATCGTGTCCAATGTTGACTCTGCTCATTTGACATGACGTTCTTATAGGGTTATCCCCATGTACTGAAAAAACCCCTCCTGAATGACAACAACCAGCAGAAACCCAGCTGCCGTGTACATATAATTAGGATAGTTTTTCTCTATGCATGTCAGATTAGACCTTTCAACTCTTAATTTCAGCTGCCATTTTATCATCCTGTCACCCAGTGTGTCATGATCTACTTCTGCAGCTTTCTGCTGCCAGCATTCATTGACAGTGCCCTGGATAAGCTACTACAATTAGAGCACTGCACAGTGTTCATTCTGGTTTCGTCACACCAGACACTCAGGTGTCTGTACAGAAGAGGAAGCCAGATGCAGCAACCTGACCACCAAAAATTCTGCACAGCAAAGCAAGTCTGAATCCCCAGTTATTTATAAGGGCCTCAGTAAGTTTTGGCAGTTGAAGTATGATGGTGTTACACCCCTCTCACCACCCAGGACTGGTATTTGGGTAAAGCCCTGTCCCCACAGGTTTTTTCAAGTCGATAGTCTGAACCTATTCCTAAAGGAGGAAGGGGAGGAAGCAACTGTTTCTCCCACGACAGAATAAATACAGGTCTAGAAAAAGAGGAGCACACCCAGAGGGGACATGCTCCCCCATCGGCTTCAAGTCTCCTCTTTCTGAAACAACGTGTGGTGTTGGCAGCAAAATGTCTTGACAGCAAGACACTCACTCCAGGGAACAGAGCAGCGCCAGCATGTTAGTGGTGGTACCAGACTGGAGTGTGGCCCTGCTCCAAACAGGTTTGATTTGACACCTTTGCTACCTTTTCACAGCCCCTCCACTACAGCTGTATTTCACTAGCACCAAAGGGAGCTGTAATGTAAATGTAAAGACATTGGCGTTCACTTTCCTTGTTGGATGTGGACGGTTTTTTAATCAGGATGTGAATCTGGGCACACTCAAAACATTTCCCAACTCTCAAAGTTTTGGGGAAATAAAAGTTATACTGCCATGTTTGTTGCTTGTCACAAACCACTAGCGAGGACAAGGAGATGTTTTACTGTGAGGGTGGTGAGACATTGGCACAGGCTGCCCAGGGAGGTTGTCGATGCCTCATCCCTGGAAATGTTCAGAGCCAAGTTGGGTAAGGCCTTGAGCAACCTGGTCTAGTGGGAGATGTCCCTGCCCACCGCAAGGGGGTTGGGACTGAATGATCTTTAAGGTTCGTTCCAACCCCTCAACACTGATTCTGTGATACCTCCCGGCAGCCCAACTTTCCCCGCGCTGTCTCCTTTACTCTGGAGGCATGCGGGCCTAGCCCCGCGCTGTCCCCG
>NW_008238132.1:5355208-5381987 GCF_000691975.1 Corvus brachyrhynchos | reverse complement strand
CGAAGGCACTCATAAGCATCGTCGAGTCCAGCTCCCGGCCCTGCACAGGACATCCCCAAGAGTCACACCATGTGCCTGAGAGTATTGTCCAAATGCCTCTTGGTCTCTATCAGGCTTGGTGCTGTGACCACTTCCCTGGGGAGCCTGTTCCAGTGCCCAACCACCCTCTGGGTGAAGAACCTTTTCCTGATATCCAACCTAAACCTCCCCTGACACAGCTTCAGGCCATTTCCTCGGGTCCTGTCACTGGGTACCACAGAGAGGAGATCAGTGACTGCCCCTCCTCTTCCCCGCAAGGAGAAATTGTAACTGCAGTGAGGCGTCTTCAGTCTCCTCCAGGCTGAACAGACCAGGTGGCCGCAGCTGCTCCTCATACACTTTCCCCTCAAGGCCCTTCACCATCGTCATTGCCCTCCTTAGAACACTCTCTAACAGCTTAATGTCTTTTCTATATTGTGGCACCCAAAACTGCACACAAGACTCAAGGTGAGGCAGCACCAGCACAGACCAGAGCAGGAAGTTATTCCCTCCCTGTACCAGAAGAGTTATCCCAGCATGCTGAAGAAAGACAGCAGCATGCAAATGATCATGGGGAACTGGAGGAGCAACCTGGAGAGAGGAGACACTACCATGACAGTGCTCTTCTGTGTGGGAGGGAAATAGTGGGTAGAGGAGCAGCTCCCGGGAAAGGGGTCGGAGCGTCACAGTATGCACAAAGGCCACGAAAGTGAGGAAAACACAGCTGGTGAATCATTTACTGGGAATAAAAAGTACAGAATTAAGCGTAGCTTTCCAGAAAGGGATCTCACGAGGAAGTGTTGGAACAGGCTAGTCCGAAGATAGGATTGCATCTCAGACACTGAAAATGTCATAAGTCAGGAGAGAGAAAGCGCCTGCTTTGAGATGGGGGTATTTGTCTTAGAAAAACCTAAGTCCATATTTTATGACTGTCCCTATTCCTGGGGAAATTTTCCCCCTTTGCAGTTTAGCCTTGTTATTTCTCTTCTATCCATTGTGGGCACAAGAAAGACATGGGCATGCTGGATACACTGGAACAGGTTGCCCAGAGAAGTTGTGGATGCCCCATCCCTGGCAGTGCTCAAGGCCAGGCTGGATGGGGCTCTGAGCAACCTGGTCTAGTGGAAGGTGTCCCTGCCCATGGCAGGGGGGTTGGAACTAGGTGATCTTTAAAGTCCTTTCCAATCCAAACCACTCTATGATTCTGTGGCATGGAAAGCATTTTATAATCTTCCTCTCTTCTTTACTTTATCCTTTTACTGAGATATAGCCCTTTGATTTGCCTCCTCTTATACTAAATAGCTTCAGTTTGTTCAATTCTGTCTTACAGGTCTATTTTCTAGACCTCTGGTTATGTCCATTGCTCTCTGAATTTCCCCCAGTACAAGTTTACATCCTCTTTGAAGTCTGGTTGCTCAACAGTGAAGGTTATACTCCATCTGAGACTGTACCAGCAGCAAGCAGAGGGTTTTTTCTGGTACAATATACAAGAAATTCCTCATCTGACTTGCAAAAAGCGATCTCAGTATTACATCTCAGAGATGATAGTCTGTCTTTCTAGTTACAGGCAAGCATCTAGGTAACCAAGGAGTGCTTTTATGCATATCTGAAGCAATAACAGCTAACACTGAACTATTAGGATGATTAGGATTAATTAAGTTTAAAATAAATTACATTTTAAAATTACTTTTGTTTTTATATTGGAACAGTGTTTGTCTGCAGAACTCAGCTGGAAGGATGGATTGATCTTATATTGTTAGTCAACTTCCACTGAAAATTCAGTTTTCTTTAAGACAATCTTACCCAGACACACTAGAGGCTCCTCAAATGCTAATAAAAATGGAAACGGATGCATTTCAACAATTGTAAGACCAGCCCATTTTCTGGGACTGTGCCAGCCCCAAATATTGTAGGTCTAAGACCCTTTGATTTTGTTTACCTGGAAAAAGGGTGGATCTACACAGACAAATGTCATCACCTTGCAGTCTGCTTTGGATCCTGCTCGTAGAATCATAGAACAGTTTGGGTTGAAAGGAACCTTAAAGACCATTTAGTTCCGAACACTTTCCACTAGATTAGGGTGCTCAGGGTTCCATCCAACATGACCTTGAACACTTCCAGGGATAAGGCCTCCAGAACTTCTCTGGACAAGTCCAATGTTTCACTACCCTCATTTAGAAACATTTCTTTCTGATGTCCAATCTAAACACACCTTCCTGAAGTTTAAAACCATTGCACCTTGTCCTTTCACTACAGGTCCTGGATAAAACGTGTCTCTCCAACTTTCTTGTAAGCCCCTTTAATGTACTGATAGGCCACAATAAGGCCACCTCTCCCTGAGGCTTCTGCTTCTCCAGGCTGAACATCCCCAAATCTCTCAGCCTGTCTTCATAGGAGAGGTGCTCCAGCCCTCTAACCACTTCAGTCTCTTTCCTCTGGATCTGCTCCAACGGGTCAGTGTCTGCCTTGCACTGGGAACTCCAGGGCTGGATGCATTACTCCAGGAGGGATCTCAAATGTTCCCCTAGGATAAACATTGAATTAACAAAAACGTCTTCTCTCTGCCACCACTCCCAGTTCCATCTGTGTACTCAGATCACATCACCGCCATGTTTCAAAAAGAAAAAAGCAGTGGAATGGATGTTTCTAACAGGGGTGACAATTACAGCAAAGCAGCATCATGGGGGCTCAGATGAGCCTGTGCTCCAGCGGATGGGCCATGGAAGGAGAGGAGTTCCACTTGCAAACAGCCCAGCAGCAGGCAACAGGAGCATGGCTGACCACCTCAGGACTCCTTAGAGAGGGAATCCACGAGGAGTCATCACTCATATTCCAGGCGTAAGTGACAATAGCAAAAACCTCTGTATAAGCCTGACAATTGGGGTGGCTCAGCTGGCAACCCAGAGGGGAAGGCGGCCAGGCAGAGATCTCTCCTGGCTTTCTCCAAGCAGCCTTTCCATACCTGTTTCCAAGGAAACTGAATTAAATGGACAACAAGCAGGAATAGGAGTGCATTTTCATTAATTCCTCATTTAAAATCTCAGCCTTGTGTTTGCCAGGGACACATTTAATGCCATGGAGGAGGATCCAGGGGCCAGCTGCTGAGCCACAGAGCTGTGTGTTAGTCACCCGTTTTCTTCTTGCTTGCATGGAAACAGATGTGTCTGAGAAGAGAGATGGCCAAATTCAGACTTGCACAGCCTTTCTCTCTTTATTTTCCCCTTGTCCAGCTAGGTGAGATGAAGAGTCGTCAGTGTCATCAGGAGCCGCACAAAGTTTTTTCTTCACCCGTTTTAGGACCAGGCTAATCGATACAGCCTGAAGGTGCTGGGTGAAAACCAGTGCAGCAGAAGATGCAAAAGGCCTGATGCTGCCCTGTTGAAGCTGATGGGAGTTTTGCCATTGGGAACCCATGTGCCTTCCTCAAAGGCCAACAAGAACCAGGGCAGGTGTGCTCCTGGGAGCTGGTGGTCCCACAAGACGTAAGTGATGGACACCATCAGAGAGGTTTCCACATGCTGGAGGAGCTGAGTGCTGCCCACATCTGGACTGTCCCTGAGTTCAGCTGTGTACACTGGAGCTGTGCTAGGCCTCCCTGGGGTCAAAATATTTGGGTCTAGAGCCAGAGCTGAGATCTGCTGCGAGGCACAGAGGGAAACTCCTGCAAAACCTGATTTTGATTTGGGAGCATCGAGCCAGGAAGACTATTCCACCAACAGCTGATGTGCTAACTTCACTCATTTCTGTCTGTCAACCTCCTCACTAACAAAGTAAGGTGAGCAGGGAACTCAGGTTGGAAGAGGAAAACTAATGGAGAGATTGTTACAGAGTTGCTTGTCCTACTCTGTAACAAGTACAACACAGCATCATCAGAGCTCTGCCGGCCAGCAAGGATCTCTATATTCTATATATTCTCTATATTCTCTATATTCTGAATACCTGAATTTTCAGCCAGCAAAGACCTCATGGACTCACAAGGGTGCAAGAGTTAAATCTCGAAACTACCATTAATGCTCGGACTGCTTGAGTAAGAGGAAGGCAAACTTTTGCCATCTTCAACTGTGATGCATCATTCTCTTGTTTGTGGTGCAGTTGGTCTGTGTATGATGGAAAAAAGAGAAGAAGTATTCTGCAAAGACAGAAGAACATCTGGGTTGATCATGATCATTTATTTTGGAATAAGACAAAATAAATTCTGTGTAACTTATTCCCAAAACAGACCGTGGACAATCAAGCTGCGTATCTATTTCCTGAAGCAACAAAGAATTCTCAGTGTGTCTTTTTAAGGCAAAAATATATGTTGGGGCCTTTGTGTTTTCAAACTGCTTTTGAGCAGCATGTTAATAACAGACTTGTTTACTCCAAGCTGTTCTGTTGCAGAGTGTGGGAAAACATCAAGCTCAGGGCAGAGCTCCTATTTCAGTACAATCCTAGGCAGTATGAAATCTTCAACATGGCACTTCTGCCATAAAGCACAACACAATAAAGCAGTTCTGAACAGAGGGCAGCCTTCATTCATTAATTAATTGCTTTTAATTCTTCCTATATATTTACAGCCACACATTTTTATGTATGCTATGTGTTGGAGAACACTTAGTTTTCAGGGTGGTGGCACTGTATCTCTGCTTATAGTGCCAACCTATACCATGTCCTCCACCACATCAACAGTGTGCAGCAAATTTGACTGTAGGTAGCTTGGACTCTTGCTTGTTAGGATTTTCACCACATCAAGGAAGGAGTGGGAGGGGGGGAAGAGAGAGAATTGAAAGATGCAACTGCAAATTTTTTTTTCAAAGGAAGAAAACACTTGTCAGAGAATTTCAGATACCTGGTTTGAACCTAACTTAAAATAATTTCTTTAAAAATGACCATAAAATTGGCATCATCTCTTTAACTCAAGGTACTTTTTGTGCCTCTCAGGCATAAAAAAAGTATTATCTAGCATTTTTCATCAGTGTCTCTCAAGAAGGAGCCTTAAGCATGCAACTTTTTCAACCTAGTAATAGTACAAAGGTAATGCGTAAGGTCTCAGCAACTTGTTGCTTTCTAAAGTGCCTTTTCATTGTAGATGTATGGAAAATGCTACATAGAGCTGAGTGTTACCTGTTCTCCTGCAGTCCTTGACGTTTTTTCTGATCCTCTTCTCTGGTGATGTACTACCTCAGCACAAAAGGTCAGCAGCATCTACAGTCACTCATCTCCTGGGCTTTCCACTAATGAGTTGGTGAAGAGCAAGGCATTTTCTGTTCAGCTATCAAAAAAGTTGGTTTCAATGGATTTATTTCCCTTGTGTTATAATTAAACAAACTTGATTCTATGCCACTGATATTCCCGTTACTTTGTAGGTATAGACAATGCACAGTCACCAAGGTATGTTATTGATGCATAAATTATCTCCTAATGAACTATTATTTTGCAAAGGGAGCTTCCCAATGAGACTAGGAGAAGGCTGTGTGACTAAATGGAGCAAAAACAACATTAGTGACCAGAAGAACAAATCTACGTGGCTCCTAAAGAAAAACAGGACACATCTGTTGGGAAGCCTGCCAGCCTGAAAGCATAGGCAGGTGTATATAATTTTGAGATTGTATGTACATATAAGTGCTACAAAGACCTCTAGTTTGTGGGTGTCACTGCTTCAGAACTGGTCACTCTGGGACCCTTCAATGCCAGGTGTGTGAGTGCTATCATTAAAGGAAACAAACCACCTGCATTTACATCCAGCCTCGTGTCCCACGCTCGTACCTAGTTGCAGCTCAGCTGCAGCAGCACCTCACAACAAACTCTCATTGAGATAATTAACTGGAAACATCAGACGTGGCTGCTTCATTACTGCTGTGTGCTGCCTGCAGGTTCCCACCAAAGTTTTTCCACCTAGTGGCCTTTGCTGACAGTCTTCTTTTTTTCCTATGTGCCGATTGTTGGCACTTCTCTAACACAGTGCTAATGATATAATAAATATGATTATGCAAGGGTGGTTTGTCTCCTTGCAGCATAAGCTAACAACACTATTACAGACCAGAGCAAAATACATTCTCTTTGCCACAAAGAACAGCTTTCCCACTGAACTGAGATGAATAAACTGGAATGAGTAGATAGTGTTACAGACCTACAACTGGATCACATTTTGCTGGACTTCTATTGAGGGATGAGATTAAATAAGGTCTGAAATTTTGCCTTCTAGCTAATTGTTGTGGCTTAAACATGAAAAAAAAAAGAGAACAGAAATGGCATTTCAGTCACTGGGAGGAAAATAAGCAGAAAGGGAACCAAGGGAAACAGAAAATAAAGCCAGTGAGATTAAGAAGATCCAGTGAGAACGAGGGGGCCAAATGGTCGTGAGAGGGGAAGAGACCACAGCCCTGATGGCCTCATGTTGCTTCATTTTATCTTCTGGCAGATGACACATAGGGCTGGGGGAAAGAAATACAATTATTCTAGGATTATTTATTATCAGAGGCCATTTCTTGATAGCCTGCTTCTTGCTGAAATCTGCAGACTTATCGCTGAGAACACTTTCTTCCGGAGACTGAGCATTTGGCAGCAGCAGCCCTCAAATCAGCACTTGCAGCTTGCGGGATATGTCCACCTCCCTCCCGAAGCTCACCCCCCATTTCACACGCACTTGTCATGTCTAGAGTTCCCACGTGATCAGGTCAACTCTTCATTTCACATACTCTTGAGGATGAGTCACTGAAGCTTTTTCTAACAAAGCTGAATGCTAACCTCTTTCTTACAGTTACCAGAAGAAAAAAACTTAAATAATAGGAAATTTCTGACTGCACTGAGATTTCCTTTCAGAGCCTGCAATATTTTCAGGCATTGTCAACATCATCTTGTTACTTCTCCCTGCCCTTACGGCTCGCAGGATCTTTCCTTCTTTTACCCTCTGGCTTACAGTGGCTTTTGTTGCTGTTCTGTGAATTCAAGCTGTTGGGCTTCATTTTATCATGAACTTAGTTGCCCTCCTTTTTACCATGCACAGTTGTCCTCACTTCACTTTCTGGTTGTTAGAGCTTTTTCAAGGCCTTACCATTATGTTCTTATTCTTATGCATACCCCTTCTTCTTTTCTGTTGTGCACCATCAGTGCTACCCTAAACATATGTAATGTTATCCTTTCAGTTTCCTATTATCGGAGCATTTGCCTAATCTGCCCTTCCCTAGTCTGGGGCTCAGAGCCCCTCAGCAGTGTCTTGCTCTTCTGCACAGCTCTTCGAGAAAGTGTATTCCCCCTCTGCCTGCCTTGCCTTGCCCTGTGGATTTGGTTCAGGCCTGCACAACATATTACCTAGTTACTTCTTAGAGAGCAAAAGGAACATAATCCTTTTAAGAACACCCCAATATGAGCCACAACATGTTTTCCTACCTTCAATATCTCTGCCTCTAATTTACTGATTTTCTGTTGTAGATTTGCTGTCATTGCTGACTCTGACTCAGCCATCTCACGAAAAACCACCAAAGAACAACTCTGGCCACAGCTGAGCTTCTCACTTATCTTGCTACCCCTGTGTTCCTCACCAGCACCTCTGATGGCACTGGCTACCACTGAAGATCCTAACCCTTTCGATCAGGAGTGAAGACAGCAATGACTTGAAGGAAGCCATAGGCTTTGTCCTGATTTGCTGGCATGTTAATCTAGGCAATAACAACTCCCTAACAGCCTGATGGTTAAATTACCCGGACTTTCTTTGTTCACATGGAGAACTTCAGGCGTGAAAGAGAAGGTATCTTTCTGACAATGCTAGGAATAACAAAGTCTAATTTCTCTTCCACTTGAATCTCATTTGACTGACTTTGAGTCCTTACTTTGGCTAAGATAGGCTTTTCCCTCATCATTAATCTTAAGTATTAACACAATGTTAACAGCTGTATAATATTTTTCAACATGTAGAGGGTTGAAACCAAAAAAGGGAAATATGTAAGGCTTTTGTCACCATGTGGAGAGACGAGTAGCAGACCTGAGATTAAATTTCTTTGTTTTGCTTTCCTTGCCCTTTTTTTCTGATCTCAGTGACATATCAATCATGCTTCTGCTGAAGAAATCCCAGACATAAGAAGTCACTTGTGCCTGCCAGCTCATCATGGACATTCAAGGCATAGAGAATCCTTTATAGAAAGGAGCCCACTGCTATATTAGAAAGGAGAACAACACGTAATCATTGAGATGACTGCTCAATAAAACTCAGCTCTTGAAAATCAAGGCAGGTCATGCAGAGTGTCCTTGCGCCTTGATGACTTGTAAGTTTGGCATGGCATCTGTTTTGAGCACTTGTGGTCAAGTCATCTTGTAAAACACTATTGATGGAACCACAATTATGGTTTTGATGAGGGACTTTGAACTGGCCTGTTGGAGTAGCAGGCGATTTCACACCAAGAGAAGCGGATGTACAAAGAATGGGTAGCAATTTCCTTTGAGTATGATATGTACTTAGCTGAGATGCCTGTGCAGAACAAAAGGCCTGGATATTAAACCATCTGCTGAGCGACAGTGCAAATTACTCTGACAGCCATTAAGAGGTGCTTCAGTCAAGCACCCATAACCATGTAACTCTTCATTAGAAAACTTGCTGATATTTTGAAAACATTGTGATACTTCACTAGTCTCAGAAATCCTTGACAACCTGTCAAAGATAAGAGTCAGTGTCTTAAGTCTCCACACTAGTAATTACTCCTCTAACCTGCTAGAGAAAGTGCCATATATTCACCTTCCTCTTAGGAGATGTGAAGTCTCTGGCAGCTAATAACATCTTCTTAAGGTATTTAGAGCAATTGTCCATTCTGATCTTCTCCAGTAATGTAGTTTCTGTAAACTGCTTTTGAGAGTGCCAGGAGAGTGCTGGCTGGTAGCAGATTTCCACTCTCCCACTGTTGTTAGCGTGTACTTGTAAACAGTGACCCAAAATAGAAACGTGACTGTTGTTTGAACAGCCAGTATTTGCTATGAAGAAAGTGGCTCAACAAGTAGGGGCAGATCCCACAGTCACTGCTCAAGTGATTCATCTCCCTGCACACAAGTGGTGCTGTCAAGTTCAATAAGCCTGTCTGTGCAAGGCAGGAGGATCAGACTCATCGCTTCCCATCATCCATGGCGTGGGGACAAGGATGTGGATGACTTTTGCATTGCTGATCCTCTGTATATTTGTGCACGTGTTCGGAATCTACTCTCAGTGGGCGAGAGTGTGCGAGGGAAAAATGCAAAAAAGGTGAAAATCAACAGAAAATTACAAGGCGTCTTCCCCCACCTAAGCAGAGTCCATCAAAGTTAACATGCCATTGTACAAAGTACTGCATTGAATACAAAAATGCTTCCTTGAAAGAGTCATTAAAATTGCAAAGTCAAGTAGCCAAACATTAAAGGAGGACAAAGTTTAGGCTGCTCACACCCCATTATTTCTGTACTTCTATGTTTCTGCATTATAGTAAAGCCTTGAATGTCATGACTACATAGTATTTAGCTTGTTTTTCTGTGGGAAGGAGGCCTTTGGGGTCATGTTGTCTCTGTTGTCTGTCATGTGGCAGTGTCTCCCTCCCTAGCTTTTGAAACCATCCACCAGTTTCAACCAAAGTCTAAAGATATTATACTGCCATAAGTATATGGAAATTAGAGGTCCAGTTGAGGAAAAAGTTCCTGCAAGAGATCCAGTGAGAGAGAGCAAGAGCAGTGTAAACCCAGCCCTTAGAAGCTAATGGAGCAACCTGAGGGAGGAGAATGCTTAAAATGCTACAGGTATAAGAAAAGCCTCAGCTGGTCTCATGCTTTATTAAAACCTTGGCCACAGTCAAAGTTTACCTCCTCTGTTCTCTAAATGGGATAAATACATATTGTGGTGATTCCCCTTCCAAAGGTCACCCTGCCGGCTGGGTACCTGCTGGTACCTGTGCTCTTCTGCACAGCTCAATCCCACACTGTCAGCACTTCCCATGGGGGCATTGCTGCAGCGTTGGCTTGGCCCACACTGTGGGGAGTCCCTCATCCTCTGCCCTGCTTGCTGCCTTCCACGAGCAGTGCTCCTTCTCAATGGGATCTTCTGCGCCAGCTGCTGCTGTAGCCTCAGGGCTCTGCGAACATGTGGTAAGCCATCTCTGAAGCTGCCAGTCAGGATGCCTGGCTTCAAGGAGAAGAGATTCAAGTCCTCTCCCACTGTGGAAAAGTACAATAGAGAGTTATTATACAGCTGCCCTGGAAGGCATTGGGAGGACACTGTCGCTCTCATGCAGTACATTGACAGTGAATGTACAAACCCCTGGGGGAGAGCAGTGCAGGTGGCTGTCTGGAGAGACACTGGCCATGGTCAGGAGCAAACACAAGCAGTGATGGATAAGCAGTGGGGGAGACAACAGCCTGGAGTGGCTAAGCCTGAACCTGTCTTCCCAGAGCTGAGGAAGACCATTACCTCCTTGTTCTACAGATGGGAAACTGGGGCTCGGTGAAAGGGCAGCTCAGATGCTGCTTCCCTTATGGAGAGGAGCCTCCTGAAGGAGCGGAGAGGTGTTTCTTCTGGGCGGGGGCTGAAGGAGTGAAGGGGAGTCTGAGCTTTGCAGGAGTTTGTAGCCATGGATCATTGTTGCTACTCAAAGGCGAACACCTATTTTAAACTAGTGCACAAACCCCACTGTGGCCTGTGAAACAGAATTTAAGATCACCTCTGACTCATGTCGTAGTGTCACACCTCTATTTTTTAGAAACCAGACCCGGTCACATGCTGCACCTCCTATTTGCAGTCTATGAAAGCCTTTTGGCATGCCAGTATTGTAAGAGCCAAAGGTTTAAAGATAAAGATTTTTATGTAGGTGTAATAGCTTTTCTGGAGCCAGCTAGTATATCTGAAGAAAGAGGATGAGTTTTGGGGCATGTACGCTCCTCAGGAAAGATGAGGTGAATTTCAAACCTAACTGCATCTCAGGAACAATTGCTCTGGGTTTAATTAGTCCTGTGTCAGAGCTAGACATCTGACAGCACCGTGGAAAATATAATATAGTGGTTATATAGAAAAACATAACTGCTATACTGGTGGTTATATCCTAAGGGGAAAAGTGATGCAGGTAATTTGTAGAATAATAGTAGCATGATGTAGAGCACTGAGAGGTTGATAATTGGGAAAGGTGCAGAGAGGAGGATGGTAATGTGTTTTAAAACATTAGTATTCAGGAAAGTAATGAGATGCAGTTCCCAGATTTACCTCACAAAGATATTGTAGGATTTTCTTTGAGAATCATGGCTGGAAGATCAGAAATGGAACAACTACACTGTAAGATATATTGCTTGTTGGAAGCACTTCATCCCAGCACACTCTTTTGAAGAGTTGAAGATTGTATCTTTTGACAGGCTGAGAAAGAAGATTTCTTTTGCCTTTGCAAAGTTGTGCCTAGTGCATTTCAAATTCCCAACCATTTGGCAGATTTCACTGTCTCATATTAGCTGCTAAACCAAGAATTCCTCCTGGTGAAGAGTTTTTAATATGACTTTGTAACCAAGACGACTCAATTGCTGATTGAGGGGGTACAGCAGTCAAAATAAGTTGGTGCCTTGGCTGCCTGTATCATCTCACTTGCTATTGATATTTAGATGTTAGTAGGGATTCCTGCTTTTTCTGTGTGCTTAAACCCAGATGAGAGGTTACAAGTTCACTTGTCCCTGTCCCAGGAAATATCAATTTGTTGGGCTGTGCCCATGTCTGAGTGCTAGAGAAAATCACCACCGACTGGTGGGTGACCAGGCAGCTCCTTCCACACTCAGTTTTCCAGGACCCTGATGAGCAAGATTTGACAAATAGGTATGGGACAGAAATTTCACTGGTTGCCTCAGCTGATGGTGGTGAGACATAATTTCATCCCAGAAGGGGACAAGGCAAAGTGGATCTCTCCACATCCTTTGAGAGAGCAGGCCACAAGATTCCTACAGGTCAGCTCAGCCACACAGATAGAGAAGTCTGGTCCTGTGGGGTGGACAGACTCCCTGCTCACAGATCCATTCACCCTGGCATTGCTGCACCCCCTGTGTGGGGAAGCAGATGTCAGCCAGCCTCCTTGCTTTGGGGTACAGCATTGCCAGAGCAGGTCTCAGGGAGCTGCTTCTCAGGCACCAACACATTTCTTCTCAGCATTTGTGACCTGAGAG
The DNA here is from genome assembly GCF_000691975.1 of Corvus brachyrhynchos. Taxonomy (NCBI): domain Eukaryota; kingdom Metazoa; phylum Chordata; class Aves; order Passeriformes; family Corvidae; genus Corvus; species Corvus brachyrhynchos. Next base: position 5,369,849 of record NW_008238132.1, on the reverse strand, counting down.
AGTTGAAGGCTTGTAGTTGGGCGTATATTTGGTAAAAAATAAAAAAATACTTCTTATGCTAGCAAGAGTCCCAAATTCGCCTCTCCCAAATTTAAGTCCATATTCCAAACCAGAGCTTTTTAGCACACAGTGCTAGGAACTCTTCAATATTGGCGGTGCTGGGGTTTGTGCTTTGAAATACTTTAAAAGAAGTCACATTAATGTGACATTTTGTGACACAGAGTCTTGTGGGTGAATCAGAGCTGACACCTGGAGAAGATAATGTCAGCTTCAAGGAAAGCAGCAAATACCCGGAAAGGAGGGCCTCCTGCTGCTGAGGTTTTCAGACAGTGTTTTCATTCAGTATCATTGCAGATCCCCTTCTGGTTCCTGGCCATGCACTTGTTCCTGCTAGAGTATCAATACTGAGCAGAAACCTCCTCAAGAGTATCCCCCCATTAACCCTCAGCACTGTGGTGCTGGTCTTGTGCTAGATTCTGCTCTAACAGCTCAGCCTGGCACTCGTGTCCCTCTCCCTGCTGAGGTCTCTGTTGTCAAAAGGTGTTGGAGAGAAGATGCTGGACCAGGGGGAGCAGCAGGGTCACAACCTGCAAGTGTGTCCATGAGCTCTGTGGAAAGTGGGTGTTTGTGGGCTCCCTGCCAGTGGACAGAATGATAATGACAGGAAGAACTGCACAGTCTTCAGTGATGACCCGAAGTTTCTCTGATCTTGGAAACTCCCTTTGTGGACAATAATCCATAAAGAACATAAGCATCGCACTCAGTACGTGACTGTGGGCACATCCTCCCACTCCTCTTTTCCTCTGTCATGCTGGTTTTGAAGAGGCAAATAAAACCCAGTGACTTCTGTCACAGGTGGTGTGGAAATGAAGAGCACCTGACCTGTATGACTCCATACGAGAAGTGCTACCTGGTTCTGTGACAGCAGCCCAGCTTTCTTGTGGTTGCCACAGAGATGAAGTCTGGGAAGCCTTCAGTCCTTTATTTCTCTAGAAGATCCCAGGATGGCTTTGAGGCAACAGCCAAGCCTAGCTGGTGCCGATGCCAGCTGGAGAACTCATGGATCCTCCCAGGTGAGCACGCAGGGAAGGTCAGATCCATGTGGTGTGGGTGCCAAAGAGCTGAGCATTGATGAGGTTCCTGGGCTCTTGTGTCATGACTCTGGTTGAAAAGCCACCTATGGTAATTTTGAATTAGCTGACTTCCATCTGGCATTGAGTCATGAAGGTTCAGCTGCACTGGGTGAATTCCTTGTTCCTGCACTTTTCCTCAATGGGCTGATGTGGAAGGGTGGAAAGTGAGAAACCACTAGCAGAGCAGCTGGGGTAACACATGGCATTTTGTGTGCATTTTATTTTCCACATCAGACCCATTATTTGTATTCTGCTCACGTGATGATAGAGGCTGAGCCTCGCCTGGATGGCAGAAGATGGAAGTTGCCTTGGAAACCACGGGAACACCTTGATGGCTTCTAGACGGCTTCCCCCTGGCTACAGGCTTTGTACACTCCAGCAGCGAGCTGGTCTCCTTTTCCTCAAGTTGCTGTTTTTCCATCATGCCTTTTCTCCCTGGATGGGAACTGACCACTTTGATTTACCATCTCCTGGTGCTCTGGGGCATCAGATGGGAAGTGGTGCTGCACTGGGAAGCAGCAGTAGGAGCTTGGCTTGCTTGCTTTCACACAGCTCAGATGTCCCTCTAGGTCAGGCCAACCCTTCATTGCCCTGACAGGAGAGATACAAAGCAGCTGAACAGAAAAAAGCGAACTCCAAGCAGTGGAAAGGTTCATTAGGCTTCCATGGCCTCAGTGTCAATGGTGCGTGAGGCCCTGCAGAGTAGGCAAGTGACCTTCTTGTGGGTCATGGAGAAACACCTAGAGGTATTTACAACAAGATGATGGGTATAAAACTCATTGAGGGATGTGGTGGACAAAGCATTTTTGGAGTTGTCTACTAGTTTTGGGATGTTTTCCAAGGGCTGTGGGAACATACAAGACTTAGTTCAGGATGTTGGGGGATGGATTAAAAGTGGGGAAAGGAAGGAATTGAGGTGGATTGGAAAGGAAAAAGTGTGGGAAAAAGAGTATAAAAAGGGCAGGTCAGTGTGCTTGCCTGAGCCCTGCCTGTACTTGATCACTCCAATCTGTTCTGTATTCTCATTAAAACCTATTTTTATCTGGTTTAAACCAGGGTGTTCTTTCTGGTCTGAGTGGGTGTGTGAGCACAGACAATGTGGAGCTGGACTGGCTGGCCAGCAGGAGAAGAGGGCTGAGTGGTGCAGCTGCAGCAGGGCTGCGAGCTGGGGCCTTGCATGTCCAGCTACCAGCAGCAAGGCTCTCTGAGAGAGACAGTCAGGTAAGGACAGAGAGAAGATGTAATTTGCCCCAAATTGTCAAACTCCTGGCCAGGTGTTACACGTGCAAGGACAAGTGGCTACAGCCCTATGAAGTGAAGCATGTGGTTGCAATGTTAAGCAGCTGAGAGCCTGGGTCAGTAACTTCTTTTTCCCCCCCCTTCCTCTAAATCTCTTTATGAGAATTGTTTTTGAATATTTATGTTTGGAATAATTATTTGGAAGACAGTTTGTGCTGCTGTCTCCTAGAGACCTTAAATTCCCACTCTGAAAGAAAGACCTTGTTTTTTAAAACTAAAGCTTGATTTCCATGCTGATTCAAAATGGGTGTAATTTCAAAGAGCAATGGGAGTTATTACTGGTTTAAGGACCCATGTAAGAAAACAGAGGAACAGAACCAGTGGCTGTTGCAGTGACAGCAGCTTTGGGAGGATCCAGAGGTGGCTGCTATGAAGAAATCAGCTCTGCATGGGTAATGCCTCAGCCTTCATGTCATGTTTGAAAAGAACAGAAATGCCACATTTGTGTGAGATACTGTTGAGGGTCACCACTTCCCATTCACCTGTCAGAGCTGGAAGCATCAGGAAGATGCATTTCAGAGGTGCATAACAACAGGGAGCCACAATTGTGTTCCTCAGGTAAAAAGACACCATCTTTGTTTGTAAGCACATGAGAAAAACCTGAAGTTGTTGTCTGAAAGACACTGCATAACTTGTTGGGGTTTTTTGCCCCCACCATATAAACCACTGCAGGCAATTCATAAGGACGGGAAATCACATGCATGTGTTTTATTTGAAAATTAGGTAATTATGCAATTAGAAACTAAATGCACTGTATGCAAGGGGGGTGGCAGGAGTTGAGGACGCATGCACAGAAAGTTTTCCCAGATTCTGATTTTTAATTCTATATGACTCTTAAATCAACATGTGATTTGTAATTGGCTGGACAACAATAACAACAAATTTACATTTCAGAAACAAAACAAGTCCCCAGGCTCAATTAGTCCTGGACTCTTGAAGTCTTCTGGAGCATTTAAAATCTTCTTTTATGTGGAAAACACCCTTTCCTTTTGGACAGAAATATATCAATATTTCATCTCAATGTTTCTTTCTAGAAGAAAGCGATTTTAACAATGCCACTTTGGTGCTATCAACATGATGCCATCAAAGCCCTAAATAAAACACATTTCTATTGCTGTTGATTATTTGGGAAATGCAGTTCATCCAGAAAAGCCAACATGCACAGGGCATCCACCAATATCCATTCTGCAACAGCAAAAGCAAAAAATAACTCCACAATTAGGTGTTTACATTAGAAGAGCATAGACAGAGATTTTACCCAAGTATTACTGTACCTTATTCTAACAAAATTTTCCAGCTCAAACATCATGGTAGCTCAATATATTTGTCCTGAAGACACACAGAAAGCAATCAATAAGTTTCCTTGAAATGTCTTTATTGCTTTTAATTGTTCCTTGGTAACAGCAAACTCAATGATTGTTTTTTGGTTATTTTCCCTTTCTTTTTTGTTATTAACATATAATGTTCCTTAAAATTTCTTTTAAACACCCAATTTATCATATGCCTACCACAAACGCCTTCTTTTTATTGGCTATACTATGAATTACACACCTATTTAACATTTCAGAAGGAGGGGGCCCTACTCTTGAGCAGGAATATTGAATGTCAGTATAAATAAAGGCGTCTATGCCAGCACAAATCAAAGGCAAGCATGCTAAAATCTAGGCTGGTAGACTTTTCACATCCAGGAAAACCTCTCTGACAATTTTTTTTACAAAACAGGGTTTCCTGATATGCCTCGAGTCAATATGCTGTGACACAGGCTGGCACTGCAGAATAGCAACAGCATACATTAAATCTGTGTTAGGAGCTGGTTACCAGAAACACTGCATAGTAATTATGGTGAAGATTCTCTGGGAAATAGATTCTGGTTTTTCAAATGAGATTCTGAAAAAAACACCTCCTAACATTTCAGCAGAAATGCTTTAAAACTTGTCCAAATTGTAGATGTCTCATCTTTTCCCATAAAAGCTTACAGAGCTTGTAATTTACTGAGTTACTGCTTGTTCTAATGACTATTTGAGGGAATGGCTTGGCATGAGTAAGAGATGAGCTTGTGTATTAATTCAGTTCAAAAGTTCACACAATTTACACAAAGTAATGAAAAGCTTAAGTTGAACTCTCAACAACTCCACTTTCCCCCACCTCAAGTTCATAACACTGACATCATCAAGTCTTTAAAAAGCTGCCGCAGAGCTGGGGGGGGAGGGGGAAGAGTCAAAACCAAGTTCCCAGCTCACATCAAGGCTTCACTACTTAGAACCACGTGTCCCACATATGGAGGGGTAGTGTACGATGGCAAAGGGGCTGCTGCACTCCCGTTGTGAGAACTCTCCTCTCAAACGTGGCCTTGGACAGGGCGGGAGACCATGATGGGGCCAGGGAGGGCATTGAGCAAACAGCAGGAAGCCAACCAGATGGCAAGGTCTGGCCATCTGTGACATTTGATGACCAGTCCTCAGTTTGGAGGAGGAGGGGCCAAAGAACAAAAATGAAAACAGAGCACATAACAACAAAATTTTTGTACAAGCAGCCCTCGTCCTTGCTCCAGACTTTGAATGAGCAAGGACTGAACGATGTGCTCATGAAGTAATTTTTTGTCAACTGTGAAGACTTAGCTGGTCATGCCATGCTCACCCTGTCATTGCCTAAAAAAGTCCCAGACATTTCTAATACTGCTTTTCCAATTAAGAAATCTACATTTGTTCAGAAAGTACAAACCTAATGAGGCCCTGCTTGCTGAGTTAAAAAAGCATGAGGCACTAAGAGAAGTCTATATTATGGGAAGAAAAATAAACAGCCCTTTTTTAAACCCTCCTCTCATCTCAAAACAAAAGGCTCAGAAACTGAAAACTGATTAAATAAAAAGCAAACACAATACAAAATCAGTCTCTCTTTTGCCTGAAGGTAGCAGATTTTTCAGGTGGCAGAATAAATAGTCTATTATAAAAGAAAAAGTGATATCTAAATACATTCCATGTAAGCACTCATTTGCAACATTGGAAACTCTCCAAGACTTCTCAGCACACGAAGCCTGTGTCTCCAGCTCACACACGGGTGCAATAAAATAAGACCAAGTTTTTAACTATTCATTTTTGGAGCTTGTTAGGTTACTGCTCCATTAAACATGAAGTAACCCAGACACCATCTCTCAGGGTAGCCTTTTTCCAAATTACAGGAATTTTTTCAAATTACAGCAAACCCCACAGTATTTATACTTCCAAACAAGTTACCAGCATCTCATATATAAAATTGTTTTCATGTAGAGGTACTTTCAGTAACTGTTAACAAAGAAGGATCCTAAACATTATTTGAGACAAAGGGTGAAAGCACAGGTCTAATTTTAAATAATTAACACAGAGTGTCACAAAATCATTTAGGTTGGCTGATCACCACCTTGTAGACCAAAGCACTGAGTGCCATATCCAGTTGTTTCTTGAACACCGTCAGGGATACTGACTCCACCACCTCCCTGAGCAGCCCATTCCAGTGTTTAATAACCCTTTCTGCTGCTAACACACAGAAGAGGTAAAGAACTCTAAATGTGAATGTACACTTTTTTAAATGTCAGATTTATTTCCTTTTGGATACAAAGAGCTGTTCTGCTCTGCAAATTTATGGACAAAAACAGGCCTTATTTTGACTTTCACATTGTATGGGCTTAAAAAAAGATGGATTTCTGATGACAATCCCTACAAATTGAAACTTGAATAAGATTTTCTCTTCTCATATACTACCATTTTACAACTAACTCTAGAAACCTTGAGGTTTTACTGCTCCTACTACCCCTAGCTCTTCCTGCTATAGAAACTATTCTGCATACGTATAAACCTATATTTATGTACAGACACAGAATCACAGAAATAAAAGCCCTGGGCAAATGTAAAAGTTGCCATTTGAGTTTATACTCCCCAGCAGGAACTCCAGTCAAGCAATGTTCTGCACACAAATGTAAAGGGGATTTTTCCATGGCCTTCAGGTCAGGTTCAGAAAGACTATCTTAAGCATGGCAGGAGAAAAGGGAAAACTGCCAACTCCACTGCAAGATCAAATCTAGAGCTCCTTAAAAATCCACCTATTTTAATTAATTATTTTTATGCTAGAAACAAAAAATATATGTATCAAAGTTTTAAAGTAGCAAATTTATATTTTTTTTTTTATACCAGGACTTTCCTTTACTACTTTAGTTTTAGTACAGATGATCCTCCCTAAGAGAGTATTTACAGACAAGGAAAAGTAGTTAAACATCAGGATATTTATTTGGTATACAAATATTTACAGAAAAATACTTACAAAAATTAAGTATTCAAATTTTAATTGACTTCACTTCAAAAAAGCTTAATGCTTTCATCTTATAAAAACATGTTGCCTTTACTGTGCTCAAATTTACTATTCAGATCTCTGGATTTTCTTATAAGAGCTTTCTTTTGTGCTTCATCAAAGCGATTGACTTTGAGATCCTGCTCTCGGTCAAATGGCCTTCTTTCCTGAGGTTTGGTCTTCTCTTCGGATGCTTTGCTCTTCAGCTTTTTCTGATGGATGTCCATGAGAGACTCTGACCTCTTTGACTCCTGGAAAAAATGAGAAGGAAGAGGAAGTAAAGTATTAAAGAATATCAACAACAGCACAGAAAATCCAAATGGAAAGATTGATGTTAGGAAGGCTAAAAACTCCAGAAAAAGAAGACAGCTTAGTAACTGGATATAGAATGATAAATTTAGCATACATGGAGTAGAAAGTGTGAGCAATCTTGTCCAGGCTAAATTACTAATAATTCACTGATATAGACAGCCATAATGTTGTAGATAGCCACGATGTCATTGAATCCCTGCAGACAATGCAGATAAATTATAAAAATAATGCAAAAGAAATATAAGAGTTGCTCTGCCGCTATGGTCAGAATGAAGACACCATGTCAAAAGAAATACCTCAAAATACAGGCCTAGTTTCTTACAAACATCCCCAAAGCACCTGGATTTGGTGACTGCTAGGGGCAGGAACAAGCTAGACACCCTTTCAATCTTTCATGCACTACGGTGGCTTTTTAATGTGTGCTCCTAACTTTGAATCATCTGTTGAAAGGCCACAGGACGAAGTCACAGGTTTGAGCTGGAGCATGTATTTTGCCAACTCAAGGACTTTAGCTGCATTTCTTAAAGAGCATGATCCAACCCAAACACAACATAAAACTTCTGCTGATTTCACACAGGAGCAGGATTAGCTTTCCATATGGCCCCTCATTTATTCAGATAGAGTGCATTAGTGTATCTAAACCAATTCTCTCATCAAAAAGTACGAAAGTCGAGCAGCTCTGTTTTCTCGTGATTTTCCTTCACTTCCTCTGCAAACACTTACTACATCACACATGAAAATAGTACTTTATGCATGAACTAAGAAAAGAGTCTCACGGAAAACAGAAAATAGACAATACTTATTCATGACATAACTATGTCAGTGGTGACAAAATTGCACCAGAGAATGCATGTGGCATCAGCATTGAAAGAAGAAACTACTTTAAGTATGAAATCTTCTATTCTAGTGAAATATCCTTGGTAAATGTCAGTGGAGAAAGAAATAGGAAAGAATAGAGGAAAAAACTTTAAAAGAAAAACACCCATAACAACCAGCTGAAAACCAGAAAAGAGCTGCTTTAACAAAAAGAAAAAACAAACAACAAAACAACCCAAGAAACATGGTTCTTAAACTTTGAGACAACTCCATGAATCTTAGAAACAGCAAAGGCCTGAGTATGTTTTATTCTGGCAATGGAATGGTAGAGAGCAAAACCCACAGTTTTACATGAAAATTATTTTACTGTATGCACAGTGACAGTAGAAACAAACACTAAAGAAGAACCTTAAGACAGAATGCCAATAGCTTTGGATTTGCAAGTCTCCCAAGTCAGGAGGGACACATGATTTAATGAACTACAAATAAATTATCAGAAGTGCCAGATAAACATAACCCATGTAAAATAAGCCAAAGCTGTGATTGTCAAGTTAATTGTCCTCTCAAGAGACAAGACTGCCTTCCATAAGAGTTCAGGCCATACATCAGGGAAGAACTGGAATGAACAGCTCTAAGCAGGCAGTGGTCTGCACACTCTGGGGGACAGGGCTGACAGACAGAAAAGTGAGAGGGAATTTGACATGGAATTCAGATTTCTAGTAATCAGCATCTGTCTGTGAACATTATCTGCTCCTGTAGAGATTGTGAAAAACTACATGTAATGAAGTTGCTGTAATGAGTAGTTAATGTAATTAATGACATAGGGTAATTAATGCAGTGACCTGCTTAGCCCATCAAGCCTCTTTTAGGTTAATGCTTATGTTGGACTAGAAGTTAAACCTGTACTATTGTTTTGTTCTTGGGATGTCAGTAATTGGATGAAGCAAGAAGCTAATATTTCTATTAAGGTCCCAGCAACCATGTCCTGACACAAGGATGATTTAAGGAAAGCACCATCTAAAACTGAGACGATATACACAAACCCAAATTCTGTCACGTTGGAGAGGACCCAATGCTGCTCTTGTTGACGTTAATGCCAAGTGTTCTAATGTCTCAAAACAGCAGTAGGTTTGGGCACTAAAAGGGAAAACTGTAGTGGCATCACCATGGAAACCAGCAGCATTAGAAATGAGAACCAGAAGAAAAGAGTGAAGAACTAAAGGAAATGAGGAAGTATTTTGTGATTACACTTACATTGTACAAAGTCACCTGCTCAATAAGCCTCTTGTCTCTCCCAGATAATACCATTTCTTCATTATCCTTACTGCTTGATTTTTTTGCCTCCTCTCTTTCCTGATGAGTAGAAGAAAATCACATGCTATAGTAATCAGAAGATCTGAAGTAAAAGCAAGCAAATCTATATCTACTTTAATTAAATCTGGAGGGTAAAGGCCATGATAGAGGCCATCAGATATTTTCTGCTCAGCTTGATAGAAGAAAAAACTGCACATGCTAATTGGAAAGTCAATGAGCTGATACAGAGTATCTGACTACCGCAAAAAGGGAGCAGAAAAAAATGCCTATCAGTGATACTTAATGTTGTTATTTCATTGCCTTTATCTTTAAGCCTGAATTAGTAAATTTTGATAACAAAGAAAAATCTGGGAAAAAAAATTTCACTGAGCAGCCCATGGTATCTTTGTTTTCACAGATCATCAGTAACACCTACTGCCTGCAGGTGTATATGAATGAATAAATAAATGCTCACCTTGGCTTTTCTCTCTCTGTCTGCTGGAGTATCTGTCCAAATAGATCTATCACCTGATTTGTCATCAGCTCGTCTCTTGAATGTTCTTGGGCCAAATCCAAAGCTTTTCAACTCAGGTGGGAGCTCTGTCATCCATGATTCCCTGGTAACTTGTTTGGGTTCATCCTAAACAAGTAGCGGTGGAGGGAAGAGTGAAAAAAGCATAATCAAAAATTACTGTCTGAATCTCTTAGCTTCCAGCAGAAATCATATATTATTTTCTTTGTGTTAACTCCTGCAAACACGTAGCATCCCGAGTAGAACTGCAACCGGGTTCACACAGAAACAGGCAAGGAAAAAGACAAATACACTCCAGCAACAAAATATTAGAAACCAAGAAATCCAACTTACACTGTCTGCTGTAGTAAGTTTTTCTTTCATTCTCTGAGCTCTGCGTTCAAATTCTTTAGCCACATCAGACTCCACTGGTCCTTTTGCAGGCATCGGCCCTATAAGATTGTCCTCCTCCTCGCTACTATCTGTCAGCTTCCAAAAATAAAACATTTCTTTCAACCATAGTGTTAAGAACATCAAGAAACATTTCAGCTTTATAGAATTAGAATGACTTTGTCTAGAAGAGCATATAAACCTAATGCAATGCATCACCCAGACAACAAAAACCTGGATTAAAACTCTGGATTAGACCTGTGCTAGCACTTGAACATGGATCCTTCATCTCCACTTTGCCAAAAGCAGCATCTCTTGTCTGAGGCAAGACTGCTGGTAAAGGCAGTGGAACCACATTAAGCCCTGCTCCTTTTACACTGCTCTGCACACAGCCACGCAGCCTCTGGTCGTGGGTAAATTTGGAACACACAAGCATACAACTTCCATACTTTGGGCTTTACCATTGCTGGCAGCGTTTGGATGCATCTCCCTAATACGGATCACACTTTCACACTGCAAGAACTGTCTCAAGCTCAGATTCTGAAAGGATGCCAAAAAGATTAAAGTGCAAGGTAGGGTACCAGTGGCATGCAGGGTACTAGGCCCCTGGGTCATTCACTTCTTTGATCCCTCATGGATCCCTTCAGGAAGGATTTCTTCACTGAAAGGGTTGTCAAGCATTGGAACAGGCTGCCAGGAAGGTGGGGGAGCCGCCATTCCTTTATTCCTGGAAGCGTTCAAGAAATGACTGGACATGCCCTTAACGCCATGGTCTAGTTGACAAGGTGGTGATGGGCCAAGGGTTGGACTCCACAGTCCTGGAGGTCTTTTCCAACTTAATGATTCCATGATTCTAACATTGCATTCTAAGCAATTATTTGGAGAAGGGCTAAAACAATATGTTTGAAAGGGACTAGATGTCAATAAGAGTCTTCGTAGTTGCCAGGGGTTGTACAGAAAGCTCACTGGTGCCTCCCTCCAAGTTCAAACAGTACAGATACAGAGGGAGGCAAAACCCAACAGAAATGGTGATGACACAGTGCCCTGGGAGCAAAGCTAAGGTGCCCAATATCTACAAAAGTGCAAAGATTTCGCTACAATCTGACTGTGCGTGATAAAGCAATGGGAGTAGGATGACAAGGATGTGCAGCCAGGAAGCGCAAAGCATTACTTGAGAGTACACAAGGTGGTGAGTCATTAGATTCACTGATGCAAAGTGAAGAGTCAGCATGGAATAAGCTGCCTCTAAAGATGTACCTGAATACAAAATGATTAAGTAAATTTTTTGAAAAGCCAACAAGAAATTACTCATATTCAAAAATAATAAGAAGAGTATTATTAGGAAGAGGTAAAAAAAAGATAATTATTAGGAAGAGAAAAAAGGTAAGTTCTGTAATACCTCTGAAAAAGCTGATGCTAGAAGATGTATTTATGAGAAAAGAGACTTTTTTTGTTTGCAAAATATAAAGGCAGACCAGTTTTGACATCTCTGCCTCAAGAGATTTGTCACTATGATAAATTGCTTAATTGTTATTTGGAGTTATAAGACGACGAGTATCTCAGAAATGTCAGGTAATCTTTCTTCACGATGAATTACAACATCACTCACAGCAGTAGGCTGGAGAATTACATGCTTTGCAACCACTAACCAAAAAAGCGAAGTTTCAAAGCAGCCTTTGCATCCTTCCTTCCTGGCGTGTCTATCATCTCCCATAGTGTCTGGGAGTTAAATGTAAAAATATAAGTATTTAAAAATAGACAGAATAACCATTAATTCTCCCAAGGAATTAATGTTCAGTTTATCATAGCATGAAAGAGATTCAATTGCCTAAGCACTGGTATCCAGCACCATTTTTGGTGTCTTTGGGTCTCCTGCCTGGCTTAAAAGGTGCTGCTCAAGAAGGGCATGACCTTCTCTAAAGGTGCTACTCCCTACTTGACAGCCCCTCCCACAGGCAATTTGGAACCCCCAGAATGGTACTGGAAGCCCAAGTTTAGGGAGCTCAATCTTCCCCATAGCTGTATTTTATCACACATCTTGTTCCTGAATGTTCTTTAGTAGCACACACATCATTTTTCAACCAGGGATTGCAGACTACAGAACTTCTACCTAGTTTTTACCTAACATGACCAGAAGAGTCAAAAAACATGAACCAGAAAGGTGTGCCAGTGTCACTGTCCTGCACCACCTCACTCCCAGTTACAGGTATTATCCTGCAATTGCTAAGAACAATTTAGTGACACTAAATGCCACTCTTGATTGTATTCTTTTGGATAAACTTATTTAAAGGTCGTAGCCACTAATAAATTAAGGAGGTGAAGATGTGTCTTCTGCTTGCAGCTTAGGATGCCAAGATAGCTCGTGTTCATTGAGTGCACCATCTATCTACCAGCCAAAAAGCACAATGAAGCAGACCATTCTTTTTGGTTTCTTTTTTTTTTCTTAAGGCTTATTTATGCTCCAGTATTTGACTCCAGCAAAAATATGCCAGACACTTCCTGGTCCAAAATTAAACTGTCATCCTGAGAAGTATGTCTAGTAGTCTCTTTCAGGCTGCAACTTAACCATTTCAGATAGCTTGTACTAAAACAAAAGGCTTCTGTTTTCACAAACCTGGGGACGGGATTCTGACGAAACAGACGGTCCTATGAAACATCTGCTACTCCTGGTGTCCTCTGAAGGTTTCCTAAAGCCAGGTGGTAATGCAGGACCTATAATGGGTCTTGACAGCAGGGGAAAAAAAAAAAAGTCCTGATTTTTTAGCTGAGGGGGAAAAAATGTAACAGATCAATACAAAAATAAAAACAAAACACTAATGAGAAGTGTGACTTTCCTTCCTACCCATGCCAAGTGTGCCCCTGTGCATACACACTGTAGAAATAACTGAGTAAGAGTGTCTCCATTTTCCAGGAGGACCTGTGCAGACAATTTTGATGCAAAATAACCAGGAAAGTCACAGGATGTAGTCAAGGGAATAAATTTTTTTCTTCCCTAGCTTCCTTCACCAGATTCAAGAGCAATGAAAGGTGATAAGACAAATATACACTCCTACTTCTCAATCAACAAACCCAATTTTGTCCTTCTTGTCTTGCACCTCAGTTTCACTGTCCTTTGATAAGAAGAAACAGTGAACTGCTCCAATTTTATTTTACCTTGGAGTGGGAAAGAGAGAAGGAAAGTTTTGTGATTTCAGGTAACTTCACTGATTTGTTTTTAAGCAGCAGCAACTCTGCAAGCAATGTGACTCAGTTGTCTCCACAAACACAGGAAGGTGAGAATCTCTTTTACACAGGCGAAAAGAATACTACAAACTGTTGCTCAAAGAAACTGCTCTTGCTGTATTGAAAGTCTTCTGAATGCGGGTTCCTCTTAATAATCCACCATAATATTCTTTAAAGCTAATAAAAGTTAATAAAAAACCCAAACAACTGTCACCTGAAGACATCCGAGTGACAGCATCCTCACAATATAACAGCAGACTTGGTTTATTATGACCTTCAGTTGTGAGCTTTAGGTTATCAAATGTAACAACACATGAACTGAATTTGCTAATTATGGCTCTTACTCAATCCCACATAATCTAATCAGCACAGCTCTGCTGTAGTGATATTATTATCAGGGTTTAAAGAGGGGAAACAAAAGATACAAACTCTTGCTGAAGAACCAACCACAGATATACAGACATGAGCAATAAATATGAGCTCAGGCTAGGATAAGGGCACTGGTGAGGTTTTAAACCCAGGCAAGAAGTCTGGGTTAATTCTGAAGTTCCACCCCAACCTAGCTGCTGCAGTTTTATTTTCCTTCCTTCCTTCCTTCCTGACTACTTTCTTGTTAAGACAATGTTTTAAATTCCTAATGTAATTTAAAGAGATTGAGTTTAAACTTACACAGCTACAGCCAAAAAAAAATCTTTTATTTTAGTACAGAAGTACCTTTATTCTGCATGGACAGACAGATAAACCAAACTATAAAAAAAGCTCTCTACTAAAATATATACGAACATCTCTGTTGTGGGCTGGATCTGTGCAACTTGTGATAAAGAACCAATCTCAAATGCTCTGTCTTGATTCTGTCACAGCTCAAAGGCTCTTTTAGGGAACAGAAAAGTAGTTCTCATATTCATCCTTCCCACGCTTTCCACTTCTTATGTTTTTTTTTCCCTCACATGAACAACCCCATCTCTTCAGTCTTTCCTCAGCAGTACACAGGGGACATGATCCTTGACAGTTTCCTGGATGTCCAAAGGGTCTCTGAACAGGTGAACTGAATCTAAATACTAGTAATATATTAACTCTGATAATATACTTAATAATACATTAGCTACTAATAAATAACTGATAAACACATTTTACTGCTAGAGGCAACTTCAGTACCTACACATGTTCAAAAATACCCCCCAAACTTTTGGACCAAGCTTTAATTTAAGGAATACTGCATTTCACATATGGTAAAGAACGTTTTCCTGTTGTTGGACTCCGAAGTCCTTGCTAATGCACGTTTTAAGATGGGTATTTCAGCATTCTTCTGATGTATAACATAAAATTTTTCAAGATCACCTTCGCT
>NW_008238132.1:5346465-5355198 GCF_000691975.1 Corvus brachyrhynchos | reverse complement strand
AACACTTGAAAAATATTTATGAGTGCTGCACTTCTGTCTAACATTGATAAACTGTAATATAATCTCCAAAGTTGAAGGAAATCTTTTCACATATATATTTAATTCTGGAATGATTCAAACCATTTTCAACAAGCTGCAGATTGCCACATGAGCTGCCCCTAATCATGAACATGTTGCTTTGACAAGTCTGGAAAAGATGTGAGAGAATAAAAGCTTTTCTAAAGAACGAGCATGTCACACAGAACTAATAAACAGCCTGTCCATACACTGAAACAAACGACCTGCATTTTTTTCAATTATTCATGGCTCAGTTGGCAGCTGGCAATCTGCTCAAGGCTAAGGGCAATGCAGCAGGGAGACAGCAGCATCGTGTCTGCGCCCTGCACAGCTTACAAGCCTCCCAGACTCCCAGGTGTGTGGGGGCGGAAGGCAGACAAGGCTCTTCCTACACATCACACCGTTCCCACCTAGTCAGGGAATGAGGCTGGTGCGAAACAGCTCTCCTCAATCTGCTTTCTCAGTGCGTGCTAGGAGCAATTGTATGGTGAGGTAGGAAAAGAACAGAGCGGGTGCCAAGTGCCTTCTACTGCTTTAATCTATCACAGACACAGAGCAGACTCTTGCCTCAGTGTCACAGAGCCACAGAATATTCTGAGTTGGAAGGGACCCAAAAGGATCATCAAGTCCAACTCTTGAGTGAATGGCCCCTTCCTCTTCCATTTTACCACAAGTATTCATGTCAAAAATCAAGAAAGCAAGAAGGCTACCTCTGCTGATACTAGAAGTTACAAGCATTTATTTTTTTTTATTAGAGAATACATTCTTTTTAATGACCTGCTACATTTTATAATTAAAGTAATATTTTGCGCATACAGAACACAAGAAAAAGGAAAAAACATTAGTTGTTTGTGGGACCATCAAAGCACCAAATGATCCCACCGAGCATGATACCCATAACTACCAAAGAGTTTTTGATTAAAGTGTAACCAAATGTACACAAGGAGGATACTTCCAAATAGCCTTAGTTACATAAATTCTTGTTTTCCTAGCTGCTGCCAAGCATCATAAAAATTTATGCAAACTAAAATCCAGAAATTTAACTTTGAAATTTTTTTTGAGATGGTATATTACACACACAGCTCAACAGTAAATTGAGTCATCTTCCTGGAACTGAAAACTCATCCTTGACAGGCAACTATTGCTTTATTTTATCTACCAACTCCCTATTGCTTTGAGGAAGATAAAAGTGATCAAGGGACTCTTGGACTTCTCATCAAGAAGTATCCCCTTGGAAGCACCAATTCCACTATGGACTATAACTTCAAATTAAAGAAGGAAGGGCACAGATTGATGTAAAGATTAAAAGGCTCTGAGACACAGTTGAGTTCAGTATAGAAAATCCGTATCATATTTTTTGGGAGAAGTATTTTATAATTGTAAGCAATCAAATGGAAAGCTTCCTGATAGAGACCATAAATAATGCTTATTTGTGTACACCTCACAGCCTCTTTTCTAGAAACCTACAGTGTTCAGGGTAGTTTTGTACCTGGAGACACGTAAGCAATACTCCTTGATGCATTAGCAAATGACATGGTATGGCATCACACAAAAGGTAACTGCCCCAGTTCCTCACAGACCAGCATGAACTACAGAACTATGGGTCCTTGTACCCGTAATTTGTTTTTTCTCCACTGATCTGAGACCTCTGAAAAGAAATGGAGGAAATTTGACATCCAAAGTACATCTCAGAAAATTCACATTAGTTCTTTCACTCTCCTTCCAACCTGCTCTAGGAGGGTTGTGTGTTCTGTTTCAAGGGAATGCTGTTCTTGTTCTCAGAACATGGAGGAAGCATTAGCTCTAATCACCTGAAGTGCACAACTGAAGTGTTCTGTAATAGTGACACAAAATATTTAATCTAAAATAATTGTGTTTTAAGGAAAAGAATCTGAATAAAACTCCATTTTAATTACCTCTCTGGAGAATCATCCTGTTTTTTAAATCCAGGAGGAAGAGCTGGCCCAAAAAAGCCATCATCATCATCGTCTTCATTAATACTTTTTGGCTTTCTGCAAATACAGATTTCACTTAATAATTACCTTGACATGCATAGCAATTATCTACATTTTAAAAAGAAAAAAACACATAACATTATTTCATAGGGTCTTCTGTACTAAATATCCTGCCGTTACCAAGGAAACGGTGCAAAAGGATCCAAAATGATTTGAAGCAATTAAAAAATTGGGAGTCTAAGCTTCACTTCAAAAATGTTCTGACATTTAAAAAAAGAAAAAAAATATTAAAAAACAACATTAAGAATGCTTTTGATGTAGAAAGAAGTTTAGTATAATGTTGAAATACCATTTTCTAGTCACAAAGTAATTTAAAATTCAGCACACTTCTTTCTCCATTTTCATACACTGTCTGCATGTTGAGTAGTATTTTTCCTGCTCAGTTCTAATTAGCTGAAAAACTATTGACTAAGAAAACAAGAAAAAAGTGAATAATAATTACTCTAGCACTCATTAAGATGGCATACTGGCCTTCAAGTCTCTTACACAAGGCTTAGAGCAAACACATACAAATTCTTAACACAGAAATTGTGAGTAACGAACCCAACAAATGAGAGTATCTGCAGACTCCTGTTACTTGCTAAACAGTTCAGGTTTTTTCATTAGAGTTGACTTAATTGAATGCATAAATTCCTGTCCATAAACAGTTTTATGGCCTCTCAAAGTGAGCTTGTATACAAAAACCAGGGCAAAACTCAAGCATCAAATACTTATGTACATGGTAAGTGGTGTCTGTCCTAAGCATAAACATGCAAAATTGCAGAACTAAAATCAAACATATAAATGCAAAGATCTGATTGCCCCAAATAACCTAATTCCACCCAAGGGGTGTCAAACAGGTCAGCTGAACATTCTTGGCCATGAAGAATATGCAGAACACATAAGCAAAAGCTTTACACAGGAACAGTTTACCTTTTTTTCTACAACATTGTCCCTTTCTCATAAATTAGACACATAACATTTGCAATACAATGTAAATATACAAATAACCCAAGAACACACTCACTTGGGTGCTGGATCTCCTTCTGTCTCCTCTTCAGAATCTCTGTTTGTGTCTCTGGGTAGAGGAAGCGATTCTGAGTCGTCATCACTGTCAGGAGTTTCTGAGCTACAGCTGCTTCTGTAGCCTGGAGGCAGTGCTGGTCCTGCAACTGAACATCCAGAGTTATTTGGGACCATAAAATCACAGAATGATTTGATTTGGTTTGGACTGGAAGGGACTTTAAAGATTATCTAGTTCTAATCTCCCTGCCATGGGCAGGGAACCTTCTACTAGACCAGGTTTAATAAGGATACTTATTAAAGGTTTCAAATGCCATGATCTATCATGGCATTTCCAAAACACGTATTTACTTGGAATTAAGTTTATTCCATCACTGTTCTCTCTAGCATTTAGAGAAGATACCTAAACAAACTTCCAGAAGTTACTTCTTTCAGCACAGTATTTCCATCAACATCCTGTCCTGAACTGTTCTGACTTAGGACATCACTAATCCTTTACTACATGAGCATCTTCTGGAACAGGACTAGAAAGCCCTGTTTTATATAAAAACTACCGTACAATGGATGTGGCATAAACCAGTATATTTAAAAGAAACAACCACCTTAAAAAAGCATTTGAAGCTTACTAGTGAAGAAACACATCATCTGTACACACACAGCGTGGGAGACCATAAACTCTTAAACTGGAGCATTTGTGACCATAAAGCATTACATTAACTGCCAGCCTGCTTTAGGAATGGTTTAACTATTATTAAGGTTATTTCCAGTTCAGCTAAATGCGAAGAGCAAGGACAGATTTAAGTACTCTGCTGAAAAAGGGATGATTTAGGCATTCAGAGAATTAATTCAAAGAATTGCTGCTGTCAGAAGGCCAGGGCAGTGGATGGAGCTCTCATGCTCCAGTCAAACCTACACCCTCTGGGGTAATATCTCAGCGAAGTTAAAATTCAGACACTAACACTGCTACCAGGCCTGAGCTGTTTCTGGCACTGTGCCCACCAGCAGACACTGATCTTTATACATTTATTTGGATATAGTACCACGTGCAGTGGATTCAGAAGCAGCTTAGCCATTGATCCTAAAAGCAAATGCCCCCCAAACAAGACCCTTAACACAGATACTCTCACAGGCTCAATCAACAAGGAGACAGCTGGAGCAAGCAAAAACCAGCAATGGTCCCAAGACAAGGCCTTCCCAATGCAAGGCAACACACACAGGGCCAGCACCCATTTACACAAACAGTACAAACAAACAGCCCATGTTCCCGTGTAATGGAGATTTGATTCTACTGATGATTTAGCATCCTGAGACACAGACACCATTCCTCCTCTTAATATCGCAAGCACTGAGTACAAGACTTGCAGGACAGAGAGGTGTTTTGGTGAGGAAAAGACATTGTTCCCTTTATGAATAGTCAAGGGTCAGATGAAAAGATAAATGGTACCAGGAAATGACTTCTCCAGTTAAAGAACTACAACCTTTTGATAGTACAAAATACAGCCTGATGCAGATTATGGTTCCATTGTTAGCTGACAAAGGCTAGACAGAAATCGAGTCCTTTGAGTGAGCCTCACAAAGCTTTTAATCATCTTCAGCACAAGAAACACAGAAGGACAGTCCACTAGTTACAAAGCATCCAGGCAGATCTGCCACTTCTTTGTTTCCTGTTTTAATGGAAAAGACTTTAACTGGGACATACAAATCCATTTCAGCACTATGAAGGGAAAAAACCAGCCCAACAAACCACTTCTCTCTCCCCCCCAAAAAACCCAAACACCACACCCTAGCCTATAAAGGTAAAATAAATTCAAGATGAAAGGAAACAAATAGATGAATGATCAATAAGAATAAAAACTGCTATCAAGAAGTCTCCTCTTTTGGTACAAAAAGCACCACTTGGAAAAAAGCACTTAAAGCCTAGACAAAACCTGCACAACTGCTTTCTCCAGCCACCTGGTGCCCTGACATCATGCAAGCAGACTTTATTTGCTCTAAATGCAAAAGAAAGGACTTAGAAGTGAAAGGAACAAACTCAGATGCAGTTTGGTGAGTCTGCTACCAGAGAGGAAGAGAGAAATTAGGAGCAGCTTTGTGAGCTGCACAGAACTAGCAAAACCAAAACTATTTAAGGAAGGAGACTGGTCCTACTGTCATGCTGTCCAACACCAGGGTTAACATACATCCTTTCATCCCAATTTCTCTCCGTTATGTTGGCAAAACTGTTTGCATGGGCTATGCAATAAACTGGATCAGGGAACTTAAGAGGCATAAAAAGAACACTGCAAACCACAGCACTCCCCTGAAAGAACTGTTTGTTCACGGAACTGCAGCCAAAGCAGGACAACCAGAAATGGAGAGAGAGACTGACTAATGAAGGGAAAATGGCATTTAAAGCTTGAGGAAGAAAAAGTCATTGCACATGGTGAAAAGAAATGGAGGGGAAAAAGACTTGCGACTAAAAATTAATATGATCATGGTACTGACTGAGACTAACAATCAGCACAGGCAAAGATACGGATCAGGATGATTGGGGTGCCACAAGAAAGAGTAGAAAGGTAGGAATGGGAATTGCTAAGTGTAAATTCTGGGAGCAAAGAAAGAAAAGGGTGAGGAGGGAGTCCAAGATCTAATCAAAAGTCTGTGGAATTCCCCAAAAGCCAGGGAAAAGTGGAAAAATACAGATGAAAGGAAGAACAGAGGAAAGATCAAAGAGTCAGGAAACTAAAACTAATGAAGTGAGGAGGAAAAATGGATGTAGCAATGGTAGAGCAACAGAAAAGTGACAAAGTAACCAGAGTTCAGAACAATTCAGAGTAGGACAATGGGATAAAAAAGAATGAGAAGAAAATTTTGGGGATAGAGAGGTGAGAAACAGGACCAAGTGCGACTAAAGTGAATGTTTCACAGCTACTAGAAGTGATCATCCTACTAATGTTTCTCGGACTTGTCTTCTCCAATGAGCTCGTTCTGGTGACTATCTGCCTGAAAACTAAGTCAACTCAATTCAGAAACCAAACTAAAAGCTACTTTTTGTTTTGTTTTGCTAGGGTTATTTCTGCTGTATTTTGGGATTCTACGCAATCTACCACACCACCAGACATGCACTGGGAAGCTCTCAAGGACAGACAGGGCCTTTCACCTCCAGCATAGTGGTAGATCAATTCAGAAATATCACATCAACACATCTGTTTTGTAACAAATGTGGCCTCAATGCTGAAACAGACAAAACTCCCTTCTGCATCTCTGGCTATTTTTAGCCATTCCGTAGCACTTCTCTCCTGCTGGTACAAGGACGGTGCAGAGGCAGGGACAAATGGGCCAAAGGAAGTATGATTCTTCCAGCAGGAGCACAGTTAAGCCAGCTCCAAAGCACCACCATGAAGTGGAGAATCAGGAAATGAGTGTGTCCCATGGGTTGGACAAGCTGAAGAAGGTAAAGGATTTACCAGGGATGAGCTTTTGGGTCTGTCCAACTACCATTTGCTTCCATTCTGTTCCCAATTAAGGGTCACGGAAGTATTACTAGCATTGCTTCTCTGACACCAGAGAAGTAGAGGTAGTCCATGGGCAATGTAGTTTGTTCCATGGTAAGAACACCAGTGGGTATTGCGGGAGAAAGTGTCTGGATGCTCATATCCAAAGGGGTGGTGGGAGTGGGGTTCAAGGGGGGCTGAGATATTTGCTACTGACTGTGGTGCAAATCAGCCTGCACAAGGGCATAAAATGCTGCTGGAGAGTGGGCCAACTAGTCTCCCACAGCTGCAGACAGCTCCCAGGTGGATTGCCTCCAGAAGGAATGTATTAGCAATAAATCTAATCATAATCATACATAATCACTCTCCTATTTCTTGTGTCTGTCTGAAAGCCTTCTCTTGTGCCTGTCTGAGAGCCTTCTCTGCCACAGGCTGCTCAAAGTCCTACTTTGTTGCTGTTCAGAGTCAGAAGCTATGAAAGTAGAATAAAAAAACAAGTGCTCTTAAAGAAAAGCAATGAGCAGCTCCAATATCAGCGAAGACTACTACGACAGGAAAAATACTGGAAAAGCTGCTCAGCTTTAAAAGGTGAAGCCTCTCTTAAAATACTAGAAAACACAAGGGAAATTGTTACGGAACAAATTCTAGACCCATTTGACTCAAGACCCAGCAAATGTTCCAGAGCAGAAGGTACTTGTGGCAGCCCCACTGCATGATTTTTGTCACTCCAGGTGCAGGGCTCCAGATGGAGCTGTAGTTCTGTACAGCAAAGTGTGTTATGCCAAAGTACCTGCTCTCGTTTCTTCCTCTGCACTGCAGCAGTCTGCCTCATGGGGTGAGCAGGAACACTTAGCTGCTGTAAGTCAAAGTCAGGAAAAGTTTGTGAAAATTTTAAAGACAAACAACTCCCAGTAGCTGGAGTTTGGGGCTTTTGTTTGTTTTCAAAGGCAAATAAAGTCCTTCACCCACTTCACACAGAAATTTACAAGCAGATCTTGGATCAGTTGCCAGTGCAACTGTAATACCATGGAACTGATATACACTGGGACAAAGAGTGGACAAACTCGGCTGAGTAACCTGGACTAGACACTGCTGAAACACTTGATGTCACAAACCCATGGCCTAATGACAAGTTAAACTTATTTTTTTCAGTGGATTTGTACACGATACAGATACTTGCAACATGCATCAGTGTGTTGATGGAAAGTGAATGAGCCACTAACACAGATATGACCAGGAAAGGCAGCATCAGCTCATGTAGTCAGGGATTCCACACAAAGCTGAGATCCGGACCCAGAGCTTGATGTTGCCATGGTGTCAGCTAATGCAGCAGCTTTGTCCCTCTTCCTATTGCTCCCTCTTCTGGATTAAAAAATTAGAGAGCAGACAAGCACAGCAAACCTTTCCCATCAGAGCGTTCTTCAGAGTAATCGAATGGTCACTGACACACCGCCAGAAACTGAATATATGCACTAGTGCCTGGAGCCGGGATTAAAGACAAGGAGTGCAAACGCTCGAAGTGCTGCTTCCAGAGATACTACTGATAGAGAAGATGCAAGGCTTTTAGTGGGGGGACTAAGCTCCACTGCAGAAGAGCCAGCCTGGCAGTCAGACGGTCTCGGTGGGATCCCACTTCTGATGTGACTGCTCTCAACAGGAGAGACCCTGGCAGGCGAGGCACCACAGCCCCACTGACCGCCAGTCTGCCCCACATCCTGAGCTACACTGCCTGGAAAACCACAGCTGATGAAGTGGGTTGGCTTGGCAAAGGAAAGCACGCTGCATAGGCCCAGCCTCCTTTTTTGCCCACTAATTTTACACTTGGAGCTGCTGAAGGGCAGAGGCTTCAAAGCGCACGCGGGACAAAAGTAAACGACTCAAGGCAGTATTTTCTAAAGCGAGTTTTAGAGCTTTCCATGTCTGTAGTATTCCATCGCATAAGGCGCCTTATTTTTCTTTTGTTTGTTTGTTTGCTTTGTGAAGAAGGCACTGTAATAACCCCCCCGGGAAGTTTAGCTCCATGCAGGTGCCGCACTGGCACACCCCGCACTGTAACACACTGGGCTGCAGAGCCCCACTATCCCACCCACGGAGCATCCCGCGCTGTGGCAGACGGGCTGCAGAGCCGCTCTATCCCGCTCACAGAGCATCTCACGCTATGGAACACCGCCTGCGGGGCCTCCCTA
>NW_008238132.1:5331329-5345870 GCF_000691975.1 Corvus brachyrhynchos | reverse complement strand
AACCCGCCCAGAGCATCCCTCCCGCCGAGAGCTACTCCCAGCCTGCCCAGAACTTCCTGCAGCCCGAGGGCTACCCGCCTGCTCAGAGCTACCCGCAGCCCGAGCGCTACCCCGCTGCGGACAGCTACTCGCAGCCCAAGAGCTTCCTTCCCCCTCACAGCTACGCCTCGCCCACCGCCTGGTTCCCGCCGGCCTACGGAGCGCGACCGCAGGGCCCGCACGCTGGTGAGGGGCAGGGGAGAAGCCCTCTCTTGGGCCCATGGGCTCCTTCCCATCCCACGCAGGCAGGGGCCCCGGGGCTGCCCTGAACCCTTGGGGCTGGAGGACCCTACCTCCAAGCATGTTGGTCACGCAGCCCTCTCTTGTCTCGTCCCTAGACCCTTCTGCATTGCCCTCCTAGGTAGGAAGGGGGTGTTTTACCAGCTGTATCTATGAATGGCTCATCTTTTTTTCTCTCTTCTGAAGGTGGAAACGGTAATTTCTCCCAGAAGTGGCACGGCAAGCAAGTGCCTGCATTTAGTAAACATTGTCCAGAAGAAAGTAACAAGCCAAAGGTATGGAGTGGGGTCTCTAGCGCAAAAGGGACAGGTAGCTGTTGGAGTGGCTCCAGGGAAAGGCCATGAAAATGATCAGAGGCTGGAGCACCTATCCTGAAAGAGCTGGGGTTGTTCAGCCTGGAGAAGAGAGGGCTTCAGGAAGAACCTTGCAGCATCCTTTCAGTACTTCAGGGAAACTTAGGAGAAAGATGGGGACAGACTTTATAGTAAGGCCTGTAGTGATAGAAGAGGAGTAATGGTTTTAAACTGAAGGAGAATAGATTTAGATTGGACATAAGGAAGACATTTTTTTACTGTGAAGAAGATGAGATACTGATCTCCCAAAGAAGCTGTGACTGGGGCCTGTCCTTGGAAGTGTTGAAGGCCAAATTGAATGGGGTTTTGAGCAGCCTGGCCCAGTCACAAATTGTCCCTACCTGTGGTGGGGGGGTTGGAGCCAGATGATCTTGGAAGGTCCCTTCCCACTCAAACCATTCTGTCATTCTGTGATGGTATCAGTCTTATGGGACTTGGCCCAAGGCACTATAGAGATCCCATTCTCCTGTCTAGCATGCTTGCCCTTACAAGAGAGCAAACATGTGACAGTCTGTAACTCTTGAAAGATTCATGTCAACCAAATTCTTACACAGATTTATGTCACCTTACCGTGGTGATGCCCGACTGCCTAGATTACATTAGTGCTCTGTTACATGGTCAAAACCAGCCAGCCAGATGACACTGATGTGTGTAGTGGGAGAAGGAAGGGTCTGTGCTGCCCTCTGAACTTGTACATACCATGGGAGAACAGTCATGGTCTGTCTTGGTAGGGAAGAGATGTGGGGCTTTGACATAAATCCCACAGCCCTCAGTAAGTCTGTGCCAGCAGACTGGTGTGTTTGCAGAAGCAATAATTGATTGAAAGGTGGTAGTGGGAAGAGCTGGGTGCAGGGCACTTTGTTTAGAAGATTAGTAATTTTAACTTAACTTTGATGTTATGTTAGCTTATCTTTGAAACTTTTGAAACATGCAGCTGCTTTATTAACAAAAATAGTAATAGTGTTTCACAACTAATTAAATACAGGAATATCTTGTAACTGCAATCCTGAGGTTATTTCTTCTATTTTTTTTTTCTTTTTTTCAGACCAAAAAGAAAAAAGAGCCAGTCTTCTCTCATTACTGTGATACCTGTGACCGTGGCTATAAAAACCAGGAGAAGTATGATGAACATATTTCACAGCATAAACAGGTTGATGAGTTTGGCTTCTTTTATTCGCACTTTGATTTTTACCTTTGTGCCTGGCAAGCTGTTAGATGTAGTCACTCTTTGAACAGAAGACATAGGAAAGAGATTCCAGAGCTATGTCAAGTATTAGTGGGGGATTTTTTTTCTGAATGCTGTATGTAGGGGAGGCTTCAGCTGTATTTTTGGTTTTATTACTGAAGCCTTTTAAACTGTTTTTCTTGTGAAGTATTGCTAAGTCGTAGGAATTAATTCATTGACATCACTATAGCATGTACAGTTTTTGTGTGAAAAACGTTTTTAAAAATCTCATTTATTGAAAAGTATCTAAATTTGAAATTGGAGAGTCTTGCAAATTTTTATCTTAGGTAAACTTCACTTTCTCTTCAGTTATGAGATACATTGGCTACACTGGTTATTCTAAAATCAGATGAAATTTAAAGGTACATTATCTGTGCTTGCTCCTTTTACAGTCACCTTCGTTTGCAAACAGGGTAGCTCACACAGCCTGTGTAACAAACTCTATAGGCAACTGGCACTGAGTTTATTTGAAGTGTGCTCAAAGGCTTGTTTATTATTTGTGTAAATTGGTGTGTTTAAAGTTCACCCTCTTATCTTGCAGTGCACAGAAGAAGGTTGCAATTTCAGTGCACATGAGAAGATTGTTCAGATACACTGGAAGAATGTAGGTAACCCTCTGGGCCCAAAATATGAGTCTGTGCTATCTTTACTGTAGCCCCTTTTCTCATTCTTCAGTGGTTTGCTTTTGTTCAGGTGGAAAGAAAATGTATCACCTCTGAGGAGAATCTGTTTTAAGACAATATTGTGGATGAAAATATGTTAAATACTATGGGGTTTTCTTAATGGATTCATTTTATCATCTCTGTGTACAGCCTCACCAGTTTTGGAGATGAAAACAGTGTGGTACCACTATAGCTGACATAATGATGTTTTCTTTTTTAACTTGTGTTTTTTTTCCTTCCCCTTTTAAACACCTGTGAAATACCTTTTCCTTAGGCACATGCACCTGGTGCTAAAAGAATAAAATTGGATAGCCCAGAAGAGATTGCTAGATGGAGAGAAGAAAGAAAAAGGTAAGACTTGTGGGCTATAAATTTGTTTTTCTGTATTTTCCCTGTGTGATTATTAGATGACAGCTGAAGGGCAGGAGCAGCACGTAACTTGCTGCTGCTGCTGTTCCATTGACCCTGGAAAACTCCTTCAGTAGTGATCAGTGTCAGAATGCCTGAGCCAGAAGAGTGTGAACTGCAGAGACTATAATAATTTGGAAAATTATAAGAGAAGACAAGATATCAGCTGAGAAGGAAGTAGCTTTCCCAGATGCTTGATTTGGTACCTCAGGTTAGGTGAATGTCTCATTCCTCTTACCCTGATCACATTTTAGGTCAGAAATATTTGTGTGGTGGTTTTTAACAGCTAAAAAATTTGGAACTATTGTATTGACTATAATTGTAACACTGTGTGCCGATTTCTCCAGCTTAAGTTGTCCCAGTAGAGTGCACCAGGGAGTTTTCCTAATTTTTAAGGGCTTTCTGCATTGCTTGACTCTTTTCTAGTGAAAGAGAACAGAAACCGTGAATGATACGTTCTCAGGTAGTCTAATTTACATTGTATGCAAGGTGCAAGGTAAAATTCTCACAGGAACAGTATTTCTCATTATTTCTTGTTCTGTGATGTGAGAGGGTATAACTTTTTCCTCTTGACCAGGACTGAAGTATTTATCTCACAGATTTCTTTTTTTCCATCGGAGTTGAACGGATTAGAATCTACACTTGCCCAGCAGGAGAAAGATGCTGCAGGCTTTCCTCACTTCTATTCATAATGTGGAATATAGTCTTGCAAGTGATCAGTGCATGATTTGTTTCCATGAGCAACAGTTCTATATGCAGAATGGGAAATGATACAAATTTAATTTTGAGATTAGTGGTGATGAGCTAGGGCACTGTACTAGTCACATGGGGTTTTTTTAGTGAAAATAAACCCAGTGGTCTGATGGAATCTTACTGATGTAGCCACCTTGCATTCGTGTCAGAAAGCAATGTTAGTGCGTTCTTGCTTTGAACTCGACTTCCCTTAATAAGTTTTGACACTGTTTTTGTTAAAAAAGAAAAACGAATGGTATTTGTTGTATATTTTTTTTAACTGCCTCCCATCCATTTTTTTCTGTATGGAGAAGCAAAATTTCTCCCCATGTAAGTTCATTCTTGCAAGTTTTAATTTTCCTTTGGATTTGGTTTCAGCTTTTTCTGCACATTTCAGAAAGGTAGAAAGGTAAAGGGAAATCTTACCACTGTGTCAGCACGTCACAGAAGTCAACTGTTGCACCTGCTGTTCATTTTTTACAAATGAAAATAATACATAGGTTCTTAAAAAAAAAAAAAGCTTTTTTTGATACAGAAACAAGAAATTCTTTTCTCCCATTTTTAAAATGCCATCGTTAACCAGGCAAAAATTTTGGTTTTCATCTGTGCAAATACAAGTCTGGTGTTAGATTAGGCAATTATTAAAAACACTAATTTTCATTCCAAGGTTTCCTTTTATTCAAAAGATGCTAGAGGGCTTGGTTTTTATTTGCTTTCAGTCTACATGTTGCTGCTGTGTTTTTTTAGTGACCTAATTTTCTAACAGTAGCTCCAAGGAAAAAGATCCATGCTTGTATGCAGTCTTTCCTACTCATTTTTGACTTCCCATACACTTTTTTGTTTTGGGAGAAGTTCTGGAGAATTCCTGTCTAGTGGCTGATGCTGAGGTTTAAGTGTAGAATTGATGTTTAAGGTGTATATGTCCATATGTGCTCTCCTGTATGCTAGAACATCAGGGAAGTGGGAATTGAATGCAGAATTGTGGTTAAGACACTGGTGTGGGGAGTAGGGGCTGGGTGTCTCAGCACCCTTTATCTACGCTTAATTGTAAAGGTGATGCTCTGCCTGAGATGGTTTTGCTGAGCTTCTGAAGGATCTCATGGGAGAGATTGTTGGTTTTACAGGTGCATATAATTTGGCTGTGATATAACTTTGCTGAAAGCCTTTGCTCGCTGCAGCACAGTAAAATCAAAGGAAAAACAAAGTCGCGTGGTCACAGCCACCAGCCAGGAGAGGCGAAATGGGATTAGGACTGTCTGAGCCAAGGCCACTAGATGGAGTAGTGCTGTGCCTTATCTTGGTACTTCAGGCCTTCTGTGGGCATCGTGTTTAGCCGTGATGGATGGGTGCAGAATGACTACCTGGGTGGCTTTCGTTACTCTTTGTACAGCAAAGAAGCTCTATGAGCATCCTTCTTTTTTAATTAAAAAAAAAGGGGGTGGGAGGCAGGCAGAGAGAGAAAGCCAGCTGGAACTTTTGTGAAGCATTAATTGGGTCGCCAGCAGAGCATCAGTTTAGTACTGAAGGTCTGTTGTTGACTCACAGTAAACATTGCGTTGTACAGAAAAAAGGGACACCAGAGGGAGTCTGAGCTATTAAGCAGTTTTGGTTTATGGTGACAGGAAAGAACCTTTTTCTTTCTAGAAGATCCAATCAGAGCTAAGAATGAATCTTTTTAGGTCATTGATAGTTTGTTTCTAATTAGGTTGCAGTGATTTAATATGTGTGCTTCCATGCTGCATCCCGCCTTGCTTGTTCTTTCAGCCGTTATAAATAATTACTTGCAGTTGAGATTTTTTTTTGTTAATTAGCTGCTGTGTTGCTCAATTGTGTATCCTGCTTAAACTCTTTAAGAAAAAGCTTGTGTTTAAAGTGTAGCCTTACTATAATAGAGGAAAGAGGAGGGGGAGAGCTGGTAAAAAGTATCTCTGGATGAAGCATGCTGGGTTGGAATGCTGTTTTCCTGTTGAACCTGCTGAGCCAAGAAATCTAATTAAGCAAAGAGCAATAGAGGTGAAGTTCCATGGGATCTCAGGGTTTCCCTGTGTTTTGCAGACAGATGGTTGTGAGGTCTGACATCAACTTTCTTGTTTTGATTTGTCCTGTGCCTTCCAAGTGTTGAGAAATGTGCTGTCTTCAGCATATTTTTTCTTTAACATGAGCTTAAAGAGAATTATCTGCAATGCATTTCCTTAATGTGTCAGAATGAGGTATTGCTGTCTTCCCTACTCCACAAGTGAGATCTGGGTCCTGCCAGCCCATCTGTTTCTCACCAACATTTCTTGAGCAATGGTTATTAGTAAGAATGTGGAAAAGCTGCTTTAGTGTTAAAGCGACTCGTTAAACTTACTTTTGCTTAGCTCCTAATATAACGTTGGGGGATTTTCTTGAGCTTGCGTGTTGCTTGTCAATTCTCCCCTTTCTGCCCTGCTTTCTTTAATCTCTTGGCATTGGTTTGTTCCGATAGGAATTGTCTGTTGTATTTCCTTGCAATACATCTCATAGGCTGAGTGTGTGCTTAGTGCTTGAAGTCCAGTACTGTTAATCACACCACTTTTAAGGGTTTTTTTAAATTTTAATTTAAATTTTAATTTAAATTTTAAACTTTTTTTAAATTTTGGTTTTCTAGTTGCATAATGATAATCCTAGAGTAGTTTGGAATCCTCCCTGGTGTTGCATTGGTAGTAGTGAAATCTGTAATATGGAAAATAATTTCTTAGAGTTTGGTAAAAGTAGAGAAGCAAAGTAGAAGGGACGTGTCAGTAGATCAAGGTAAATGTAGATCCGATAAAGTTTACTCTGGTCTGCTGGGATAGATTAGCAATAAAACTGCCTCAGCTAACGTGATTAAATCAGATGTGGGAAAGTTAAGCGAAGATTTTATCAGCTCTGTTGGGTCATTTTTGTTCCCTTTGGGCTATCCATGTCTCCTTTGCTGTTGGCTGTGCATATGCAATTAAGACCAGCTCAAGAAATTATTGAGGCATTTTGCACACAGTGCTGTTCCTATTAAAATGATGAACTTATATAGCTCTTGACTCAGGAATTCATTGTGTAAATTGCTATAGAAACAGGTCTCTTTTCTGTTAGATGTTGGCAAAGCTCTGTTTGTTCGCTGCTCACTAAGAGCTGCTTTACTCCAATGTTTATGTAGCAAGATAAAATATGCTGGCCTATAAAAAAATGCATGGCTCTGGCTAGTGTGCTTATTTATTGAAAAAAAAATCTATACACTAAGACACACATGTTAAGTGATTATGCTCAGTGTCACTGTTCCGTGTCTCTAGAAGCTTAGGGTGTCCTTTACCTGCATGTCTCACTTTGTTGAGGGATATGTGATATACTCATCTTAGTCTCAAAAGCAGTTTTCTGATACTATCAATTTATTTTGGAAAACCTTGGATTGTAGAAGTGTCTACAGTTGGGAACTGCAGCTGCTATGAAATAGGGCTGCCTTCTCAGGCAGTACTGGCTTCATGAAGTCCACTGTGCCAGACCATCACATCATGGTTTAACTCTCCCTTTTATGCTAAGTTTCTCAGGTTTGTAAAGCCCTGTGGGGACTGATGAAGTTGTTTGTATTCAAGCTCTGACAAGTTGTTTGCAAGGCATAAGTGCTGGGCTACTTCTATTTCAGTGGTGTTTGTAGGTAATATTTTAAGAATGTCATTTTCTTAGGAGAGGAGGAGGGCTTGCCATCTTAGAAGGGTGCAAACCCAAGTCAACTCTTGGGATTTAAGCCTATGGCCTTTTATGTGGAGAGACTCTGTCAGTATAGGCATGAAGTAAAGGCAGGGAGTGAAATGCCATTTAACATTTGAGAAGAGCTGGAGAAAATAAACAGAGCCACTACAGATGCCTTCAGATGTGCTTCTGCAGGCATACTGGGACTTGTGACTTGAGCTCTCGCCAGCTGTCAGTTACTGCCTGTGTCAGCTGGAAGGGTGGTTTAGGAGAAATCTGTCAGTCTTGGAAGTGAGTGGAACTGAAAGCATTCATGCAGTCCATTACGGTGGCTCGTGCAGGGAGTGGTAACTCACAGGAATGAAAGTGGGAGGCATTCATGTCTCAAATCGTGTTGGGAGAGCGTGTCTGAATGTGTCCTTAATCAGCATAAGTGCTGGAGCATTTGAAGACTCCTTTGCTCTAGTATTTAGGGTCTTCCCTTATAGTTAGAACACCCCCCCACACCAATCTCTACAACAAGCTTGGGGATTTTTTTGAGCATAACTACTTATTTTATAGCTTGCTGTCCTTCTGGGAGCCTTTGTGTTTGAAGAAAAGCACCTTATCTTAAAACTGTGGAGAGGTGCCAAGCACCGGGGTCTTTGTCAATGCAAAGCTCTTGAGATTAAAGAGTTCATTGCACATTTGCTGTGTGCTGGGAGCGTTGTAACATGGATGAACAAATCTAACTAACAGGGAAGAGCAGAGGTAAAACATCACATCCCTGTGCTCACTTGAGCTGTATGGCAGATTTCTGGGAGAAATCCAATGAAAATAGATGTTGACAGCTCATGTTCAAATCCTCTTAAAGGAGACAAGTTCTGTAGTGTGTTTAGGTTTGTCTTGTAGAAAATGATTCTCTTTTTCCCTTGGTATGTGGTTGAAGCTGTCTTGAATCAATGTGACACTTAACATTCATGCTGTAATATGGGGGAAATGCATGTGATAAGATTAAATATTTAAAGAAAGAGATGTGTCTTTTTTGATAGCTATTTACAGTGAGAAGCTGTTCTATGTTTCTCTTTACTCCATTTTAATAGACATCAAATATTTATACTTTGTGTTTCTATCCAGAAGCTGGGGGAGTGTGTGCATGTGTTTCTCATTTACCACCTTTATCTCAAAGCAGTGGGATTTAGCTAACTAATGTTTGCAGAGCAAGGAGTGTAGCCATTTTTGGGCTTTGGTGGTAAAAAGCCTGCTGCACAGGCTGTGCGTGTCAGAACCAGTGAGGCGTTTGTCTGGAGGGAAGGATGTTAAGGGAGGTGGGGAATGGAAGAGAAGGGATGGTTTGGGAGATGGTTGTAACAGTAGATTTCTTTCCATCTGCGTAATTTGGCAATTTTTCTTGAACCTGGAATTAAAAAGGGGCAGTAATTTTGGTGAACTTGAGGTCAGTGTGCAAGAACAGTGCTGAATATTGCTTGAGAAGGAACTTGTGTGCTTTTCCCTGTCACATTAAAGGAATCTTGTGCACCCAGAAGCTGTTCCTATAAGCTTTTTTTTTTTAAGTTTACAAGAACTCAGCAGTTAGTGTGCTAAAGGCATGTCATTTAAATAACCCAGTTGATGCTCCATAAAAATAAAATTGGAGGACTAAATCATGCAGTTATGTGTTGGGGCAAACAGAGAGTCCATGACTATAAGCAAACTGTTTGTCTGTACCTTGCTTTTGATGGATTGGTAAATCCAGGAATGCAAATGTGATAGATTTTTTTTTTAATTTTTTTTTTTTTTTTTTGTTGTTGTTGTTCATTGTGTTTGGTTATTTAAGAACAGGAATGCAAATGTGATAGATTTTTTTTTTAATTTTTTTTTTTTGTTGTTGTTGTTGTTGTTCATTGTGTCTGGATATGTAAGCATAAATGCACTCAGGTTTCTTTTCCTCACTAATGCTTTTTTAAGAAAGAAACAGTCTGTTAAACTTCCTTGAAAATTTTTAAAAATCTGCAATGTTATAGAGGAAGCTGGTTTGGTAAAGGGGGAATTGAGAAAGTACAGTAAATCCTTTAAGAGCCAGCAAAACTATTTTTTTTTCTTCTAGAAATTTTCCTACGTTGGCAAACATTGAAAGGAAGAAGGAAATGCAGATGCAGAAGGAGGAAAGGGGAGAAGTGCTGACTACCCAACAGTTTGGGTAAGTGGTTTGAACCAAGCTTGTTGCTTTCCTCCCACTGAGTTCAGAAGTCTTGGTGTAGTCTCCCAGCACTTACTGCTTCCACTGCATACACAGTCTGGCTGCCCTTGCAGAGAGAACAG
Source organism: Corvus brachyrhynchos (assembly GCF_000691975.1). Taxonomy (NCBI): domain Eukaryota; kingdom Metazoa; phylum Chordata; class Aves; order Passeriformes; family Corvidae; genus Corvus; species Corvus brachyrhynchos. The sequence continues at coordinate 5,336,226 of NW_008238132.1, read as the reverse complement.
GTCATTTGACAAACTGATGTAATACTCTTTTGTTTACTTCATAGTGCTTCAAAGTCCACTTCAGTTAAATGAAGGAATAACTACATTAAAAATCCAGTATTCTGGCTTGTTTGAGAAAACCACATTCTAGTGGCCATTCATTAGATCAGCATAACCTTGGTCTCCGAAAAAGTAGTAATGGGGACAAAAGTCATGCAACATGACAATTCCACATGGTTTAATCCTTTATTGCCTGAAAATGGCCAACAGAGATTCTATGAGCAGATTTGACTTCTTACTCTCTCTCCTTTCTGATGATAAATCAATAATCAACTGAAGAGGGAGAAAAGATGGAGGGTAGAAGAAAGAAGCAGCTCTATTTAAGTTGTAATGAAAACTATATGAAAATAAAATTAACTCTATCTGCTACCATTGTTCTGAGCTAGTACTTACTCGTCTTGGATTTTTATCTGTTCTCTGCCTTATAAATTATTTTCCAGTATGATTTTGTTCTTTTCTTTCAGTTTTATTGTTAGGTGGAACCAGCTAACTTCATTAGCTCTGCTTTAGGACCTGTGGGAAGATTGTTTTTTTAAAAAAAAAAAAAAAATTATAATGAGGCACACTCCTAAAATATCACTTGTTTAAACTAGAATGACTGAGCTGGAAGGCAGGAGTGGACTCAGTCCTAAGGGGCTCTTGCTAAATGCCATTTTCTGCTGCATGGAAGTCAAACTGGGGTTTGCCTAGCTTTTTGTGTAGGGGATGACAGCAAACAACACAAAACTTGCACCATGGTGAAATGGTTGAACTAGTGCAGAATAAGAAGCTAGTGTAATTTATTAAATGTGGACAGTGCAAATTACCTGGGTACAGCATGTGCTTCAGAAGATCCAGCACTTACCTGCCCCCATCCAACCAATTGCCTTTCATGACTGAAATGAAAGATTTATAGAAGACTGAAGTAAAACTTCCTTCAAAGGATATAAAGTGGCAGGAGTGCTTTGCACCCGAGGAACCAAACCTGGGCATTGAAACTAAAGCTGAAAACGCATATGATACTATGGTTGGAGATTCTTAGATGGATTTTCTTTGTCACAGTAACAAACTGTTTGATGTCTACAGGTTTTATTGGCTATCTCTTGTGTCGGTGAGTCAGATGCATCAAGTAGTCTTAAACATCCATCAGCAATTCCATGCTGTTACATTTGTAGTGGCTTTATATCTGGGAAAAAATGCCTTCAAAATTGCAGGTTATTTACTTTCACTTAGCAACTTTTTACTCTAGTTGATTATAGAAATCTCTTTTTTTCCCTTCAGTCTGCTGAGCTGGTAGCACTCTAGACTTGGTGAACTGTCCATAAGTGGTGAACTGTCCATAAGCTGTCATTTCTGCTTTGTATAACAGCAGTAAAGATTCTGGAATTGGTGCTTATCTGGCAAATTTACTGATGCATGAGGCAAAAATAGAATACAGCTTGTTCCCTGCAAGCTGTACTATTAAAGCAAATAGCTAAGTAAGATTTAGAAAGGATTAGATGCTTAACACTTCCAAGGTGCTTTCCATTTGTGGTTCTCTGAAGTGCTTTACAACTCCTAAGTCTCAGCATCCCTGTGTGGGAGATTAGAGATGCAGAAGGACCACTTTGGAAGTCTGTCTGGTGTCTTACAGCACCTGAATAATAGTACATAGCTCTCCATCCCCTCTGAATGGGGACTAAGAGCAGGATATCTTTCACGAGGGAATGTCAGAAGGCAGATGCCAGGCTGATGTTTGTTGGGATGTGTTTGTGACCTTGGAGTTTCTTTCTGGGTGTTCGAGGCCCCATAGAACTCAGAAAGTTGTTTTTAACCCTCAGTCAAGGACAACACCTCTAATTGAGCCTATATTTGCTCAATATCTTCTAGGTTATACAGCAACATGCTGAATTTAGAGCCTGGTTGTACAAATTCAGAAATGCCGTTTTCTCTCTTGTTGGAGTTGAATCATAGGAGTTAATATTAGCCTTCTTTTGTGGGTGAGGGACTGATGCACAGGAAGGCAGTGGCTTGCCACTTGTGCCACAGGAGCACTTTGGTGGGTGATGCCATCAGGGACGAGCAGTGTTAGATACTGTCATGAAATGACTGGAGAATGAAATTAAATATGTTTTGTTGTGATATAAAGTAATTTTAAGTGCTATGACAGGCCTTGTTCTCTTCTTAAGAAGGATTTGATGAGGCCAGAAGAGCATGGAAGAGAGGAATTTGGTAATGGAAACATTTCTGAACAAGCAAAGTAGTGGGTGGCTTGAAAGTGCTGTATGATGGAGGCCTAGAAAAATTGCATAGGTGGAAGAGGTGCATGAAGTGTGATTATACACTATTTCGTGTAACTCAAGAAGGATGGGGTACCAAATGACTTGTTTAGACATCAGAATGAAGACAAACAAAAAGAAGTCCTTTGTCACAAAATATTAACACCTTGCTGCAAGATTTCAGGGATGCCAGACATGAGCGCAGCATCTCACAACGTGAGGCACGTGGCTGACTAGGAATAACAGGACCTCAGCCATGCTGGAGGTGAGGCTGAGGCAAGGAGAACTGATCAGAACCAGCCATGGGGCTTATTCAGGACAGCAGATCTCGTGTAGTTTTTGCTGTTGTAATGTAGTGATGATTAGTTACAGTCTTCTTTTGCTGAATTAAGTTTCTGTTGCTTGGAAATAAGTATTTTCAGGAAGCTTCAGTTGTCCCTTCTATATTTGTTTTTTTCTCTTGGTCGCATTTATTCTTGTATCTGTATAATTTGACCAGAGTTTGTTAAGTTTTTCAGGTATCTTCCTATCAGCATGTGTTTATAGGGAAACATGGAAGGTTATGGAACCATGAAAGATAAGTGGAACCAGCATGCTGTGCTCTTCCTGTGTTTTAGGACTTGTTATTTTGTTTCAGGTTTTTAAAAATGCATTATCCTGATGGACATTTCTTTTATTCCTTTTCCTTGGAATGGAAAAGATTAATGGCATATTAGTTGGAGGCGGGAGTAGGTAGTCATTGCAGCTGATGGTGTCAGATGGCTGAATGGATTTGGTGCAGCAAGATGTTTCTCAGATCTGTAACTAGGAAAAAAGACTTCAGCAGTGGAAGTATGCTTATAGTAGATGCTTTGCTTTTAACTTCTTGTTGCCACTGTTTTGAATGACTTAAATGCTTATGTGAATAGAGTATTTGTTGACTTTGTTATCTGAAATGAAAACACCATGTCCTCGCACTGTAGATTATCGAGGAACTTTCTTAGCCAATGTACCCTTGGCCTTGTTAAAAACTAAAAACCAAAACTCATGAACTTCAAACTGTTCATTCAGGTTCCAGCTTTGTCCCATTGCTCTGCCTGAGATGAGGTGTCACTGATTTTATGGTCTGTCACCTTGTGTTAGCTGAGCTGGTGTAAGTCTTGGCGTCATTCTGTGTTGCTGAACCTTAAATGAGGGCCTGAGCCATTTGGTTACATTAGTTGTTTTTATTCTCATAGCTTATCATCTGTATGAGCTTTGCTTTCTATTCTCCAGAAAAATGAAAGGGATGTGGAAACCTCCAGAAAATGGAGAGGCTTTTGGGCATCAAGGAAGACACAGGAGAAGACAATGGCGCCCGTTCTGGAAGAAATTTAGGAAAAATGGTGGCGATTATCATGCACATAGAACTCAAAATGAAGCCAATGGAGCAGAAGACAGCATGTGTGAAAAGGAACATGAGAAGCAAAATCCTTTGGCAGGCCAAGCATATGAGAAAGACGTGGACCCTCTTGGTCTTCTGGCAAACGGTGATGTTGGTAAGATGAAGGAACTTGGAGAAGTTTTGTTTTAAATAGTTGTTTTAAGTTTGGATGCTGAGACTTTGTGCTTGCTAGTCACCATTTTGGAAGTCTGACATGAAGTTTGTGTGCAGCATTACATGTTCTGATGTAAATATTGTACAGTAGTCTAAAGGACATACACCAGCTTAGGTTGCTAGATTGACAGTGATATAGGAAAATATTTATAAAACCATAAGAAGAATGAAGTAATGCAACAGTCAAATTACTTTTTAAAGACTGTTGAATATCCCTTTGGGTTTTGAAAATAACAGTATTTAGAATGTGAAAACAAATGGATTTCCTTGTATGAGTTAAGTGAATTACTTAAAATGTCAGAATTTTTCTTTTAATTCTGTTCTTTGCTGTATTATTACTCTTGATATTCTCCATATGTGTGTGTTCTCTGAAGTACTGCTTTTTTTTGGGGTTGGTTTTTTGTTGGGGTTTGGGTTTTTTGTGAGCATGTCTTGTTTCCTCATACTGGCAGCAATATAAATTCTTCAGATGTAACTATTTATAATATAGTTGGCAGTGATGCAGTACTCTTAGAATATGGCATGTAAGCTGACTTATACTCTGGCTATTTTTAGCAACAAGGGTAGAATACATTCCCTGGAAAGATGTCTGATGCTGAGTTTTCCCTCTTGAAGACATAATCTTCAATTAGTGAGAACAAGAACTCAGCATCCCTATGCAATTTGTTTGTTCCATTAATCTTTGCGTGTTGGGAAACTTAAGTATGCTTAAATATATCTGTATTTCCCTGCAGCATCTGTGTTTTACTTAATGATAAAAGATCTAATTATGCCAAAGTATAGCTAGTGACTTCTGTTATAGTAGGTAGAAAAGGAATGTGGTACTTGCTTATTACACATTATTAAAGCTAGTTGCAACTTTTTATACAATTAAGAAATATAGCCAGAACAAATAATAAGAAACACAATATAACTAAGTAGAATTAAAAAAAAATAATGCAACCCAAATCCATGATTTTACTGTATAGGTGCATCTTTTTGACTCCCTTTTTTTTTTTTTTTTTTTTTATTTCCCCCTTTTGGCTTTTTTAATTTTTTTCCTCTT
>NW_008238132.1:5301128-5331159 GCF_000691975.1 Corvus brachyrhynchos | reverse complement strand
AGGCAGCTGAGGAAGATGCGAGACTGGGATTGTCAGTTGTCCCCAGGCAGGTGACCTCTGCCCTTAGCGCGCTGTCGGTCAACTATGGCAGCGCATCCGACAGCGAGCCGGAAGGTGTGTAGAAACAGCCTCTGCCCTTCTCCTCTCCTCTTCTACCCTGTGTCACACTGCAGTGATGTGGACTGCAAGCAGGACTATGGCTTTTTTTGCTGTCCTTTTCTCAGCAGCATGTCGTGGGTTGAGAGAGGAGGCATAAAATGTCTTTGATTAGGTTGTGTGTCATCAAATTTCCCAAGCGTTTTCTGTCCTAGTTGGGGGAAAATAAGGAACCTGTTTTCAGTCTTGCTTCAGATCATGTTTGAATAGTGCTAGGAAAAAGCTGTTATTGTCACCCTGTGAACTAATTTCCACATCCTTAAGGGCTTTTTCTATAGAAGGCTGCTGGGTGTTGCAGTAGTACTTGAACTCTCTGTTCAAGTCCTACTGCAAGAAGCACATGGATTTTTTTACTTCCCGAGTGTATGCATCAGTGCGTGATGAGGAATTGCTTCTGCTGCTGCTTGTTTTTGCAGGTATTTTCTCTGCCTTACTTGCCTTGGGTGGCCTACCCAAAGTTAAAAACCATCTAGCAGACAGTGAATTGAACTCGGGCATCCTCTGTCCTAACTGTATCATGATTTTCTCAGCAGCCAAATTTGCAGCAAGCTACAATGTGAAGCAATGTACTTCATAAGTGATAAGAAGGCAGAGGTTTGAAAAGCTTGTTCAGGTCTTACTCCTTTTATTTTTCTTTCTGTGCTGCAGAATCTAAATACCTTGTTTTCCTTTCTGTGGATGTTTAGAGATTATTTTTTGTATTTGAAAAGAAAACCCAAACCAAACAGAACCCTCCCTTCCTCCAAGTAAACCTTGAACAGCTTCACATCAGGTTGTGTGAGCAAGAAAAGTACTAACGAACTGCCAGTGCACGGGGATATGAGCATGTTAAAGAGGCTTTTAAGTTTGAGATGAAAGTGTGTTCTTTTTCTTTAAGAAATCCCTGTCAAGACTGCAACAAAAGCTGAGGGAAACCAGGCTGTGCTCAGAAATACGCCTCAAACTACTCCTGCTCCTCGGAGTCAGAAACCAAATCAAAACCGCCCAGAATGTGCAGGCACAACGTTAAGGAGCTCGAATTCGAGTGCACGTCCCCCCAGAGGACCTGATAAGTGGGGCAGGAAAACATTACCTCGCCTTCCCAAGCGCCGTCCAACTCTGCTGGAAATGGTAAGAGGCTAAAATAGTGCCTCCTGTACAAGAGTAGAACTATTTGTGAGTGGTTCTCCTCTTCCCTGCAGGAAGTTAGAGCAGTCTGTTAGCACAGGGCCTGGCTTAAAAACAGTAAAGTGACTGTTTCACTTGGAGAAGGTGAAGATGCTTTAATAGACAAATAGAAATACCCTGGCATACATTCAGGTGATGACTGGCTTTGGTAAGCAAGAGATGACAGCTGAATCATGCGTCTGAAATGAGCTGCACAAGGAACAAACCCTTTGTTCTTCTCTGTTCCCTTCCCTGTGGTAGTATCCAGTAGGTTTTGTTTGTGTGTAATCCCAGCGGCCATGATCTGATCTTTTTGCTCCCATCTTTGCTGTTCAGCCACCTTCCTCTGCTGGAGGAGCACATGGTTGTTTTTGCACATGCAAAGAGATCTCGTTGAGAAGTGTGTTGATGACTTAAACTACAGAGTGGTGTTGAGCTGTGACCTGCGTGCATGAGGGTTTCTTCCTAGGCAGGTTTAGATAAATCTGAGGAAGGGACATCACCTTGAAGAGCAGCAGGTTGGTGTCTCAGAAGGGTAGAAAGAGGTTTGTATGGGTGAGTCCAAGGTGTTCCCAGTAGCAGTGCAAAGCAACCCATTTGGCCACAAAGCTTGGTGTCTTTCCTTAGAAAGCTCCAACAAAACCTTGGAGCTTTTATTGTATTTGTTACTCAAAAGCAGTACTACCCTTGTGATTCTATAAATAGCATAAAGCTCCTTCATCAAGGGAAAACTTGCAGTGGGCAAAATACATGGGAAAGCAGGGTGCCACTGACATCAGAGCTCTGAAATAGCACAGGATGTTTCGGCAAGAGATGTGTGATAAGGTACCTCCCAAGCTGCTGATGTGGGAGAAATCCCTTGGTAGTCTTTTTAGCACATAGTACCATTGCTGCCAAGAATTAAAGTTCCTAGTGACCGAAAAGGAAGTGTTTGTCCTTTGTGTAGCTCCCTAAGCATGCAGTTGCCTTTATCACTTGCTCTTCAAAGTTGTTGGTGATCAAAGAAAGCAGTGACGACTCTGGAAGAAAGTCAAGTGAAGTCCCACATGCTGAGAGCAGCTGACAGTACATAGGAAACCTGAGCTGAAGCTTCCCAGTATAGTCCGTTTTTAAAATTGCATTTTAGTAAGGTTTTTTTGCTTTTTCAAGTTGCTCAGAGTTGTTTTTAAAGAATGTGTACTGTGGCTATGAATCACAGAAGAGAGCCTGAGGTTTGCAGGTAGGCTTCCACTGTCATCAGAAATGGTCAGTGTGTAAAAACCTTGAGAGGGAGCAAGGTTGAAATTGTATAGGATGCATCCAGAAAGCTGAAAAAAGGATGTTGTATCAATGAACTGATGCTTTTAAAAAAAAAGAAAGGGAGGTAGGAGAATAGCTGCAGGTATCTCTCAGCAGTTGTTCAGCAGTGAGCTTGGGCTCTACTAAAACATGTTTATTGTAGCCATGCAAACAACTAATGTCTATTTAGTCATTCTCTATGCTAACAAAATCAAAAGCTTGGGTACTGTCACTCCACTGATACCCATCCCTGCATTAAAAAATGAAATACAAAGATAGGGTTTTTGATAGGGTGCAGCCCAGCTGGGCCCTAATTTGGCCATATGCAAATTCACCATTGTCTCCCAGTTGAACAAAGAGAACACCACTTTGCTGTCCCTTGTCTGTCCTGAAGTACATCTAGTTCAGATGAAAGGTTCCTGAAGGCTCATTCTAGGTGTCAGCTGCTTGTAACACCTCTTAGCAACTAGTCTAAGTAGAAATATTCAGACTTAAAAGTGTCCTGTTAAACCACTGTTGAAACTTGTAACAACAAAAAAAGCTTCTTGATGACATTACAAGCCAAACTTAGCCAAATCTCCTGCAGTGTGTAATACAGCTCTCCTGCAAATGATCAGGTAGTTACAGATTTAGCCACTTACCTCAGATTTTGTGTTTGTTCAGAGTACTAGTGCTGCTGACACTTGGAATGAAAAAGGTTCATTCAGCTCTCTGACTGATAGGTTTCTTTTTCCTACTACCGAAATGAACTTCAGTGAGATTAAAGTTGATGAGGGAGGCCTCTAGCACTTTGATTAAGCTATTAGAATTAGGTTGGTGTATTATAGCCCAAACCAGTTGCTGCTGTTTAAATCCATGGTCTGGTACTTGAAGAAAGATGCCCTTTCCTTGTATTTATCTTTTACTCATAGGGGGTTTAAATTAAAAATGCATGGGATATTAAATTGCAGATAAAGTATAACTCAGAAGGTGTGAAAGATGTTAATAGACCTGCTACCCTGGTGTACTGGAATGCATGGTCTGGTATTACAGTCCATATGAGAACAGCATTGTCTCTGCTATGGCAGTCTCCAGCCCCATGTGTCCAGGACCTGTGTGAGAGAGCCAACTGTTTAAACTGAAAGATGTTGGAAATTACTGAGTAGATCAGTACATCTTGCTATGCTTGTATCTGCTACAGAGCAATAGAGGGAAATGTGCATCATCTTCTCCTCTTTTTAATTTCCAGTTACTGGCCCAGGACATCCGACACGAAAGGAATGTGATTTTGCAGTGTGTTCGATACCTCATCAGAAATAACATGTTTGGACTTCATCTTAACACAGAACCACAGGCTGAAGCAGAAACTGAACAGTCCTCTACAAGTGCAGCAGAGCCTTCGATGGACAAACGCGATGAATCTAATTGTTCTTGTAGCTCTGACCTTCAGTTGGAAGGAGCACAAGAAGATGCATTACTAATAGCCCAGGGTGAGAAAGAACCTGTGGATCAGACTTCACAGATGGCTCAGTTGGCAGATGAGGACACGTGGGAAACCCCATCAATTCAGTGTGAAGGAGCACCGTAGAGGATGTCTGTTATGGACAGCAAAGCAAAGGCTCACATTTTCTACCCAACTGATGCTTTTTGAAAGACATCAGTGTAACAAAAAATCATTAAAGTACATACTGAGAGCTGTTAAAACCACTTTCCTGATCTGTTCTGCCCTCGGTGGCCATTTCCTTGGAAAACATGTTGAGTAATTCCATTTCCACATGGCACAAAGGCAGCAGTGGCACAGAGTATGACCTTCCCTAGAGTAGGTGCAGATCCCCACTCTAGAGCTTCAGAGCTTGGAGTGTCTTACCTTCTTAGGAAATGTGTGTGAGTCCATCACCAGAGCCAAGTAGGATGGATCTTCCTCGTGTGAAGTCATGGTCTGGTGTGTGTGGAGTATCTTGCGTGTCCAGAAGTATTTCAGTGTAGTTTCAAATGACAATTGAGTGCACCCGTTGTTCTACTAAAGCTGTTATAAGATATATCCAATATAAATCTAATATATCCAGTGTAAAATATGGAAGATATAACTGACCTGGCTCAAAAAGTACTGCTTGTACCAGGAATCTCTTCCTCCCTGAATTAATTTGTTAATTGAGCACAGAATGAAAACAAGGGCACAGGCTTTATTTATTTAAAAAACAAGTAAATAAAAATACTATAACTGCTTGCATCAGTGCTGGGTTGCTGGTTGACCTCAGGTACCCAATACTGAGCCTTTGGCCGTAACTGCTGTTACAGTTATTGCCTGACAAATTAACTCCTGAATATTATTAAAAACCCTCAATATTATTAAAACCCTCAATATTATTAAAACCCTTAATATTATTATCGATGTTTAGAAAGCTTGCTACAAGTTACTGGTTACCTTTTTCATACGTTGGGAATTTATTAGTTGGCCTTCTGGAAGGATGCCTTGGTACATTGTTATGATGCTGCTACAGCACCCAGTGATTGGGTTTTTTTTCATGGGTTTGTGCGTACATCCATAGTGTTCTGAGCGCTAAAAAAAAAGCATCGGTCAAGGTTTAGGGACAAATTTAGTCTTTTGATTATATTGTGCATTTGTTTGCCAGAATGTTTCTTGTCAAGGCCAGGTGTTAGTTTGTCACATTGACACTGAAAACATGCCACAAAAAAAAAATCCATTCTCCAAAACTCCGCCTCAGGATCTAAAAAAAAAATCTATTCTCAAAACCTCCGCTTCAGAATCTGCTCTTTGTCTTTTAGTCATGGTTAAATGTAGCAGTTAACTCTCAGGGACTGGCTTTATTTTTTTTTTCTTTGGTAGAAGTCTAGCCTTCCATTCCACCATCTGAAATAGGGAGACTCACGTGGGGGAGTTTATTGTCTAATAGCTGTATTTTCTTTCCTTTAGTTCCTTAAGTTGAGATGCCACACATCTCATTTGTGGAATATAGGAGACAAGAAATAGTTGAAAATTCTGTCCTGCTGCTCTGCTATTTATAACTACAACTGCATATCGTGTTGGTAATGCACTGTCTAAATTTATGGAATTATATAAATACCAACACCCTTGTAAAAGTTGTGTGTCTCAAGGATATATGTGCAGAATAGAAGCAGTGATCATAAACATTTATATTTCCAAGGCAGATGATTCATTCTTCCCATGATGATCTCACGAGCCATCTCAATCTCCCTGACTTGCCTCTGGCTCTTACAGTTTTACTGCAATGAAAATACCAACGAAGAACACTTGGCCACAGAGATCTGGCACTCGAGCAGAACCTGGTTTCAGAGTGGAGTGGTACCAGTGCTGTTGAAAGCATAAGTAACAGCTGCAGGAAAAGAAATGGATGTCTTAAATTTGCTACTAAACTGCACTTTAAACAACCCTGTGTCCTATCAAGGTGATGGCAGAGCTTTCTTTGACTGTACACTTTGACCTTGTGTTTAAAAAGACAAAACCTTTATCCTGAATTCTTTATACTGTTGTCATTATGACTTAAGAATATTAAACTTTCACACAAAACCAAAAACTTTGTCAGAAAAAAAAATCTTTTAAAAAGTCTGTTTCATATACATAGAAAGAAGTAGGTTTCTTTATAGGGGGATCTGTAAATGGCATAAACCATAAGTTTTAACCTAGGACTTGTTGCATACATGAAGAATTGCCATTTTTCTCATAACAAGCCATTTCTGCCATTCATATAGCAGCCACGTGGAGACAGACACTGCAGTGATGTCAAGCCCTGAATTGCAGTCTTGGCCAATGAATAGGAGGTCCCTGTCCCTTCCTCTCCCCCACTTTTCTTTTCCTGTTCTTCCAGACCACGTGCAGACTTCACATACCCCTTCCTGCTCATCAAGGATGTGCTTCCTTAGTACTTTGGATTCAGCCTTTGTTTAGGAAGGTGCCATAATGACCTTCTCTGGTACTGTCAAATGTCTGCAGGCTTTTCTGGTCCCTGCAGTTCATCTGCTCTGGGTTAGCAGAGGTGGGTTTTGTTCACTGGAATAAAATACCTCTCTGTGTCTGTGAGAAGAGCCTGTTGTTTCTGGCATGCTGCTGGAGCCAATGTCTTTAGTAAGCTTTCTGTAGCTTTTTGCTTTCTCTTTTTTTTTTTTTATTTGGGGTGGTAGTTTCTTAAAGTTTTTTTACAGTGTTATTAAGAAAAAAAGAATCCTACTGCTCAGTCTTTGTGACTCACTATAGATAAAAATATTCCACTGACAATCTTCACACTTCTGAAATTTTATTTTTTATCTTTCTTCTTTTATAACTTAGCTACTGAAAATGTAGTTGTAGGCGTCTAGTTTAAATTCAGTTCCCTTGGGCTTTGGTGTTTTTTGTTTGTTTTAAACCCATCTCACCTACTAAGCTAGAAGAGTTGAGAGAGGGTAGAAAAAAATCAAGACTACTCGTTTGTGGAGGTGCATCTTGGGCAAGTTAGGCTTGTCTGTGAACAAAATCATTTGTGCTACAGTGCAGCTGCTCCTGAGGGGTTAAGGAAAACAGGTGGTGTGCATTTCTAGTCCATGTGACTCCTTGGTCAGTGAGGGCCTTTGCAACTGATTTTACATGTTGAGGTTACAGTCCTTGCACTGAAAGCACAGCAGAGGGGGTGGTTTGATGAGCCCTGCACCAAAGGGAGGTGCTGTCCCTGCTGCCAGAACTTTGGTCCTCTGTGTCACAACTGGGTGTCCCTAGTGTTTCCCCTTGTTGCTGCGACTGCTAATCCAAGTCACATGGTGCAGCCATTATTCACAATGACAGTCATACAGTCCTAGCAGATCTTAGATGTTTGAAAAATGTTGAGGAACAAATACAGGCTCTTTGGGCAGGTTGTTCTGTCAAAGGTAGAAGTCTGCACTGGAATGCTGCATTCCCCAAGCTGTCTGTCCAGCATACTGCATCATCCATAACCTCCTCTTGACTATCTGCGAAAGCACAAGACAACTGGAGAAAGTTCATGAGGACTGGAAAGAAAACAAGTATCAGTTCAGGAGGATCTCAGGCCCTACGGACTCATCAGCTTCACCTTGACCCCACAGAAGATGGAACAGATGACCCTAGAAACTATTTCCAGACATAGTAAAGACAATCATAGAACCATAGAATGGTTTGGGTTGGAAGGGGCCTTACAGACCATCTAATTCCAGCCCCGTGCCATGGGCGGGGACACCTTCCACTAAGCCAGGTTGCTCAGGGCCCCATCCAACCTGGCCTTGAGCATTTCCAGGGATGAAGCATCCACAGCTCTTCTGTGCAAACTGTTCTAATTCACACCACCCTCACAGTAGAGAATTTCTTCATAATATCTAACACACAAGAGAGTGTTTGGGTTTAGTCAGCAGGGTTTTTTGAAGGAGGAATGCTTTATCAATTGTCTGGTCTTCTACAGAGAGATTACTTGCCTGATTGGCTGAGGGGAGGGCAGTGGATATTGCTTATTGTAGATTTGGCAAGGCTTTTAATGCTGTGTCCTATAAAATCCTCATTGGTGAGCTATGGACTGGGTAGGTGGATGATGAGGTAGATTGAACACTTGCTGAAGTGCCAGGCTCAAAGAGTTGTGATCAGTCACCAGCAGGTTTGAAGGAAGTGATCCTTTCTCTCTGTTAGCACTGTTGATGTGTGTCTGGAGCACTGGGTCCAGTGCTGGGCTGCCCAGTGTAGGAGAGACATGGACATACTGCAAGTCCAGTGCAGGGCCACAAAGGTGATGAAGGGATTGGAGCATCTTTGTTATGGGGAGAAGCTGAGAAAGCCTGGAGTAGAGAAGGCTCAGGGTGCTTTTATCCATGTGGATAGACACCTGGTGGGGGAAGTAAAGAATGTGTAGCCAGGATTTCCTCAGTAGTGCCCATGGACAAGACTTGAGAAATGCACCAATAATGGAAATACAGGAAATTTCTTTCAAATATCAGAAGAAATGTTTTTACTGTGGGAGGGGTCAAATACTGACACAGATTGCCCAAAGGCATTGTGGCATGTCCATCCTTGGGGATATTCAAAACTGGACAGGATGCAGCCCTGAGCAGGCTGCTGTGAGTGAGAGTTGGGAGGGATGATCTCCAGAGGTGCTCACCAGCCTCAGCAGCGCTGGGACTCTGCAGGCTGACGTGGATGTGCTGCTCGGATTTGCTTGTTGATGTAAAACGCTGTGAAGGTACTGTCCCTAATGAAATGACAGAGCAGACAGACCCCACAGGCTGCCCTGCCTGCACAAGGCTGATGGACTGCATCAAGTATTGAAGAGAAGGTCCAAACTCAGCACCCACAACAGCTCACATGACTCCATGGCCCACATTTGTCCCTAGTGTTCACCCTTGTGCAACCTTGAACTTCAGCTCTGTGCATCAATTTGCAGAGAGGGATGCTAAATTCAACACTTTGACTCTCCTTGCAGTGCAATTTGAGATGGATGAATGAAAAATGCTGTGTAAGTGTTGGGTTTTGCTGTTACTTGGTGAGGTGAAAAAGAGTCGTGTTGGTCTGGGTATTCACTGGTGCAGTCTGGGAGTGCTCAATACCTGAAAGAAACTCCCACTCTCCCTACTTTTCATTACTCTTCTGGCTTATGTTGTGTGACTCTCTTCCTAAATTGTCCTGTGACTTCTAAATATACCCTTCAGGGGGTGGTTCTTGTTTGGCAAGACAGCTTTCTTGGCATGGCATAATTTTTCCATCTTTTTTGTATACATAAAGGAAGCTGTATAGACTGTGTGTGAGCATGGGCTCTTGTATGAAAGCAATACCAGCTCAGTAAAATAAATCTTGTCCTGAGGAGTATCTGACACATCAAAACCCCTAGGTGGTCATAGGAGCAGTTGTTTTGGGTGAGGGGAAATCCAGTGTGGATTTAGAGTAGTTAGTGTAGTTAGAGGGAAACAGCAAATTTATTTTCTATTTGTCACAGCAAGCCAGGTACTGAGTTGTTAAACCTGCTTCCCCCACTCCAGTCTCACCACCTTGTCTTCTAAACATGAGCTGATAGGCTTGAATGGTGGAAGTATATCATTGGCTTTGGGGAAGCTGAAAGAAAATTGCACCAGTATTTGTCTATAGTGATCCACACTCTCTTGACTAGTGGTTTTCTGTTCAGAGCTGAGTGCCTTTTGAACTCTGTTTCCTTGGCAAACAGTTGGGGTGAAAAAACTTGATTTCCCACTGGATTGACTTAGGGATGAATCTGGGCAAGAGGGATATTTTTTTCAATTCCAGAAATCTGCATCTCTTGCCTGGGAGGCTAGACCTCTGTAAAGTGGAATTTTAAAAAACCAAAGCCAGAGGATGCTGGAGAGAGGCAAGGGGATGCTTGGAGTATTCCTGGTCAGGGACATATGGAGGCTTTGTGTCATTGAGATGCCCATCTCCCGAGCAAGTTTTTTTGCTAATTTTCTTGTTAATCAAAGCTGTCTGCTTTCTTCACCTCCTTCTCCTCTTCCTCCTGCTCCTCCTCTGCCAGGGATGGAGAGTGTAGTCCATGCCCTCTCTCATTTGCTGCAGCTACTAAGTAAACTCAACCTGAATTGGAAAATAGCAGTGGGATTACTTAAAACCACATTCCTCAGCAAGTTCACGGTTTGTAAAACTCTTAATTCTGCTGTGCTTAAATCTAAACCCTCTTTATTTTCTTTTGGTCCCTTAGCAAAGAGATTTTGACTTCCAAGGGCAAGATGTCAGTATTGTACCAGGCAACATTGGAGGAAAGGTGATTGCATCATATAGCAGCAAAATGTTACTGCAGATTTCCAAAAGTTCTCCCCACCCATCTAAAATTCATTCTGAATTTTGATGCCTGTCTGGTCTTTTATGTTATTAGGTGATACTGTTGATGGATATTTTCTCACAAGAGAGAATGAAATTTGTCTGCCCTTTGCACCACGAAGAGAAAATACCAATATGGGACAAAGATTCTTTTATTGCCCTTTGATTTCATGGCCAGGAGCACGGTTTCCATCTCAGTTTCAGATGACTCTTTCAGAGAACTTAATGTCTTTAAGCCTGTGACTTCCATCCACACATGGAAGATCAGAGCTAGTGTCTGAGTTTCTGTGACGTCCCCTGAGAATCCCCAAGATGACCAGAATCAACGTCTGGTGCTTTCCAAGAACAAGGGTGATGTGGAGGGAGCAGCGTTTCACTTCCTGTATGTATTTTTTTTAAAGTGGATATAAATAGTGTTTGGGCATTGTATTTGAACATAGATATTGATAAAATAATGTAAATTTGCAATATTTATGAGATTAATATCCTCATATTGGTGGTTCCAAGGGCATGCCAGGCAGGAACCCCCATCGCCTTTGCCTGTGGGAGTCCTCCTCACTTTCTGTCATGGAAAATACTGGGGGAACCCTGGCATAAGCATCCTGCTGGAGCCTCTGCTATGCAGTCAGATGTGGCGTAAAAACAGCAGTAATGTGAAAAGTGAATGTCCTCTTTGGGAAACAACTGATTTATTGCCATCATTTAAGTTACAGGCAATGTGGAGCACAGGCTGTTCTTGGTGGAGGATTACAAGATTCTATTGGGATTTAGGGATGGAAATGCATGCAGGATTTTCTTTAAAAAGCTCTGTGCTTGAGTAGCTCTTTTATTGCTACACTAAAAACCAAAAACCGCAGGCTAGTAGGCTGCTTTCTGGATTTTTGGGGTGTTTTGGCTCACCCTGCATCACGCCACTGGCAGTGTGATCTACTGACGTGCCATGCCAAGTGCTAAAAATGCAGCTCTGTAGTGGAGTCTCTTGATGAGGTTGCTGCAATGGTGTTCTTAACTGAAGAACCACAGCATGCACAGATAAAAAAAGCGGGGGCAAGTCACCTGTGGAGGAAAATGGAGGTTACTGGTATCTGCCTCTTGCCCCTCTGGCCCAAGGGCACGGGAGCACTGGCTGGGTGCAGGCAGCTCAAGGTTTTGGTAGGAGTGCAGATGATGATGCTCCATCCCATTAAGCAAAGCAGGCCGAGACATCAGCCCACTGACCCGCCTGTGTCTCAAGGCCAAGTCAACATCCCTCTGACCCACTTTGAATTTAGCACTTAATTCATCTTCTCTGGTGCTATAAATAATTCACCCCGAGCCAGTTCAATGGTGACAAATAGGACAATAAACCTGGTACTGCAGTGAAGGCTACAAAGAGAGCAGCACTTTTAATTGACTGTTGTGCAGTGACTGGGGAAAGCAGAGAAAGCTCATTCAGAGCACTGCACACAAATGTCACCGAGCACAAGTACTTTGATGGCTTTGAAGTTTCCTGGAGTAATTCAGCCCTTATTAAAGTACCGTGTCTCACATAATGTTGGGGATTTGAAGAAAGAGATTATTTGTGATTCCGAAGTCTTCACACAAACTAATTTAACCTCGTGGGACCACTGCAAAGGTCCTGTTTTATTTCTGGTAGAGTGTCTCCTCAATCTCCTTCCTTCATTCTGCCCCTATAGGAGCCTGATAAAACCTGAAGGCTGTAGGTGGGGAGGTCCATTGCTCTTGCTGCCAAGCCCTGTGCTTAGACCACTGCACAACACTCTCTCAGTTAGAAGACGTTTTCTTTGCACTGTTAGTCAGGTGTCCTTACTGCTCCAGTGAGAGCCAAAAGCAGGAGTGACATCAGTGGCTTCACAGGGTTAGACCAGGAGGTTGTCCTGGTGACATCCGCGGTTCAAAAGCTGTCCATGGCTGTCTGTCCTGCTCATCACCAGTTGCCACCAACGCTTCTGGTCTCGAGGGAAATGAACTGTTCTAAGCAAGCCATGAAAGCAGGAGTGAGCCTCCAGAGGCTGGAAAGGGTAGCACATCCCTCGGATGCTGTGTGAACTTGCACGTGTCTGAGTGCGGAAAATAACCAGGCATGCGGGAAGTTGGGTCTTCTTGGCAGCAGAGCAGAGGCACAGCATCCTCCCTGTGGTTCTGGGGAGATCTGGTTAAAGCTTCCCGTCTCACTAGAGCTGCAGTTGCATCGTCTGAAGAGCATCCCATGTGTTAGGATTTTCTGCTCCCTGGTGAATTAGGCACAGAGATTTAGAGTCACTGTTTTTTTGATATGTGCCTATATTTAGTTTAATTTTTAATGGCCTGCTAGACTTCTCTGTAGTTAGCTAACAGGATCTGGTTCAATAGGTTACTCTGCTATATTCTGTGTCCGGTTTGACTTGCAGCTATGAGAAAAACTGGGACTAGGGAGTCTTGGAGCCTGGATCGGTACACTGCTTTTTCTGCACTGCTCCCAGAGCAGATGTGCCTCTGCTCTTTTCCCTGATCCCATCCAAGCATAGAATCCCAGGATGACTCATGGGAAAGGTCTGTTTAATTTTATAAGCCTGGGATTTCTGCTTAGGGTCACAGGCGATAGGGATGTAACTGGAGAGGAGCTGAGATCCAGCAAAAACACTTCTTGGCTCTTAACAGCTCCAGGGAGTAATGGCAGAAAAGGCTTCTCCAGCCTGCATCTTGTGCTCCCCTGGGAGCTGGGATTGCTGAGTAGTCTGAAATCCAGTCACCTTCAGCAGGTTCTTGGCCACCACTAAGAGAAGCATTATAGGGCATGGTGTGGGAGAGGAGGGGAGGGAAGATAAGGAGATGGTATGGTCTCCAGAGCCAGCCCAGCTCTGATAGATTGCTTTGGGAATGCATTGCCCTATTAAGGGCAAGTGAATGAGAGAGTGATGACTTATAAATATCTACCAAATTTTGGAAGAAAAGACCCAAGAGACAGTTGTGCGACCAGCCACCAGTTTCTGGACCCAAAAAAGATGCTGTTTACACCAACAGCATCTAAATATGCATCTGAATCCATAACTCCAGCAGTAAGCATCAAAAGGGTTAACTATAATAAAACCCTAGCTTGGCACTGTATCTTTCCACTGAGAGTCACTGAAGTAGAGAGTTTAACTCTGGCCTGTGTAGTTGAGCTCCTTTCACTTGGAGGTCTCTTTAAATTCAGTCCGGCATCCTCCCGAGACAGTGTGGATGTTTTCTTATAGTTTTTTTAGATTTGTATTAAGAATGCTGTACCTGAAGCCATTTTGATCAACTAATTTTTGCTGCATTCCAAACAAGAGAGTAAGATCCCACCTGATCTTGGTAAACTGAGACAGTTTTGCTTTTCTTTTTCTCCATGGTTTTAGCTGTAGCCCCTTCATCATTGCTTCAGCTACATGTAGCAGTACATCAGAGGAGGAGCATAAATGAACAGGGACAAAGGGTCATGGAAGCAGACCTTGGCAGATAAGCTGATGTGTGGAGCCTGGTCAGTACCTGGGTGGGTAATACATCACCGCTGCTGCAGAGAGAGAGAGGCCACCCTCTATTGCAGCTGAAATGGAAACCCCTGCAGTAACAGGGGTGGGGTTTCTCCGAGGGATGGTGTGTGGGGGAGGTAGGTATGGGAGGGTCAGTTGTAGGTACTTGCAAGTGTGTGGGTGGGGGAGGCAGTGTCTCTGCAATTTTTTCACTCAGGTGAACCTAATCCCTAAAATTGCCTCCTGATCTCAACTAGAGACACTAAATTCATTACTGTTCTTCAAATAATTTGCTGCCCTCAATGGATGAGGTTTGGCCTCCAGAAGTAGGAGCTGTTTCTCTTTGGGACAGAAAATCGCAGTGTAAGAAGCCAACCCCCTGAAAGAAACCATTAGCCTGGTCCTTTCTCCATGACAAAGCAAGTATCTCACACTTTGTGTTTTCTGTGGGAGGTGTGCTCAACTCGGATACACCTTTAGGGGACAGTGTGTGCCCCTTTGAGTACCTTGACCTAGAATTTCTAACAGAGCTATTTTGGCTCTCAAAACAAGGGTTCCTTCTTTTGCCTGTGAGTGTTATGACCTTAGAGCTCTTGCATTTATGGGTTCTCAGAAATGAAGCGAGTGCTCTGTCAGCACCACTGTAGGCAAGAACGTCTGATGGGATGGTGTTGATGTAATTTGTAATCAATCACATCATTTTCAAGTGGCTGTGTAGCATTTACATAGATTATGGCACCGAGACATTGCTTGAAAAATCTATCCTTGGGTCTCTTTCTGGGTGTCTCCACAGCAGTGTATCTCAGGCAAGCTCATATGGCCCTCCACAGTTATCTAAGGCTAAAAGTGAGTGCTGGGTCTGGTTTGCAGGTAGCAGGATCCCCAAAGTTCAAGAAATTTTCCTGGAGGCCTTAATCAATGTGGGTGGGAGCTATTTGTCTCATTGCAGTGGAGACTGGAGAACAGAGCAAATACTATCAGGCAGCCAGGTTTGGAGGGGAAGGGATTCAGGGCAGGGTAAGACACTCCTGGCTTAGAATGTACCAAGCCTGCAAAGCAATCCTTCAGGTGCAGTAGGGCCATAACAAGATGCACTCTGCACCAGCACCTTTCTCTAGCAGGCCCTGAGAACAGAAGTGGTTCAAGCTGTTGCCCCTGAGTGTTAAACTAGAAATTTACTCCATGCAGCCCAAATCAAAGATAGCTTTATAAGTGGGAAGGATTCTTGGGAAGATCCTAGGAGGGCTGTGGTTTCCTCCTCCTTTTCCTCTGCCAACACTGCCTAGTGCAGCAAGCTGCCACGTGCCACCTTCCTCCTTCCTTCCCCCAACAGCACTGCAGTTGTGTCCAACATCATACCTTCCCATAATAGCAGCTAAAACCAACCCTGAAAATCAGCTCTGTAATTACGGGGCCCAATGTGGAGTGACAGGATGAATGCATTGGTCAGCAGCCACTTTAAGGGGAACATGCAGATACACCAAGGGGCCCCCGTAGGTGCTGAAAACTGTTTGTACCAAAATCCAGACTGTCCTATCAGTTTGTCTTAGTGGTGATTTGTGCTTTTGCTGTCTCCAAATGTAGGAGAGCATTGTCTTCCTCCTGCCCATTCTCCTCTGTAAAACTTCTCAAAGGGCAATTGCAACAACAACTGCACAGTGAGCCATGTCTCTTTGCAAAGAAGATTGGAAAGGAAAACAGCAGGCAAGGCTTCAGTTTCCCTCTCCATCCTCTATGACAGACATTTGCAAAAGTGTCCTGATAAAGGCCCTGGTCTGCTGTAGAGCACCGGTATTGTGCCTCAGATCCCAAACTTTTTGCTTTGAGGCTTTTAGTCATCGATAAACAGAGCGATTACACGCTCCTTCTGGATGTGCTCCCTCTTCTGCAGTGAAATTGTTTGTTGCCATGGATATCACTTTGTCTTGAGAGACACATAGCCAAAATGAATTTAAACAGATGCTTGTGGGTCAATATTTCCATAGGAGAAAATGCACAGCTTGAGGCTTCCTAGTATTATTTTACTTGTCCCTAATGCAAGGAGAATGAAGCAGCCAGAGGTTCAGCTGGAGAGGTAATGGGTACCCCTTAATTGTAAGGAAAGACAAATAAATTTTGTAAATTATTTTACCCAAACCTAGAAAGGTAAAGGAACTTCTCTGATCTCAGCAGCCGGAAAGATCAGGTAGAAGTTTCTCTATTGTTTCTTCTTAACAATTTGAAACTACTTTTTCTTGCCAGTCCTAATCTTTTTTTTTTCAAAAGTGCCTTTCGGTCTGGGGTTTCCAAGATGTGTCATATTGCAGCTCATAAATGGACTTGTGTTCTGAGTGAACAATAGTTGTTACTGTTTAATGCAGAGATTTGATAAAATTTGCTAATGACTGCTGCAGAAAATGGGCAGATCGAGTGAAGAGAAGTTTTCGGTTTCTACCCAGGAGCAAAACTCCCACTCCCTGACTTATGAATTTCATTAGGTGGAACTAATTAAAGGGATGTTTCTTATTACCAAGATGAGAAGCAGTCCAAGAGGAGTCCAGGGAGGTTTGTACTCTACGGCGGAATTGCTCCGCTTTTAAATCCTGTGAAAGCGTTGCGTCCTATTTAATTTGACATTCCTTGTGTTTGTTTCTCTTCGTGACTCATAGCACAACACTGGCAGCAGGCCTAGGAAGTAGGTTTTGGGATCTGGCGTGGAGACACTGGTGGATTGTATTCCAAGTGTTGTGCTTACATTGCACCACCAGCCATGAGAGCATCCAGCAAACTGTGTTCATGCTGCCCAGCAAGCTGGTGGCTGCAAAAATCCGATTCACAGCTGCAGTGGCGGGTCAAGGCAGGCTTGACTTCGCATTTATTTTGCCACATCTATTAGCCTAGCCTGTTTTATGTGAAACAATTCTAGCTTGTGAATGAAAAAGCTCTGCAAAAATGCAGTTCTTCTAGCTGTTTCACTCTTTTTAAGCAAGAGGTTGATCCCTCCCAGCCTCTCACCCATCCCCTGGCAGCACTACAATCACCAGACCTGCACAAAAATAGGGTGATCGAGTAATTGTTGACAGAAATTGCATGAGGGCTCTGATTTCACACACTGATGGGAAGTAAACACATTGATTTTCACACTGATGGGGACTTGATGGTGAGGGGGGGTTATGGCAGGTGGCAGTGGCTCTGTCTCAGCTCTTCAGCTCTCATTCTCTCTGGTGTAGCCCCAGACCTCAGATCTTTGCTTCCTCTGGCTTAAACTAATTAAAAGGCAAGGGCATCGTGCTGCTCTTGTGGACTCTGAAAGTGAAAGTGCTAGGAATATGTATTGGGAAAAACTGAGTAGCTTATGTAGCATTGCTCTACATATGGTCTTCTGCAGAATAAAAAACTCACAGCAAAGCAAATAAAGTGTTTGGGAGGGTTTTTTAGCTTTGCACGGACATTTCACTACCAATAAAGCCAGCAAAGCACAAAATCCAGCTGGATGGTAGACTATGTCAAACCACGCTTCTTCAACACAGCCATTCTCTGGGGGAGGACCAGAGTCAGGATTTAAGTTGTCTGTCTTTCTCTGCAGATTTCTTCTGAAAGAAGACAGATGACTTCTTGCAGCTCGGTGACAGGGTATGAGTAAGATTTGGGGAATGCACCATGAGAAATGATCGTTTGCAAGCAGAAGAAATAAAAGCAACATTGAAAGATACTTGCCTGTGCTGCCTAACACAGTTGTGGTAGTGGCGTCTTGTGTCACTTAAAATGCCATGTGCATGCTTGTACATATTCTGCTGGACATGGAGCTAACACCTCAACTGAATTAAATTTGGTTTAGTTTTGTAAATTTATGGGGAATTTACAAAGTGGTTGGTCAAGGACAAGATGCAACATTCATGCTGCCTTATGAAGAGCTGAAGAGCGACATTAATTTTGAGTGATTCTGGATTGATCTTTCTAAATATTAACCAGAATTCAGCTAAGCAATGGAGCAAAACAAAAACTACTCCCTATTTCCTTTCTTGGCAATATTTGCTTTGTTAAGACCAGCTGTCCTGGCCTTCAGAATGACCATCCTGAGATCAGCAGCAACAGTACAAATCCGTCTCTTCTTCTACTGTGCAGCATCCAGGGCTGTGAAGAAACATGGCTGTCCTCGGGAATCCAAGGCAGCCTATACCCATCTTCTCAGGCGTTCCTGGAAATGCTTGTTTGCATTTTATTTTGCTCTCAGACATTCAGGAAAAAATTCAGAGAACACTTAATTCTCCCTGAACTGTCTCTTTTTATTTTCCTTATTTTTTTTTTTAAGGCTGTAGGTGTGGAAGAGCAGAGTGCTATTTGCTGTTGTGAGCTCACACGAGGGCTTCTGTCCTCTTCCACAGTCACAGAACTCCTTTATTTAGAGTTACACAGTGAAACATCTCTGGGGCTGCACAAGTACTGGGATACATGAATAAAAATTAAATTAATCAACCCATCAATATATTATTTAGGTTTTGGGGCATTTATGGTTATTTTTGCATCTGGGAAACAAAGGAGAAAGCCAGCGCCGTACCATCAGCCAGCTGGAGATGGGCCAACACCTGGATATACACACACACACTCTCACACTGTCTCCTTCTTCTTTTCAATACTTGCACAAGATTTTTTTTCAAAGCTTCCTAAACAGCTGCCTGTCTTCTCTTTTGGAGAGAGGAAATGGAAAACAGGAGCCGTGACCGAGGCTGTCGGAAGCAGTTGCAGACCAGCCGCAGTGGGCTTTCTGCCCGGGTGATGCAAGGAAACAAGAGCCAGGAATGGCTTCATCTGGTGTCAGAGTGACAGGTCCTTCTTATCCAGGGGAGAGAGGATGGAAAGCGTGATTATTGGAGACTTCAGCTAAGTTTGTGGTTTTATATATATATTTCAATGATAAGTGTGGTGAAAGGGCAATCTTCTTGTAACTCTTTGGGTTGTAGGGCAGATTGAGCTCCACAGATGTTGTTACTTTGATTGTCACACAGTCCAAATCAGTTTAGTGCTGGTAAAACATTGCTTTATCCATGAAAAGCAATCTCTGTCTCCAGCCTGGGCTGTCAGCTCTTCAGTGTGCACTCTGACTTTCTCTGCAACAAATGTTCTTCTCCAAGGCTGCAATTTTCTATGAGGGGAAACATTAGATAGAGGTCTGATTTATCAATTATCTTGATAAAAATGATGTGGCTTTTCATAGTAAATTGATATTATTTTTAGAATGACATTTTGCCACTCACTGAAATAAAAAACACAATACAATGATGACTTCAAATTTTTTTAAACTTGTGCACATGAAATCAATGAGTTATCCAACTGAGAGGAATTACTTATCTTCTTTCTTACTTTTCCCTCCTCAAGCACGGCTTCTCCCACAGGGAAAGGTGGTGTGTCAGCAGGATGTGCATTAAAAATGTAAGTGCACTTTCCTCTTGAAATCGTGCAACATGCCAGAAATACCCAAATGGAATAACCTGACTGTGGGATTAACAACTGCAACCTGTCAAAACATCAACCTAAATCCAGCATTGGTCACTTGACTATAAGAAACAAATCCTGATAATAACTTCTGCTTCCCTGCTGAATAGTGTCTTTCAGTAGTGTGTCTGTGAGACCATTGAATACCTCACACATCATTTCCCCAACCTCAGCACTGGATGGCTACATGGGAGGAACAATAATTAGCATTTCCTGAGCTAGAAGACCCATCCATCCACGCTCTTGCTGCTCCATCTTAAATAATGCACACGTCCTTATGTGCATGTAATTTCTGCATGAGAACAGGATCTACAATAGCTAAGCGGTAAGCTCATAAGGAGCTCTGCCTCACCTGAAGGTATAATCCTTTATTTGTAACATCCCAACTAGTTGCCACTGGAAAAGATTATGGCTCCAAGTGAGAAATGGACAGGACCTGTGGAACCTAAGAGGTTAAGAGGTGGATTTTTTCCCACACATTAAAATTTCTCTGAGATACATTTACTTAAAAACAAAGGAGGCACTTGGGTGCACTTTGCCTGCAGAAATGCTCCTGAGTACGTTTGCTCCTGGTATGTCTTGCTAATGTCTGCCTGTGTTTTACTTTATTGCTGAAAAGAAATGGATGAACTATACAAATTGTAATATAGGGAAAAATCTGAAATAACAAAAAGTACCCATGCTTTAATCCTGTGGAAGTAACAACAATGAATGTTATCTGACATGATTTTACCAGTATAGTAAAATGTGAGTATTTCCACTAAAATCAAAACAGATGAAACAGCAGAGACTCGAGATCTGACTTGAATTTAGCACTAGGCAGTTTTGTCTGTCCCCTGCTGAGCCCTGCTGAGTGGTGCAGGCTTGCCCGAGGAGAGGGTGAGGTATGCCCAGTGGCAGTGAGGCCACTATCTCCCCACCCAGCCCTTCTGCGAGGTGCAAACCTGCAGACCCAGCCCCGCAGGACTGTAATGGCAATTCCTGATCATCCTGGGGACCATTGAAGTATCTTTTAGTTTTTCAGGAAAACTAAAATGGATACTAAACTAGCCTGCTCCAGTGACCTGGCCTCACTCACATCTCAGATTATAAGTACAGGCTTGTACTCATGGCCTGACTCTGTCGTCACAGTTTGTGCCTGAAGGGCTGGGGTAGAAATAGGATAGGGGGAGATTGCTTGCTAGGACAGGCACCAAAAATAAAAGGCATCTGAGCAACAAGTGGAATCACAGCGCTGCTTTTCTGCTTGGCACTTTTATGTGATCTTTTCCTCTTCAGGACATTTGTGGGAGGCTGTAAATATATAGCCTGTGCAATTGTAACTTTGGAAATGAGGGGTCCCATGTCCCTGTGCTTGGGACTGAGCACTGTGGTATGCACTGGATGCTGCTGCTCTCGTGGAGGGCTTTGTTGCTGGGCCCTGCCTTCCAGCAGCTTAGGAGAGGGAAAAGAGAAGCTTTGAGGTTGGTGCTGCTTGTGTGGCACAAGTGAAGGCGCTATATAAGGATGGGAAACATTTGTCCTAATTTGGGATTGCAATACAGGGCTATTCTGTCTCCCTTCATCCTTACTCCATCATGGCTTGCACAGAAATCCCAGTTGTGCCCATGGCAATGAGTGGCTGGGACATGGCCTGTTCTAAAACGTGCACTGAAACTTCATTACAAGGCCTCAATTGCCCCAAAATACTCAAGACTGGACAAGCTTCCACCCAGAGTCCCTCCCATGTGGGTGCACAAAGGGCACACAAAAATTTGCCTGTGCCTCTCTCACTGGGAACGCTACTTGTAGCTGTGAGCAAAACTGCTGGATTAGGGATGAAATGTAACCTCTGCTGCTTTTCATGACATGCTGGTTTCACTCACAGCACTGGGACCTGGATGGCCTGGGCGTGCCGGGGATGCGCTGCGCCATGAATGCCGTGGGGCAGGTCATAAAGCAAATGAGGCCCTTTCCCTCCAAATGTTAAAGCCCAAATTCTGCCTGGAGCTGGCGCAGGCTTGTGAAATTCATTTTACCAATCCAGGCTGACTCCAGAATATCCCTGCTGCTTAGTTTCTGGTTACGGCGTCCAGGGAGAAGCAAACCAAGCCAGAAGGGTGACCCAGCCCTCTGCCTGCTAACTCTGAGCCTGGAAGACGATACTACCAAGTGGTGGCTATTTACAGGAGGCTGTGACTTTGTGCAACACCTGTAAAGTCCTCTGAAGCTTAGGAGTGAGGACAGGGAGGTTTTGCTCCATGAGTACCTCCTCAGCTCAGCAGAACAGGCCAGGCAGTAAAATAATGCTAAATGAAAAATTACAGGGTGAATTTGGCCTCATAATCACACACAGATAATTTGGTGCTTGAACAGAGTCAGCTGAATATAAACAAGTCTACAATGTGCCTCATTAGTTGCAGCTATTTTTCTACCAAGCCCCATGGAAATATGAAGTGGTTTCACTCTGCAATTTGCGATAGAGTTTGCTATTAAACGCTCTCAGTTTAATTGTGGCGATGCATCTCGTTTTGGAAGCTTTCACAGCCACCATGTAAAAATAGCAGAAGATGGCAGAAGCCAATTCCCTGGCACAGATGTCCTGCTCCATTTGCTGTGTGCTCTTAGAGCAGACAGGTGTGCTGGGTGAACCTGAGCTGCGAAGCACAATAATGCTGATGGCAGGGAGAGGCATTTCGGGACAAGTGGCTTTCCTTTACCAGTGACACCACATAGGGTAGGGTGTCATAGGTTTTGGCTGTCCGAACAGTCCGACCTTCATGCAGCTTTGGCTTTCTATTCGTAGTTACAGTGACAGACCCGTACATCTTCACACAGATATAGTACCTAATGTTAATCATATCTGACTGTTTTGTGCTCTAATCCTGTGACCTGCCAAGGATGAGATCATGCTGGGCTGCCATATATCAAACTCTCACATCAGCCTCTTGTTGACTTTGGCCATATATTGTCAGAGCAATGAAACAAGAACATTTCTAACCTTGATATGCCAGAGCTTAAGATACCAACGTAAAACATTTTTGCCTGATTGGGGGTATAAAGCCTTCTCTATAAAAGTGTGGATTATTTTAATCTGTGTGCTTTAGATTGAAGAGAAACCTGTGAGTAAGTGAAGACCAAAGCTGATTAGGAGCCAGGTGAGCATGCCAAGCCCAGAGCTCTTTGTTTCAATGACAGAATACAGCCACTGTATCCACAGCCATAAAAGTCTATTGCCTGACACAACCAAAACAAACCCGCAGACTATTTGGCTGATTTGGTTTGTCAGTCACACTGCACAGATCTGGGCTTTCAGATTTCAGATTCAGACCAAAAGGGGATCATCCAATCTGTTCGAAGAGCTCTGGACTTGCTGCTGGCAGGTGACATGTGGCCAAAAAGAATTAATGGGAACATGGTTTTGGGAGAATGAAAATAGCTGTCAAATATTTATCCAGCATCTCTCTTTCATCCTTGCAGCCATTGCTAGTGATGCACAATCACCATGGTGTGCCTCATGCAGCTTCTGGATATTATAGAACCTGTGATAGATGATGAAGTTGTGGCTTTACTCACTGCCATGAGGACAGGTCTCATTCACAGGGGAAGCAACAGTGCAGAGCTATCTGAAGCAGAAGGTGCCCACAAGTCTTATCTGTACAAGTAGAGCTCAGTGATTACCCGCAAACTCGGTGCCACATGCAGCAGGGATCTTCCCCAGCCCATTGTCCGGTTTTGCCACAGTGGGACAGACTCATCTCTTCACCAAGACCTTCTGACTCCTGTCTCTGCACACGTGAGCAGCCCTTCTTGGAGAATGTCAGAGCAATTTCACAGCGCCTATTTTTCAGGAGCATGTACTGTGATGACACATGTCACCCAGTGTCATCTGTGCCTGAAAAAATATAGCATTCAAGAGTAAACACTTGGCAGAAACAACAGCACAGGCTCAAATTTAGACAGCAATAATTTATGCTGTGCAGATCCTGGCTTGCTGGAAGGGGGCACGCTCTTTGGAAGGCAGGCAGGAAAATATGTTGCTAATTTTACTAGACAACTTCTGCCCTCCCCTCTTTTTCCTTTTGTAGTTGCCAGCCGTCCTGGTTATTCTTAAAATAGAAACATCTGATGCCTTGTTTAACTTACTCCAGGGCCTGCAGGGAGGAGGAGGAAGAGGGGATAAATCCCCTCTCAGCACTGTGTCCGTCAGACTCTTCTCTGCCAGGAATTGCATCCCAGTTTGCCACCTGCTGCCAGTTTCACACTTCCTCCTCGCTCTCCTTTTCCTGCCCCAACTTCGTGATGGATTGGGGACTCCCCCTGCCATTGTCCCACTGTCTCACACCACTCTCTGACACCTCTTGTGCGGCAGTGTGCTGTGCAGGCACGATGCAGGTGACAACTGGCACGTAACAGGGGGACTGGTCTGTGCCACGCAGGCAGGGCACCTACTCCTGCAGCAGGGAGAGAAGCTCAAAGTGCAGAAGGGGTATCTCAGTGTGGTTCAAATGGAGCTCTCCCTGAATTTCAATGAGCCCATTATTGTTGCCTGCTTGCTCACAGTTAATCCCCCCATGTGGTATTAGCTTCAAGAAGGATGACTTGGTCGTGTTGTTGTGCTGCTGAACACACTGAGCTAGCTGTGAGAGGGGCAGATTGTGCCCCCAAAACGTTTGAGTGCTTCCCAATCCTCGTATGATGATTGCTGTCTAAGATTGCAGTTCTCCTTATTTCTCCTTCCCACAGGGGATTGCCTTTCCCCCAAATACAGATGAGAAATACAGTTTGATCTGTGTTTTATTCTGCAGGAAGTACGTGGAGAAAACCTGTGAGAGGCTTCAAGAGACACCCTCATGGGGCAGAGTTTTTTGGCCCTTTTCTCTGAGAAAGATGCAGACAGTACTAAGAGGTGATGGAGCCTTCAGTGGTGAAGAGCCTGTGAGCTCTTTATGGGCTCAAAGCAGCAGAGCATCCCTCCCCAGAGGAGACAGGAGCGCAGCTGAGCACAGTGAAGGAGCTCCAGCCACAGGACTGTAATTCCAAGCCCATCTCCCCTGTAATCAGGTTGCAGCTGCATCTGCCCCATCCCATTTGTCCCAGGGACAACCACAGGATAGTTTTCCAGAGAGGATGCCCTGCTCCATATGGATCTGGAGGCTATTTCTTTTTTTTTTGGAAGGGGTTGTAATGCAGCCAGGATGCCATTGGACTAAATTTCATCCAAGCCACATCTTACACAATTTTCTAGTCCTTCTTACCCTGCCAGCTCAAAAATTGTCCCATCTTCTAAAAACCTCAATTACAAAGCAATGAGGAATGTAATGGAGCATGGAAAACACCAGTGAGAAATACATTCAGATGAAAAAAATAAGAAAACTTTCCTGGGAGAAATCTCCTGAACCCTGGAGGTATAAGAAACTTCTCTCCTGGACTTCTCTCTCTTTTTATTGTTTAACAAGCAGTCCCCACCCTCATGTTTGGTTTCAAGGTGGTCAGACCTTGGAAATGTAGTCTCTTTGTGTATGTCGAATCTCTGTTTTCTCATGGCTTTGTAGTGGAACAAGGTACAAATATCAAGGTCCAGCGCAATATACAAATTAATATTAATACAGAAATATTAATGGTGTCTCCATTTGGCTAAGGACAACCTCAGTTTTGCAAGAAGGAAGCAGGATCTCTACAGTTTCAGGAATGTTTGAGCATTGTGATGGAGACCCACAAAGCACTTAGATGTGCTAAAGCTGAAATGACCAACAGGCTTCCAACTATTTAAAAACCAAAGTGACTTTAGAAATTTCTATTTAGATAGATGTGACAACGGCAGAGGCATGTGAGAGGCCCATGCTAGCTTTCCTCCAGGACTGCAAACATAGTTTGGCCATCTGGCACCTGAGACTAGGAAGTTTAAATTGGATTTTAATAATACATCGCACTGTCTGATACCAAAGGAAACTCACTCTGCTTACACCTTGAAGACTGCAGCCTGTGCTGAATCACAAAGCGTGGAGGAAATCTGCTGTTTCTTTTCAAAAGGGTGTCGAGCACTTTGCTATAAAGAAAAATAAAACCAACCCCACAATAAAAGTAAATGACTTGAGCTTGTCATTTCTGTTTTACAAAGGAAGTGGCAATTAGGTGACATGTGTGTAAATTCCCCAGCAATACTGCTGAACACAAAGCACACACCAATTTGATTCTGTTCTTGGGAATCCTTTACCAACCCACCTCCTAGAAGGAAATTATCGCACTCAACCCATCATTTCTTCATGAGCTCTGAAAAGCTGGGGTTTCTTTCCTCGTTTGTTTCTCCAGAGAAACTGAAAGGTTTGGAGATTGAAAACCTAATAATGGCTCTTAAAACAAACTGACTTTTAAAATTAGAGACTAATGCAAGAGATAGGAGAGAAGAAAGATGGTAGTTAGCAAGGTTTGCCACTCCTTCCAAACTTGGTATTCCATCTTGAAACAGCTGGAAATCATTTCCTGCTCTGACCCAGGCAAAGCATTATCCCTGGGTCCCAGGGCAGCATGCATGGCTTGCATGGCTCCCTTTCACTCCTTCCCACTATCACCTGTGTAAAGGCTTCAGTTCCTAAATAGCTGGGGTAAATTATTAATCACATGTGCTCTTTAACTAGCTACCACATGGCTTTCACCTTCCAAACTGGAACCAGCTGAACTTTTTCCTTCAGGATGAAAAATATGTCTGGATGCAGGCATGTGGGTTTCTCTGCATCTTTCATAATGTGTTTGCTAAAGAAGGCTAAAAAAAGGTTTCTGTCCATCTCTGCCCACCTGTGTCCTCTGTACTTGTTGCAGCTTGAATTGCAAAGACCACAGTGATGCATATTATTTTGAGGAAGTCTCACCAGAGCTCCCTGCAAGGGCAGGACCTCTACCTGGCCACCACCACCTCGTGCAACAAGTGATCCTCAGAGGGTTTTGGGACAACGGGTACCTGGTCTGAAATCTGAGCCAAAAAATGTATGTGCCTCACAGGAGGGATGGAGGTGGATGGGCTTTGAGACAAGGGCTATGTTGTCTGAACACAGAGCTGGCTGCAGGTGACCATCCTCAATCCAGATGTAGAGCCAATCCCATCTTCACTGGCCTGCAGACATTGTCCCTGGATGTGTGCTGAGAAGTGGTGAAACGCAGTGATTAGCTGCACAATAAAAACCTTGTCATGGAGAAAATCATTGGCCAAAAGGTCTGCAGCTGAGCTGGAGAGACATCAGCCCTTGTTTTATCCCTGCCTGGGGAGCCTCAGCCCTACTCTGCACTGCCAGATTTGGCATCACCAAGCTCTTGGTGCATGTGCTCTGTAGTTGAATCAGCCAGCCTCCACGCTGCCAGGCAAGAGCTACAGGTTTGTTGTCAACACAGCTTTATGGGACATTACAATCCTCCCCAACTTTACATGCTGGGAGAGGTGAACCAATTATCTGTTTCCCTGGAGATTACCTACAGCTTTTGTTTGTCCTGCTAACAGCCCTTCTTCTCCATCAGCAGTTACCTTCTGGAGGTGGTCCATCTGCTGTGCGTTGAGCACACAGCTGCAGTAGGCTACATCTGCAGCACATCTGCAGGCAGGGATGGAGCACATCTGCCACATTTCTAAGGCTAGCATTCTGGTTCCCTTGAACCCAGACTCTGGCTTCATGCACTGGTCTCTCTGAAATGCTGCCTTTCCCAGGACATGCACCTGCTGTGCAGGGGGAGGGTCTCTGGTCCGTCTTCTGCACAAGGGCAACATCGTTCCTGGCAGGTGTTTGCCCCCTGTCAATGGTGGGGACCTTCAGTGATGGAGAAACCACAGCTTTCTTGGTCTTCTCCAGTGTTTCCTTATATTCACTTTTAAAAGTCTTCCATGCCTTATCGTCTAATTTCTCACTTTTACCATTAAATAATTTTCCACTAGACTTGACTACCCTTCCCTGACTGCCCTTTTGGTCCATCCATCTTACAGCTTGTCTTTGCAGTACTCTTGCCCAAATTGCACAGTTCAGTCCCACTGAGGGCTTTGAGAGAAGACCATCAAGTGGAGAAGTGCAGAATTACCTCGTGTTTCCACACTGGGACACATGTTCATACATCCAGTACAAGACTTACCTTGTTTACAGCAACAAGATACCATTGAGTTATGTTCAGCCTGTAACCCACTTCCCCAAAACTCCTCCTGGTAATTCCCTGGTGTGATTGTGCAAAGGTGTTTTTTGCTGTGCAATACAGAATTTTGTGTTTGACCAGTCAAATGTGAGTCTGGATATTTCTTAAACTATTATTTTTTTAAATTCTTAGTCTATGCATTAACCTACATGCAACCTCTTCTAGCTTCATGTCACTAGCAAAAGTTCCTTCTTTTCTATTCCCAGGTTGTTACTGAATATGTGAAGTGCCATCAGACTTGGCACAAACCACAGATCACTGCCTGAGCACCCTTTCAGCCTGTGAGATGAGACTATGGCACTGAGAACTCGTCTCCAGCTATGGTTTTCCAGACACTTTTGCAACCACCTCAAATAATTTAATCTACACAATACCTTCCCAGCTGTGAAAAGTTAAGATGTGTGACATTTACTGACTCTCCCCCTAACTTGTCATGAAAAAAACATTTAGATTGGTCTGGCAGAACTCAATACAATTAGATCTGTTTGATGCATGCTGGTTGTTATTAATCTCCTTATTTTCTCCCAAGCACTTACAAAATCGTGTGTGATTTGTTACAGGAGGGTTTATGGAAGTGATGTTGAGCAGTTGTGAGCTACCAGACTTAATGCTGGAGTCCTGAAGTCCATGGTAACCAGCCTCTGTCAGGAGTACTGAGGGCAAAGACATGCTTTAGGTCCTGGATATTTTGAATGCTCTGTGCATGGCAAAATAATAGGACTTTTGATATTTAATTAAAACAAGTATCTTTCCTATCCATGCAGAAATGTGCTGTAAGTATTTTGCAGGCAGAATAGGAGTGTTCAATAGGAAATGCTTGGGCAGCCCTGGAAGCTGTGGCAAAGCTGAACTCACCTCCTGCTTAGGTGGAACTAAGCCCTGACTTGCTCATGGTGGGGCTCCTTGGAGTCACATGCAAGAGGAATAGGATGCCAGGCTTCTTGGAAGGCAAACAGGGGCTTATTGGGTGCTCTGGGGGTGAGACAGCAACTAAGGTTTTGGTTCACTCTAATGGATTCTGGGTGTCCAGGGCCATGGGTCTGTGGTTAGGCTCAGACCTTTTCTTGGCTACCTTGTACACAGTTGTCATGTACTCCTAAGGAACTGCAATTGTTCACAAAAAAGGAGGGCAGATATGGGCCTTGAGAGAGAAAAAACCCCTTTATGTATGCATAATTATTGCAAATGGAGGATCCATGAGTCTTTTCAGGTGTGTAGGCAAGGAAGAATCTCATGGTTGCCTCCAGCACAACTGGATGCACTGAGGGGCACTTAACCCCAACGGCTTGGTCTGGAAAAAATAGTCCTCCCATTAGTAGTACCTCCACAGTTTCCCTTATTGCTGGCCTAAGAATGTGTTTCAGGTCCTTAAACGTGGCAGGAAATACCCTGGATGAGTAAGCTGCTCCCCAGCTCCAATGAGCACATTGTTCCTTCTACAGCACTCACAAACACACGGTGTGGTTCAGTTTCCATTCCTGATGTTTTCCCACACCAAGCCTAGATGCCCTTACTTTTTTTTCTAATTTTATTCTACGGCATGGCGTACTTGTTTCTATATATTTTTCTCAGAGGATCACTGCATCAATAGGGTCTGTGCAATTCCAGCCATGACAGGTGCCTTCAGCTGCTGCTGAAACTGTGTAAGGCACCCAAAAATAAGTAAAACTGCAAAGTTCCAGGGCAAATCTAGTTTATTGGGATTTATTGCAGCCATGAAAGAGGAGGGGGCTGGCTGGAGCTGAAACCCCCCCAGGCTCCTATCTTGTGGCAGGATGTACTGAGCTCTGCCCTTCCCACATGAGCACAAGGGGAGCTGCTTCCTGCAGTGGGAACTCTATGGCTGGTGTTTTCAGAGGAAGATCTGGTTTCTGCTGTGCCAAATGCCAGGTTCTGACAAGCCAGGCAACGTCCTCTGCGTACGCCTTCTGGTTAGGATCTGGGGGACGTGTAGAAATCATGCCTGAACTATGAAAACAGTTCTGTTCTCACATCAGAGGTTCCAGTACACCAGCACGTAGGAGCGCTCATTCCCTTTAAACAGAGCTGGTTTTTATCAAAATTAAAAAAAAAAAAAAAGGAAAATGGGAGAAAAAAAAAAAGGCAAGTGAGCCACAGTTTTGCTTCCGTGATTGCTTAAGCCACTCAATCTGAAGCCAAGGTGCTGAATTTCCAAACACTTTTTATGGGTAATTTCCCTTCACCTTCTCACATCCTCAAGAAAAGTCTGATTTTCATAACCACTGTATTTGGGGTTTTCTTACTCTCTCTATAACTTTTTCTACCATGTAAGATATTTTAGATCAGGCTTATAAAAAAGGCTAAGGAATATGACTATGGTCATCCAAAAGTTACTATTCTTATGGGATAATTTGACTAATGAAAATTTAATTATATTTCAGGGAACTGTATGCCATTTTGCTGCATTATTTTTGTACCTCACAGCTTGTGCTATTAAAAGATTGCAGCTGATACAGAGTGATATGGGAGGATGCCAGCTGGATTCAGATAATTTAATCAGATTACTTTGGCTTTGAAATCTCTTCATAGGTTAGTTATGAAATTTCCTATTAATTTTAGGGCATTC